>NW_026068081.1:1420895-1516233 GCF_014885135.2 Alexandromys fortis
AGTCAGAGGCGCCTGGAAGAGTTCAGAGCAGAGAGGAAAGAAATAGACTGACATGGTCATCAAACTGGACATGAGCTATCTCTCTTCCTCTCCACGTGTGTGTGAGAAGGGGTGGGAACAGCGCAGACAGAGAACAGAAAAAGCATAGCAAGAATAGCAAATGCAAGGCGAGGGGAACCTTACCATGTGTCTCAGCTAGGGTTTCTATTGCTGTGAAGAGACACCAGAATCATGGCAACTCTTATAAAGGAAACCATTTAACTGCGGTGGCTCGCCTACAGTTCAGAGGTTCAGTCCATTATCATCATGGTGGGGAGCATGATCGTGTGCAGGCAGACATGGTGCTGGAGGAGGATCTGCTATGTGTTGACATGTAGGCAACAGAAAGTAGACTAAGTATCTATCACACTGAGCAAAGCTCCAGCATAAGAGACCTCAAAACCCAAGTCCACAGGGACACACTTCCTCCAACAAGACCACACCTGCTTCAACATAAGCCACACCTCCTAGTAGTGCCACTCCCTTGGGGCTATTTTCTTTCAAACCACCACACCATTAGGAAGAAAACAAAAAGGTATCAACCAGGAGGAAGTCTGGAAAGGTGAGAACAAACAGACTCCTAGCAAGGACTTTGAGATGTATAACAAATACTCATGCTACTGAAGGACCCTGGGGGGTCAGAACGGGCTTTGGTATGTTGATAGGTACCACAGGTAGCCATTACTTCTGCCAGAGGTAAAGAAAAGGATTCATTTTAACAAATAGGAACTAGTGTCACACATTTCGGAGGAATGCTGGCTTTTATCTAGCTGCCAAAATCCTCCCATGGGCCAGAAATAGTTATTTCTAGATATATGGACTGCCTTGTGAATTCCCGGAAACCAACCAGGGAAACGCAAAACAGACCTCAAAAGCTGATTACACAATTTAAGTAGTATTGCATATCTATCGGGACAGAATGAACTGCACAGCAAATGGTGCCAGTCCATTGTGTGAGGAAAACCTACAGATTCAGCCTAACTGGGAAACTAAAGCCTCAAAGTTTTTATGAAACTGTCTTTGTGATTTCAGAATAATGATTCATCATGATGCAAACTATGCAAATACACAGAGAAAAAGAACAATACCGTTTATTCCTTAAGATCTCAAATGAACGTGTAACATAACGTTTTAAAAACACTACAAATCAGGGGAAAATATTTAAAGCATACATAGCAAAAGATTTATATAAAATGTGGAATAAGCTCTGTAAATCAATAGCTATCCAAGATACAAAAGGGAAACCATAATAGAGAACAAGCACCATGTGCTTGTGCCATTGCACAACTAAAATCCCAGCACCAAGGGAGGTTGAGCCAGGAGGATTGCTCTGCGTTCAAGGCTCCCCTGGGGTACATACTGAATTCCAGGCCAGTCTGGGATACATACAGATGAAGGACCAGAAGGTAGAGAGATCATTGATAGGAGAGAGACCATAGCTAGGTAGTAAAAGTGGTAAACTTCCAACATGGCAAACTTAAGGCTTCTCTCATACTCTCCTGAGCTGAGACAAAAGCTGAGTGCTTAAACTAAAGACCTGGTGCTAGTGGTGGAAACCCCCTGGACCAGTCTGAGAAACTCACATCAGACCAGGGCATGTTTACCTCAAAGTTGAGGTCCTATCAACCTTCCTTCCTTTCTTCAAACTTAATGAACCCCAAATTCGGAATGTAGGTCCTCAAAGACCCTTGAAAGCCTCAGTCTTCAAGAGCCCAGGCTTTATAGGCTCCCACGTTTCCCTTACTGTTTGCAGCCAGGCTTCCCCTGTGTGCCTTGCTCTGTGTGTATGTTTCTTCGCCTTTCTGATTCTGTCTACTCTAGCTGAGATTTTCCCTCCTGCTCCCTGTTGCACTTGAGATTTTTTTCCTAACTTTTACCTCTTTAACTATCTAAGAAAATAAACCCAATAAATGGACAGTAACAGAGAGGCCCTGTCTCAAGCAAGCAAGTAAGTCAATTAGAATAGAGACAGAATTTCTCTAGGGAATATAGCAGGGTGGCATTGTGCATCATAAATTGAATCAAACATTAATAAATTCTACTCCAGAGTAGTTGTAATAATTCAAATTAGCTGCATTAGTGTCTAAACCCACTAGCGAAGCTCCTTTCCATAGCCTTACAAATAATCAGTAATTTGAAATTTCAAGCTACTTACCTACGTAGTATAGAGGAGAAATCTTTTAATTTTCATATGTCTAATAAATCTTGTTATTTTAATAACCACTGGAAAATTTGAATATGCTTCCATAAATTAATGAACATTTGATTTTTAGTCTCCCCAGTGCAGGGCTTACAACTGTGTGCAGCGAGGCCTGTGTTCCCTAGAGAAATGCAAAGCACAACATACAACGTGCAAGATGCACAATGCAGCAGTAATGAAAAGGGGGAGAATAAAGAATCTCAGTGCCCATCAAGAGCAAAAACAATGATAAACTGTAGCATATCCATATAGTGAAATTCACATTTTACAAAATAATGCATAAAGATCCATGTATGCAGATGGGTACATTCAAGAAAGCCGTGGTTGATCACATACAATAAAATAAATTACACACTAAAATATACAACGCAATGGTAGACACTGAAGTCAGAATCCTGCACTGTCCTTGCAAATCCTCAGAGAGTGTAAGTCACACCATGTCAACAGCCACTCGTTTTGATAGTTTTAATGACAAGTTGTTTGACTTATTCACTCATTCGTTTACTTATGAGTGTGCATGCACACATGTGTGCGAGAATACCACTACTCCTGTGCTACAGCGCACATGTGAAGACAACTCTCTGGTGTTGGTTCTCTTTGTCCCATAGAATCTGAAGCCCTAACTCGACTCTGCCAAAGCTTTTGACCTTTGAGTCGCCTACCACAAAACAGGTTTTCCTGGAAATGTTATTCACAGACCGGAAGGGAGGAAGAAGGATGGGATCGGTAAGAAGTACGCAAGGAAGTACACTGTATCTGCCATATTAATTACTATAAATAACAGTGAGAAAGACAAAGCGAAAATGTTAGTAATGGATAACAGTGTTGCGCTGCTGTGTTCCTGGTATTTTCTTCTCTGCTCTCCTGAATATTTGCAATATGTCATAATAAAAGATAACAGAAGAATTAGAACCACAACAGTTTCCAGTCCTTAATGGCTTTTAATTCGTTACTTTTCATCTTCTTTTTATTAGGGCTTTTATTATTTTAGGAAGAAAAATGCTAAATATAATTACAAACTCTACCTTAAGCTACAGAAATATATGCATTGTATTAAATGATGACCTTTTGGTTAAAAACTAATACCAATAACAGCTTCTTTGTTTTGGGAAGGATTTGTACAGAGTAAATGTGATGCACAAAATTTTAAAAAAAAAAAAAAAGAAGATAAATGGGTGTGGAGGGAGGCATTAATCCAGCAGCAAAACTAAATTGAGGGCAAACAGAGCCAAAATGAGAGAAAAGAAAGGAAAGAGCAACAGGGAGAGTGGACCACTCCTTGATTGAATTAGTTACTTAAAAGAGACCTTTTCCTTGATTTTTCTTCTTGCTAGCTTCAGTCTTCCTGTACTACTATCCTCCCACAGATCTCCCCTTATCCCCAACACACCCCAGATGTTTCCATCCTGGGTGTTCCCAAGACCTCCCTCCTTCTGTGCACACCCTTCCCTTTAGTCACTGTGGGGACAGGACCAAGAGACTCCTGTTCCAAGCACTGTAAGTTTCTCGCTCTTTCCCACAGCTAATATTTACTGTGCACTTAATTGTGTGTTTGGCATTGTTTCAAACATTTTACAACCATCACCTCATTTAATCCTTGCTGTGGCCTTATAGATAGGTTCCATTTTCCTCCACTTTCAAAATGAGTAATTGAGGCTCAAAAGGTTAATCGGCTTCTACAAAGCTATTCTGCTAGGAAGCAGTGGTTCCCGCTTTGCCTAATTCCAGAATTCTGGGGCTACAAATTTTTGTCTCCACTAAGCGGTTGATCTCAGTCAAATCTTGCCTGATGCAGTTGTCCTTTTCTGTGCCACATACAGATAAAAACATAGAAAGAAGTTCTTTTACAATAAATTGTCCTAAACTTCACTATGAAATGATATCACGTGAGGCTTCTGAAAAGAGGTGATTACAATAGTCACATTATTTCAAAAACTTATAATGAAATATTATGTAGCCTACCTGCTTCCCTAGACTCAAAAGTCTAATTGTTCATCGCTGTTCCCAAGTTTCTTATTTTTCCTTTCACTTCTTATGTCACCCCTCCCCCTTTTCTCCCATTTCCTGTCCCTCACTTATACCTTACATCACCATCTTATAAAGCCATGCTATAATAGAAAGAAGAATTTTTAATTATTTTGTTCACTCTTTTCAGACCATGCCCAGGGTCTTAGTAAGAGATGTGGGATTAGCTATTTCAACTCGGATATTCCAATAAAGACGTTTTCTTAAACACATTGGCCTTTCTCTGCACATGTAAGGTGTCTCTTCTCTGGATGCAAGAATATGTGCAATGATTTTAAAATGAAAGGTCATCTTTCTCATCTCACCACACTGATGCTTATGAGATTTATTATCCTTTTTATTTCATATGATTTGCATCACTTGATATTATGAATCTAATCTGAAAGTTTGACATTAAAAAACAGCTTTCTCTAAATAAACTGGACTCCATAAAAACACTTGAACCATCCATTTAACATCTTATAATCTTATATGTACCCCTTAAAATTCATGTTATCAAATTCCTAACCCTTACCATATGAGAATGTGATCTTATATTCAGAGACAGAATTTTTGACAAAGGTAACTGAGTTAAAATGAGTTCACTGGGTCCAGTAAGACATCCTAACAGGTAAAAGCACTTGCTGAACAAGCCTGCTGACCTGAATCCAATCCTAGAACCCACATAGTAGGAAAAAATCAACTCTGTAAAGTTGTCCTCTGTTCTCCACACGCACACCCACCATGCCACACACATGTACATGTCTGCACACACACACACACACACACACACACACACACACACAAGCAAACAAACCAAAATGTTAATGAATTCTCTAGGGCAGACACCACTCAAATATTACCAATGTTCTCTTTTAGAAGAAAAAACATGGACAAAGACATGAACAAAAGAAAGACTATGTGAAATCTCAAAGAGGAAATCACTACCTGCAAAGCAAGGATTAAAGCCGAGATTGGTGCCCGTAAGATGGGTAAGGGTGCTTATCACCAATCTCAAGCACCTGAGTTTGATCTCGAGGATCCACGTGGTAAAAGGAAAGAAATGACTCGCAAGTTTTACTCAGATCTACATGTGGTGCGCGAGCATGAACACGCACATGCACACGCACACATTCTGTTTTTTTTTTTTTTAAGAAGCCTAGATAAGGACATTTTTTTTTCTCAGACCGAAATCTTAATTTCTAACTGCTAACCTCTACAACTATGAGACAATTCTCTATAAGCTACCCCCAAAACAATACAGCTACAGAAGTCAAATCCTTCGGCTTGGAATTCAGCTAACTCTACTACGCCATCTGTGGTGGTTTAAATAAAAATGGCCTCCATAGATCCATAGGGAGTGGCAAGATTAGGAGGTATGGCTTTGTTGGAGTAGGTGTGCCCTTGTTAGATGAAGTGTCACTGGGGATGGGCTTTGAGGTCTCAGATGCTTCTCCCTGCTACCTGTGGGCCCATATGTAGACTCCTCCTCCAGCACCATATCTGCCCACACTGCCATGCTTCCTGCCTTGATGGTAATGCTCTAAACCTGTGAAACTATAAACCAACCCCAATAAAATGGTTTCCTTTATAAGAGATGCTGTGCTCGTGTTGTCTCTTCACAGCAATTAAAGCCTAAGACACCATCTTTCTGGCACAAATTCAGATTTAAAAAAAAAAAACACAAAAATGAAAATAGAAGGAAAATTTTCTGGGAAGGCAATAGTGGTGACAAGAGAGGGTACTGGAGGAGAGGTGGGTACACTTAAAACACATATTCGTGCTTTAGCATCTTTTTAATTTTTAATTACCTTTATAATTTATTTTTTAATTTTATTTTGCATTCCAATCACGGTTGTCTGTCCCATCCCTCCTAATAATGTACACTAATAATTTATTCAATAAATACACACTATAAATCATTTCCTGAATTAAACTCTTGAGTTTTGACATAAACGAACTTAAAAAGCTTATATCCACAATATTCAATATGAAAAGAAGATGCTTGCATCTCTGTGAAGTTCAAACAGAGAAATCCTTGCCTGATGGTATTTAGTCTTGTTTCATTTCTGTTGCTCTGATAAATAAATAGCCTGACAAAAAGCAATGTGGGGGAAGAAAGGGTGTGTTCAGTTTATAATCTCACATCTAGCATTCCAGGGACATCAAGGCAAGAACTCAAGCAGTTACTCACACCACATCCACAATCAACAGCAGAGGCAGACAAACGCACCCATGCTTCCTGTATGTTTGCGTGTGCCTTCAGCTTTCTCCTGTCTCATATAGTTCAGGAACCCCTGCCTAGGAAATGGTCCCTCCCACAATAGGCTGGATCTTCCAGCATGAATTAACAATTAAGATCACCCCCACAGACCAGCCTGGTCAGAGCAATTCCTCAACTAACAATCTCTTCTCAGGCGATTCTAGGTTGTGGCAAGTTGACATTTAAAACTAACCACCATAATTAATATTCATGGAAGATTTGTTGTGGAATTCACCCCTTTGAATATAAAAATCTACAGATGCTCAAGTCCCTTACAGAAGCTGCTTAGATGACAAAATCCATCGCTGACGTAATGTATGACTACCTTATATAAAATGATGTATGCTTACATTTGTACATTCTTCTCATACTTTAGTTCAGATCCAGAATACATATAAATGAACTTCAACACACATATGTTTATAATATATGTGTATTGTTTGGGTCATGACATGTTTAATGATATGGATAATATTGTTTGGATAATAACAAGGAAAAACTGTGTGCCCACTCAGTATAGATGTTGAGAGCAGTGAGACCCCAGATCCTGAATTTCTTGTAAACACCTTGTTTTCCCCTAATCTGAGTGCCTACAGCTGCTCTGAGCACGAGACCTTCAGGAGTTCCTGATGGCAGGAGAGTGGTTTCTGGTGGGTTTGGCTGGGGCGTGGCTATCTCTATATAATCTGCCCCTGAACACAATAAAGGGGGCAATCTTGGGGCTTTTGGTATCAGTGTATAAAGGTCTGCGTGTCCGTCTGTCTCTGCCTCTGTATTCTCAAACTCCAGCCCCCTTTCCCAAAGTTCGCTAACTGGGTTCTAGCACACAGAGTACAGACACGGGGGCACGGAGCATATAGGTACATTATTTCAATAATTTCAAGCTATAGTTGATTAACTCCGTGGACATTGAACCCATACATACAAAGCACTGACTGAATGTTTTGCTTGTAGCGAGTTAGCATGATATGGTAAATAACCAGGCCAGCTTAAGAATAACAATTATATTTTTAATGGTTGTAATGGGAAACTCACACCACAAGAATGGGGAGTCCAACTTTCTCTGTGTCAAGCGGGAATCGTGCAGAGAGAGCACATGCCTGGGTCCTCCCAGTTTTTCTTTTTTGGGCCCCAGGTATCCACGCCTTAACTAGATGTGATTGGTTGACAGAGTTTTCCCATCATCCCCCCCTTTGGTCGAAACAATAGCAATTCAAACCCAATACTACAATATACAATAGGAACAGATACCAAATATAAAATTAAAAACATAAACAATATTAAGCAAGGAACACATGACAAAAGTTTTACTAAACATTTTATTTAAGGAGTCTAACTATTGTATTGAAATTAAGGTTGGCTAAGTCATGAGGAAGATAACTACAATTATCTAATCTTCAACTCCATGAAAGATCTGAGAAGGGAAATAATATTACTTGAGTAACAGGAAGCAGAATCGAGAAACTTTTAAAATGTGCAACAAACAATAGAGAAAACTGGCTACCTGGGCAGTCACCCAAAGTCTCATTTTCAATGTTGAAGCAACCAACTTTGGCTAAGGCCTAACATAATTGACAGACCATTTTTAAAGGCAAGAAACTTTTAAAAACAATATTACCCTGTCTTGGCAAGATTTGACAGTCCTGTTTTATCCATTTATGGATACTATGTATCTCTGTCAGTGGTTGAGGTATGGGCATTTCTTTGCCCAAAGGCCAGTTCTGCCAAGAAGACAACAAGGTCCAGGTGGAGTGTCTTTGGTGCTCAACATTCTCTTGGGAAGAGATCCGTGTTGCCAGAAGTTATTGTGTCTCACTTCCATGGAACTCTAAGTTAAATTAAATGTCATTTTCTACAGCTCTTTGAAGAGGTTGAAAATTATCTATATTGAATATAATCTCTATGTGTCTAAAAAACCTGATTAGTCTAATAATAAATATGACAAACATAGATGACTATTGATCTATAATTCTCAATACCTATATAACTTAAAGACTAAGACAATAAACAACTGTGCAATAAATGAGGACAATGACCTCCAAATGTAAACAATGTATAAATATCTTGATCAGAGGTAGTAATGTACACTGTAATATGGTAAATATATATATATAAACAATGTTTTAATCAGAGGTAGAAGAACACATGTTTAAAGTTTAATAGAATTTAAAGTTAGCAAGGTTATTTTTACTATTTAAAAACTGTAACAAACCTGGGAAGCATAGACCTTTAATCCCAGCACTCAGGAAGCAGAGGCAGGTGAATCTCTGTGAGTTTGAGTCCAGTCTGCTCTACAAGAGCTAGTTCCAGGACAGGCTCCAAAGCTACAGAGAAACCCTGTCTTGAAAATCAAACAATACAAAACAAATTGTAACAAAGTGTAGAAAAACTGTTTCATTTTCACAAGAATAAAAGGAAACAATTGAATCTGATATTTTAATAGCCTTTTTCAATGACAATGGTCAGGTCTAGTAACATGAATTAGCCTTCCTTTTTAACACCCCTTTAATTGGTATTATTTTCAAAGCACCTTTCCTTTGATAGAAATTGAAAACAAAAATAATCAGTTTCTTGGGGGGGGCGGTGTTTGGTTGGTTGGCTAGGTATTTTTTCTGTTTGTTTGTTTCTTTAAGACACAGAGAAGGAAAGGGTGGGTGAAGAGAATCTGGAAGGAGCTGAGAGAGGGGGAAAGTATGATCAGAATATACTGCATGAAACAATTTTCAATCAAAAATATTGGCTGGATTGCTCAGTAGTTAAGAGCATACAAATTAATGAAATCATTTATAGCTAAATAATCAGGTAATTGATGTTATGCTTTATTTTATGCTGAAGTTCTTGGTGGATGGTTCCATGGAGGTGTAAAGATGTGGTGGAGGGCTGGAGAGATGACTCAGGGTTTAAAAGCACTGTCTGTTCTTCCAAAGGGCATGGGCTTCATTCCCAGAACCCACATGGCAGCTCGCGACTGTGTGGAACTCCAGTTCCAAGGTGTATATTGCTCTCTTCTGGTTTCAGTGGACACTAGGCACAAATATACATGCAGGCAACATACCCATACACATCAAGGATTTTTTAATCCATATTATTTTTTAATTTGCATGTCCCTGATACCTAAAGATGTTGATCATTTTTTAAAAATCTCAGCCACTTGTGTTTCTTCTTTCAGGAATTCCTTGTTTTGTTCCATGCCCTACTCTTTAATCGTGTGATTTGTTTCCTTGATGTTTGGTTTCTTTCAGTTCTTTGAATATGATACACACAAGCTGATATCAGATGTATGGATAAAAATTTCCCCCATTCTGTAGGCTGTCTCTTCCCCTGAATTATGGTGCCCTTAGCTCTACAGAAGCTCTTTGGTTGCATGTGGTCCCATTCGTTGTTGTTGGTCTTCATGTCTGTGCCACCAGGTTCCTGTTCAAAAAGTCCTTTCTTGTGCCAGTGAGTTCAAACATGTTCCCGACTTTGAGATTTCATCTTATCCCAATGAGAATGGCTAAAATCAAGAAAAACACATGACAATGCTGGTGTGAATGCAAGGAAAAGGGAAGACATACAGTTGGTGGGGGCAGCTACTATGGAAGTCACCGTGGAGGTTCCTCAAAAAGCTAGAAATCGGTCTACCACATGGCCCAGTTGTATCACTCTAGGACCCAAAGGACTCTATATTCACTTCTGAGATACTTGCTCTTCCATGTTCACCGATACTTTATTGAAGATAGACAGAAAATGGAAACAACCCAGATGTCCATCAACTAACAAGTAGATACTGAAATTTAGCATTGCTCTTGGTTACTCTTAAGAACTCGATGATAAGACCCTTTCGCTGAAGAAACGACATACTTGAGTTACAGGACATAGCGAACTTAAGCTGGTTCAACCTTGAGACTTCATGCCTACTGGCTAGCTTTTATGGGGCCATAAAGTTCTTTCTCTTTATGCTACCAGGGAAGACAAATAGTCACAGTCTAACCCAGATGTGAACCCTGTAAGCTATAATAATGACTGGTCTGAAAAGATATGGCTTCTGGTATAATCATGATATAAATGTTATGGGAGTAACCAGACATTTTCTGATTGAATTTAAAGGCCACTCCATTAGCATGAACTACAGTCTAGTACTGCTAACAGTGACAAAAGCCCATGACTGGCTAGGTCATAGGAC
This sequence comes from Alexandromys fortis, assembly GCF_014885135.2. Classification (NCBI taxonomy): domain Eukaryota; kingdom Metazoa; phylum Chordata; class Mammalia; order Rodentia; family Cricetidae; genus Alexandromys; species Alexandromys fortis. Next base: position 1,431,567 of record NW_026068081.1, read on the forward strand.
CTTTAGGAGAACCTAATACCATCATTTTGCTAAGTAGAAACAGTATTAAACTTGCCCTTTGATGGCTATCCTTGGTTGCAACTAACTAAAACCCAACTGGCTGAGAGATTTTATTGACTGAATCATTTAAAGTGAGAAGACCCAGCCTAAATCTAGATCTATTGAGGTAGGAAGCCCCACCTTAAATCTGGGCCATACCTTCTGGTCATAGCCTATATAAAGGACAAGGAAGAAGAAAGCACTTGCTCTTTGCCTGCTTCCTCACTCTCGCTGGCATGTGCACTCCTTAATAGTATTAGAGCCTTCTTCTTTGGGATTCTGGTATGGATTGCAGTTCTACTGAAACATCCAGCCTCATGAACTGAACAACAATTATATTCTTTCCATCAGCAGACAGCCATTGTTGGAATAATTGGACCATAACCTGTAGGCCACTCTAAATCACACACACACACACACACACACACACACACACACACACACACACACAATTGGAATTTCCCCCAGGAATCTCACGCAAGCTGGGAGAAGAAAAAGGCTAAAGACTAGTGCCAGCTAGAAGAGGAACTAGTCTTCAGAAAGAGATTTCCCAGGTCCAAAAGAAACTCAGGGCACGTGGTTATTAGCATGCCAGAATATTTGCTGGCTTGCAGGCTCACTCAGTGCCTGCGGCTCTTCTCAGCTTTTTTTCACCCTGTCCCTTACCCTAAACTCCTCCAGCTTATGGGCTTCCCTCTCCCCTGCTTCTCATAGGACCTATATAACCTCAGTATTTCGGCCATGTGCTCTCTTGGTTCCCCTCTGGTCCCCCTCTCCCATCTCCCTCATTTTCCTCTCTTCTCTTACTCCACCCCACTCTCAAGGCCTAATTCACTCTGCTGGCCTGTTGAGTCTCCGACTTTCCTTGCTCTGTGCTCTTCCAGATGCCTCTGGCTGTACTAACACTCATATCCACAGAAGAAACCTTCCCCTCCACCACATCTTGGAGTGGGCGTGTCCTCGCTTTTTACATTGGCAACTTGCCAGACCACTGTGCAGGAGAGATGGATGCTCAGACCATGATGGGTCAGTGAGGGACAGAAATACACCATGACTGTGCCTGTCTAGCTCTGCGTACTTCCATCCTTGTACTTAGCATGAATTTCATGTCAAGACCCCAAAGATGCACCAGGAGGTAGGAAACTCCAGGATCTCTTTACTCCTCTTCCCAATGTGGCCACATTGAATAGATAAATAATCTCCTCATTCTGCTTTTTCCTATTACCTATTAAATTGACTTGTTGAGGACAGTTGGTCGAATCTGGCTTATCAGGACTATTAGGTCTCAGGCTCAGGCTGTAATAACTCTAGAAAGAATAATTAGAGTCTGAGATCTGGACAAGAGAGAGAACCCCAGGAATAGCTGTGGTATTTAACAAAATAGAAGAGGAAATGGAGGTGGGAGCATAAAGAATTTCTCCAGAGAACTGAAACATATATACACACTTCTAAATAAACACCCTGAAACTGAAAGACATACTCTCTAAAGTTAAACTACATAAGAGTTTGAAAAATAAACAGTCACATTCAGTTCTTATGAATGGATCCATAAAATGAACTAGTAAGTAACTAGTAATGACTACAAGCCAATAGTAACTCTAACTGGCCTGATAGAAATGAGGGTAATCTAAAGAAATAATTGTATCTCTCAATCTAATTAGTAGACTGTTGAAAAACTGACCCCATGGAACTAGAGAGATGACTCAGCATTTAAGCGCACTGCCTGCTTTTCCAGAGGTTCTGAGTTCAATTCCCAGCACCTACATGGAGGCTCAAAACCATCTACAATGGGATCTGATGCCCTCTTTGTCTGCCACCCTCTGCTGTCATGCAGATATACAAGCAAATAGAGCATTCATATACATAAATAAATAAATCTTAAAAAAAAAAACTTTGACCCTAAAGAAATAGGAATTTTCCCTGGAATCTCATGCTGAGAGGAGGACAGGGCACCAGCCAGAGAGGGAACTCATTTCCCGGAAAGAGATTGCACATAGTTCAATTAACCAAGTACCTACTTCAAAGGAGGAGACCGAAACCCAGACAATGGTAGATCCATAGTTGGCAGGACCCCATCTTGAACAACACAGCTTAGGTATGCAAAACATTGGCCCTCTATTTAAACTTTAATCTTGACCCCGAACCTCAAAAATATGGGGTAAGGATTCACTGAATCTCTTTGTCCTCATGCCAATGTGGCCACATTGAATAGCACCCCCCTTTTCTGCTTTCTACTACTATGTAACATGAATCATAAACCCAGAGACAGATATTGGGGTTCAAGCTGAAGATTAGAAACACAAAGCAACCAGCCACTGGCTCTTACCTCTACCTCAGACCAAAAATGGGCAAGATTCTGTTTCCATGAATCCTTAGACTTAGACTGAGAGCTGTCTCCTCTCGTTTTATATTCCTCTCTAGTACTGGGATTAAAGGCATGCACCACCACTGCTTGGCCTCCATGACAAACTGGTACGGCTGTTGGGATTAAAGGTGTGTGCCACCACCGTCTGGCCTGTATGGCTGACTAGTGTGGCTGCTTTCCATTCTGATTTTCAGACGAGCTTTATTTATTAAAATACAAATAAAATACCACTATACTACTAGACCCTTCTAATTGTCTTATTGAAGAAAGATGGCCAAACCTGGTTTGGGGCATAGGGTGTGACCTCCCAGTTTCAATGACATTACTATAGTGTTGCTTAAAATACCAATAGGGAAATATTGATTGTATTCATTTACATAATCAACAAATTACAATACATGAATGAAGGAGTCTAACAAAATATATATAATCCTGTGGGGGAAAAAATAAAACTTTACTAAAAACAAGGAGAACTTGTACCATATCCTTGAATGAAAAGGGTCAGTGTCACAAAGATGCCAATACTGCTAATTTAATCCTTAAAATCCTTAAAGGCTATGCAGTGTGAGGGCGGGTGCTGCCGATTGAACTCAGTACCTTATAGGCCTTAATCACTTAAATGCTCTGTGACTAAGGTACACCCCAGCACTCATTCGCAAATCACAATTACCTAATAAAGATTTTGTGTGTAAGAGAAACTTTATAAATTGATTTTAAAATTTACATGAAATATCAAAAAGTCAGGAAGAGGGACAACAGTGTAAGTGTAGGGGATTAAAACAAATGAGAGGAGTTGGTTTTGCAGAACTCAGGTAACAATGTATCATAGTGCTGTAGGACTAGAACATCCCCAGGTAACAGTATGTGAGCAGACTCAGTAAGGAAACTGCCAACATCACCACTCCATAATATGGTTAAGGTTTTTCCTGTAGGAGAGAGAGAGAGAGAGAGAGAGAGAGAGAGAGAGAGAGAGAGAGAGAGAGAGAGAGAGAGAGAGAGAGNTAGAAGAGGCTAGATAGAAATGGGCCAAGCAGTGCATAAATGAATACAGTTTGTGTGTTGTTATTTCGGGCATGAGCTAGCAGGCGGCTGGGGTGCTGGGGATGCAGCCCCGCTGTTCCTATTTCAACAATCAGTCTCTTCTAAGGCTATAATCAGCTCAGGTCTTCACAGGGAGATACACTGCCATTCTTATTCATGTGGCTACTGTCAAGACCTCAAACTCCCTGTTAACTGTTAGATGTAGACATTATTTCCCTGCAATTAATCTCTCTACAGGAATACACAAAAGGTTGATTCTCCCAGGGTGAAGACTCCCAGAGGGAAAGAGGCAAGAATAGAAATAGAGATAGTCTTTCTTTTGTATTCTTTTTTATTTTATTTTTTTAATAAAGAAAGCAAACTATTTTTTTTCATTTTACATGTCAAATCCAGTTTCCACTCCCTCTCCTCCTCCCATTCCCTCCACTTATCCTCTATCATACCCCCCCATCCACTCCTCAGAGAGGGTAAGGCACATTGCTTTGGTGACGGTCCAAGGCCCTCCCTACTATATCTAGACTGAGCAAGGTATCCATCCAAAGAGAATAGGTTCCCAAAAAGCCAGTACAAGCAGTAAGGATAAATCCTGGTGCCAATGCCAGTGACCCCGCAGTGTGCCCCAGCCATTCACATTCAGAATGTCTAGCTTGTCCTATGTTGGTTCATTCCCTGTCCATCTGGAGTTGATGAGCGCCTATTAGCTCAGGTAGAATGTTTCAATGGGTGTCCAAATCATGGTCTTGACCTCTTTGGTCATATTCTCATTCCTCCAACTCTTCAACTGGACTTTGGGAACTCAGTCCAGTGCTCCAATGTTGGTCTCTGCTTCTGCTTCTATCAGTTGCTGGATGAAGGTTCTATGGTGACATTTAAGATATTCATCAATCTGACTACAGGGCATGGCCAGTTCAGGCACCCACTCCTCTATTGTTTAGGGTCTTAGCTGGGGTCATCCTTGTAGATTCCTTGGAATTTCTCTAGTGCCAGGTTTCTTCATAGCCCCATAATGATTCACTCAATCAAAATATCTGTTTCCTTGCTCTCATCTACTTCCCACAATGTTTGTGGTATTCAATTAATTGAAAGTAAGACAATAAGTTGAGCCCTATTATAAAACCGCATGATTACATAAGGACACAAATACTAAGAAGTTGAGGTCTTTGGAAGCAATTTTAGATGCTGCATACCACAGATATTAAAGTTAATATATATTCTGGCATGCCCCCCAAATTATTAGTCATTCTGAAAGTATCTTTTACTATCATCTTCCAATCTAGTTTTTTGTAGTATATTAAATTAAATCTGCTGTTTGGGAGAAACATCCAGCACTCATATTTATTAAATAAATTTGTTAACAAAATTTTCAGAAACAGGAAGTTATAATCAACTGCTGTAGATTCAGGAAAAGTGTGACTATCGATTCCAATAATGCTATTTCCTTAAATATCATGAAAACATTTTAATTTAATTTAATTTTACTTTATTTTATTTTATGTGTATGGGTATTCCACTATCATCTATGTCTGTGTAGCACATGCCTACCTGATGTTTGTAGAGGCCACAGTGTATTGGATACCCTAGAACTGGAGTTACCAGAAGTTATGGACTACTTTGTGGATGCTGGGAATTGAACCCTGGTTCTCTGGAACATTAGCTAGTGGTCTTAACCACTAAGTCATCTCTCCAAATCACCAATACATCTTTAGATCCTTATGTAACCCTCCACCAGGAACCTCAACATATTATAAAGCATCTAAAATATCAATTACCTGATTATATTATATGAAAGCACACAAATCAGTGAAGAAATTACTGATTTGTGTGCTTGCATATAATATGTAAAGTAAGGGGCAGGATCAGATACAATGATTTTCTTCTAAACTGAAACAAATACATTCTTTTATCTAAAAAGCAATGAAAGAATATGTCAAATATATAGGATTATTACAAACAACATCAAAATAAAATACACCTAGTGATAAAATTTCAATTCTATGTGCATATCAGTCTATTTTAATGTCAAAATCAAAACACAACTCTCATCTCAAAGGGGTAAGAGAAAGTTTATCCCAGAGTCAAACATGAGTGGCCATGGCCAAGAAACACAGATTTATGTTACTTCAAATTCCATGTTCCAATATAGTAACAGTTTCATGATGTTTTCATAATAACGACAAAGAAAGTCACAAATTAATGCACATTTCAAATATATTGGTGGAAATATTAAGGAGGCAGATTAAAGCAGAGTGGGGAAATCTGTACTATATGCTCCTGATACTGTCTGACAACACCCTCAGGCTCTTGGTTGGTGGAAGCTAGTAGTCTATTAATACATTTTAAAAAGTTTTATCTCTTAGTCACAGGGATGTCAGGTCAGACACAGAAGTGAGCAAACAAAATGTTATCAAGTTAAGTAATGGTAGCTCAAAATAAACTGATTACGTTCTAAACCTGCAATATTTCAAACTCTCACAAATCACTGAAAATTTTTTTTATCATTTAATAATCCTTGAAGAAAGTTTAGTAAAAGGTACAGTTCTTTTTAGGAAATTTCCTTGCTGAAATTAATTTTCCACTGTGGTGAGGAGGGCTCAGTACTACGTGATGAGGATAAGGCTGAGCAGCATGCCCAAAACCAGTCTTCAAGAGAGAAGACAAAAGCTTCCTGGATTGTGTCATCAAAATCTACTGCCAATTACTATCTGAATCTGACTTTTTATTGACTATATTGGATATAACTTGAGTCATATAGTGGGAACAATTGTTGTAAAATTAAAATAATCAAGAACATTGTCTAGCTTAAAAGAGTCAAGGTAACAGATGAGGAAAGTAGGCATTTTAAACAACCAAAATTTAATTTTAAAATTTAAATGGACCATATGTTTCCCCTATATTTACAGTTATTTGTATTCTATGAACTATTTTCACTATATTTGAGGTATTCAAACAAATCTATTATCTTTTAATGTTATTTTTCTTTTGATCAGCTTGATCTCACAGCAATGGCCTATATATTTTAAAGTCTTTTATAATAGTGAATGTCTTTATTTAATAAAGTTGGGTCATACAGCTTTTCCTTAATTTTTTTGTAGGACATCGCAAGTACTTATTTTATGAGGAAATAATGAATGTTTCCTAAAAGGGATAGATCTTAGAAGAAATTCAAAGCACTAGCAATTAGTGTCATTTATCTACTAGGCAAAATTTGATAAATTTAAATATTTGTTCATTAAAATAACTTCCATGATCACTGCGTAATTTAGCAGGAGTGCCATAAGCATCAAGGCAGTGGCTACCTCTAAGAAGAGAAGGCTTTGTTCAACAGGAAAACATATGAAACCCAAAAAGTCAACCCTGTGGAGTGTTTAGCCTCAAATATGATGTTGTATCACTCCACTCCCCTGAGGCTGAGGGACCATCAGAGAAGACGGCAGAAGACTGCAAAAGGCAGAGAGATAAGGGAGGGATGTTGCACAATGTGTCTTCTGAGAGGAGAGGACCACAGCACTCAGGAACACACAGTACATGTGATTGCCTGCCCAAGACCTACAGAGATTTCGTTAACATTCTAGCATGGAGGAGGAGAAGGCTCATGAGCCCCCAGTCCTAGATGAACAATTGACAAATGAAGGCCTCTGGGGGAGAAGAGAGTCAGTTTCCAAAGTACATCGTATGCACGTATGAAATTATCAAAGGGTGAATAAGACAATTTTAAAATATTTTTTACATTTAAATTTAATATCCCATGTTAATAACCCCATGTTAATAAGTAGGATCTAGGACCATTAACTATGTTTGTTTCCCCAACATGGTCACTTTGATTAAATGTCTTCTCTTCGTTCTTCTGTCTCTTTAATTGACATGAGGGGTGAATGATCAAGCTTACTTAGCTGATTGGGTCAATTAAAGTTGGGGCTATTTTCCTTAAAAATCCAATTTTACTGTGAACAAAAAGGAATTGGGGCCAATTTAACAACTTTAAGTTAAAAAACTATAAGCCTATTTGGTACAAAATAAATGATATAAAAAAACATAAACATACATAGACAGTGTATACATATACACTACATAATCCTACATAAAGATTCATTTTTAAATTCTTTTAAATATTTGCTTTTATTATTTTTAGTTGTGTATTTCGGTGGTGGGTGGGTATGTGCACATAGGAGCAGGGCCCTAGGAGGCCCAAGGCCTGAGGCCTAGGATCTCCTCTAACTGGAATTACAGGCAACTGTAAACAGCTGTGTGGATACTGGGACTCAAACTCGGGTCCTCTGGAAGAGCAACAAGTGCTCTTAACCATTAAGTCAACCTCCAGCCTGATACAGTTTTAAAACGAGAGTTTATAGCTCTCCTTTATATTTATCATTTTTATATTCATCACTTGTCAGTTTCAAGTTGGACTGGTGATGTGATTATTTCTATCATATCACCAAGCAATTAACAATCTCAAATCTGTACTTTTAAAGACTTAACTCTTAACATAAATTAAGTAGCAGACCCCTGATTATAAATGCAGAGTTTAACCTAATTGCTGATAAAGCTTAGCTGAGCAGACACCAATAGCCTAGTTAAAGCTTTAGCAGTAAAACTTGGCTATAATTTTTCAAGGGTATAAAAACTAGTGGGTGAGAGTAAAAACTCCCTGTATTTATTTAGGTTTTGAAACCACATTTATAAAATGTTCTCAGTACTAATTTACTCTCAGCTCCTTCTCTTATAGGCAAGCTTGACCGCACATGCCTTTACCCACTGAACTACTTCACCATCCAAACCTTTCATTCTAATTATCTGCATATGGGTGGGTATACAAACAGCTAAAAATAGAATAATGCAAATGATATTGTAGAGCTATAGGCGTGTTGCAGTGAAATGTAGGCTGAGTCAACGTACAGAAAGAGATAGATTTAAAATTATTTGAAAAGGAACTAAGGTGAATTGCCAATTTGGAGGCATAAGCATTCACACATACACAGCACACATCTCTAAAACATTAAAGCCAGAAGCATGCAATGACCTTCTTCATTTGTGTCTATGATAAAATTATCTGTGGCACTGAGGTTTCTACCTCCGAATATTTGGTAAGCAAGCTCCTACCAGCAAAACAAATAGTTACATAGGTTTTCTTTACACTGAAAACCTCTCCACTGCATAGTCAAATATATTTTTCATTTGCTCCAAGGGGAAATAAGGGGAAAATTAACTGAGCATCTGTCTAATTTTTGTGTTACTTTGAGAAATTGTTTTCACTTTGTGTGGATAAGTATTTGCTTACAAGTATGTATATGTACCATGTGTATGTGTGCTGCTCATGGAGGCAAGAAGAGGATGTCAGATCCCTTGACATCCTAACTGAGTTAGGATGTTGTGAGCCACCATGTGGGTGCTGAGAACAAACCCTGGGTCTTCTGTAAGAGTAACAGATACTCTTAAACCACTGAGTCATCCCCTTAGGCCACATTTGAATTTATTTTTAAGATTTTCATACACGGGTACACTGTACTTGCATCATCCCCCCCCTTCCCATCAACTCTTCTCATGTCCTCCCTCCCACTCCCTCTAGAACGCATGACCTGTTTTTCTAGAATTATTATTGTTACTTACATACATACAATACAACACACACAACCTACTGAGTCCAATTAGTGTCAGCCACGTGGGCATGTGTTTAGGGATAACCACTTAGAATGGGATTATCCGTTAAGGCAATACATAATTTCTAATTAGTGAACCACTCATGCATGCATCTATGAACATATAGAGGTTTAGACAGACGTTTCTCTTACCATAGCCTCTGTCTATATACATATCTAGTTATTAAAACTGCATCTTGCTCAGTGTCTTGGTAACTGTTCCTATTGCTGTGAAGGGACACCATGACCAAAGCAACTTATTTTTTTTTAAAGCATTTAATTGGGGACTTGCTTACAGTTTCAGAGAGTGAATCCATTATCGTCATGGGGGAAGATGGAAGCAGCTAGGCCTGACATTGGAGCAGTAGCTAGAAGCGTACATGCTGAGACAACCATGTGGGAGGGAGGCCAGGAGAAAGAGAGGGAGGGAGGGAGGGAGAGAGAGAGAGAGAGAGAGAGAGAGAGAGAGAGAGAGAGAGAGAGAGAGAGAGAGAGAGAGAGAGAGNCTACCTGCCTCCCCCCTCCCCGTCTACTCTCTCCTATGGTCCCCATGCTCCCAATTTACCCAGGAGATCTTGTCTTTTTATACTTCCCATGTAGATTAGATCCATGTATGTCTCTCTTAGGGTCCTTTTTGTTTTCTAGGTTCTTTGGGATTGGGTTTATAGGCTGGTTTTCTTTGCTTTATGTTTAAAAACCACTTATGAGTGAGTTACATATGAAAATTGACTTTCTGGGTCTGGGTTACCTCACTCAATATGATGTTTTCTAGATCCATCCATTTTCCTGAAAATTTCAATGTCGTTATTTTTTCTGCTGTGTAGTACTCCATTGTGTAAATGTACCACATTTTCCTTATCCGTTCTTCTGTCGTAGGGCATTTAGGCTGTTTCAAAGTTTTGGCTGTGACAAACAATGCTACTATGAACGTAGTTGAGCACATATCCTTGTGGCACGATTGAGCATCCTTTCGATATATACCCAAAAGTGTTATTACTGGGTCTTGAGGAAGGTTGTTTCCTAATTTTCTGACAAATCGTCATACTGATATCCAAAGGGGCTGTACCAGTTTTCACTTTCACCAGCAATGCAGAAGTGTTCCCTTTACCACACATCCTCTCTAGCATAAGTTGTCATCGGTGTTTTTGATTTTGGCCATTCTTACAGCTGTAAGAGGAATCTCAGAGTTGTTTTGATTTGCATTTCTCTGAGGACTCAGGATGTTGAGAATTTCCTTAAGTGTCTTTCAGCCATTTTAGATTCCTCTGTTGAGAGTTTTCTGTTTAGGTCTGTACTCTATTTTTTTAATTAGATTATGTGATCTTTTGATGACCAATTTCTTGAGTTCTTTGTATATTTTGGAGATCAGTCCTCTGCCTGATGTGGGGTTGGTGAAAATTTTTTCCCATTCTGTAGGCTGTCGTTTTGTCTTGTTGACTGTGTCCTTTGCTTTACAGAAGCTTTTCAGTCTCAGGAGATCCCATTTATTAATTGTTTCTCTCAGTGTCTGTGCTGCTGGGGTTATATTTAGGAAGTGGTCTCCTGTGCCAATATGTTCAAGTGTACTTCCCACTTTCTCTTCTATGAGGTTCAGTGTGGCTGGCTTTATGTTGATGTCTTTAATCCATTTGGACTTGAGTTTTGTGCATGGTGATAGATATGAATCTATTTTCATTCTTCTACATGTTGATATCCAGTTGGCATGAGCTTTTGAAACCTCAAAGTCTTCTATCAGTGACATAACTCCTTCAACAAGGCCACACCTCCTAATTCTTTCCAAAAGCAATTCCACCAATTAGGGACCAAGAATCCAAATATCTGAGCCATTCTCATTCAAATCACCATGCTCAGGAAATGACTTAAGGTAGTTAATAAGTACATAGCACTTCATACTTCCAAGAAATTTGTCTCTTGAAAAGTAAGTTCTTTCAGCTTTTATTCCAGGACACATCCCTGTCTGCAAGTAGCAGGAAGGGCATCATCAAGCTGGAAACTTTAGCAGTCAACCTTGTAAGACGTGTTCCAGTACATCACTGTACAAAGGATTTTAAAGATGGTCAAACAACCCAAACACTTTGTGCAGTAGCCAATTCATCCAATAAATGCTTGCTGAATTGAACATTACAGTCACTGTAAGCAGGAACTGAACAACTCCCAGTTTCCAAAGCAGGTCTACAATAGGAGTAATCATCCCTTTAAGTGCTTTTGAATTGGGCAAACACAGCCACAACTAAAATCAGAGCCTGCTGGCTCAAACCCGGTCAGACCCCAGCAAAACTTGGCTGCTGCTCAGATTGCTTCAACACATCTCCTCCCTCTCCTATCCCTCTGCTCCTTGCATCTTTCTTCTCCACGAATGCAGTGGATCCAGAGCGGCCTGTGTTCAAAGGCTGATGCAGAAAGTGTCTACTATGTGACCTTAGATGGCTTTCACTTCAACTTCTTCATCTGCAAAGTGGAAGCAATATTACCTGGATCACGGGTTTCCCTGAAGGTTAAGTGCAATGCTCACAGAGCTATTAATGTTAATCATTCTCTTCCTTGTCCTCTGCCTTGAGACATTTTACTTCATTTTTCAAGGCCACTAAAAATATAACTTCTTTGTAACAACTTCCTCCCACCTCTCTCAACACGTAGTTAATCATTCCCTCCTCTGCGCATTTATAACTCTGTGAACAGACTCCTGTTAGAATAGGCATCATATTAGATGCTTTCCCTACCTGTCTCCACAGAATCGAGGCTCTGGGAGGCCATGACACACAACCTACAGAAAATTATAAGCCATAATATTTTATAACAGCACCAGCGCTTAAATAGATACTCAGTACCTATTGATGGCTGTGTTTAGACATAAGAGAAATTAAACCAGTCCAATGTTTTAATTAATTTTGGTGCTCTGACCTTTTAAAAATCATACTTTGAAGTTTTAGTTCACTTCCAATCAGCTATAGAATCTTTTAGGAAGGTAGATACTTGTTGGCGAACGAAAAGGTAGCATATTTATTTAGATTTACAAAAGGCCTTGAGCAGCTAAAATAGAATTCCAAGAAAACATTGCATCCAGGCAGAGGACTCTGGAGATTCACCAACTCCACATGCTAAAAGCCAGTCTCCCCACTTCCTCCAATCTTATGGGGCTTCTTTCTTTGAAGGGCAGGGGCACTTGGACTCTTGTTTCTTGTGGGCACATAGGATAATTGCTTTTCCATACACACAGCTTCTTGAAAATGTGTCTAATCCCCCTATCAGGCAAAGAACAAGAGACAGGAATTGGATCTTATCTCTGGTGCTCCCGTGGTGCCTGGAATAGGACTGTACGTGTAAGGGGCACACACGCAATCAGTGCAGTGCACATATAAACACGTGCCTTGCTGAGTGCAGGAGGCAGCATGCAAATAAATCATCGGCTATTTTGGTCGAAGGTGATTCTCTCTGGAATGTAGACAGAAGAAAAGGGAAAGAAGGAAGGCAGCCATATTTGATCTACCATCTGCGCTTTAAGACAGCTCATATTCAGGATGAAGAGAAAGGATTTAAGCGTCTACTATATGCCAGGCTCAGCACTATGCTTTTTGATATATGCTGTCTCATTTGTTGCCAACAGCCCTGAGCAGAAGTCTTATTCCACCATTTTTTTCCTTTCAACAAATACACATATTCAGCACTTTCTATTATTATTTTCCACCTACAGCCAAGGAAAAGGCACAGCCCCAGACCACAAGAAGTTCACAAGTAGGAAGAAAGACTCATGCAAACCAATGATGAAAATATTGAACAACAAAGAATATTTTATAAAAGGCCTTTGAGAGATTCTATACCTAAAAATGTTTTGAAGCTCATTGTGCTTGTTATAAAACTAATGTTTTAAAGTCTGGTCTCTGAAACCTGATCTGTCCTGCATTTCCTTTATTCTCAGCTACTAACCCAGTTTCATCACTACAATGATGCAGACTATCCCACATGAACAATGCAGATACCTATTGCCCCCTTTAAAAGCATACTCCTAAGCCCACACTGGCTGAGCAAAGGTGGTTAGGGCTGGTTGTGAGTGCCTGCGCATCCACAGTATGAGGAGTGGGTTTTGAGTGGATTGAAGCTTTGTGTGTAAAGTGGGTAGAGGGTGCTCAGCTGACTTATGTCAAATACAAAAGCAATTGCATTGCCAGAGCTTTTGAATTTCCAAGAGAAATCAGACATCTGGATACTTTTAGTAGTCGGAATTAAACTCAGGGCCTTACATACGGTAAGCAAGTGTTCGACCACTAAGCAATACCCAAACCCTGTTCTAACTTTTATATTCCTACCTCAGCCTCCCAAGTAACTGGAATTATAAACCTACACCATAAAGATTCTGATTTTTTTTAAAAAAAATGCCAACAAACACTATTTTGTGCCCTTTAATACAAGAAAAGATACTCAAAAAGCTAATTGTCATGGTTTGAATCTCAACATTCTGCACCTTACTGTGGCTCTCCTAGACTCAGAATAGGAAAGACCACCACTATCACTTTATCTGTAGTCCTGGCAACCAACAAGTCCTTTCAAACATCTCCTTTTTCCAGTCCTAATATAAACGCCTTGCTCTCTGTAACACTTGGCCAATGCTTTCCTGCTACCCACATTACTGTTCGGTCCAAGCAAGTGGAACCAGGTTGAATCTTTATTCCGCCTTGAAACTGACATCTATCCATTCACCTTGCTATCTCCTAAATGAAAGTTTGTCTGTTTCTTGATCATACTCGATAGATTTGCTTGAGCATATGAAACCCTCTTAGAATACCTTTCTCTTTAAACAACAGATATGACCATGCCAGCTTCCTACTTAAAACTCTTCACTAGTTTGATCACTCTTTTTAAAAAAAAAAATTGATTTATATATATTTTTAATGTATGTGGATGTTTTGCCTGAAAGCATGTCTGTGTACCACATGCATGCCCCTTCCTGCAGAAGGGGGAAGAGGGCACTGGATTCCCTGGAACTGGAACCACAGTTGCTAGCTGCCATGTGGGTGCTGGAAATTGAACCTGGGTCCTCTGGAAGAGTAGCCAGTGGTCTTAACCACTGAACTATCTTTCCAGGCCCAAATTTGCCCACTCTTGCAGTTTGATGGGTAAAATTCTTCATGATAAAGCCCCCACTGATTTCTCTTGATTCATCTCTCATCTCTTTTCCCTGAAATCTCCATCCTGAATCACCAAGTTAATGCAACTCCCTATGTGCCCCGAACCGCGGCCCCGGTGCTAGACCCCAGTTTGCGAGCTTCAGGAAGGGGGCTGGAGGTTGAGAATACAAACGCAGAGACAGACCGACACGCAGACCTTTAAACACTGATACCAAAGCCCCTCTTTATTAGCACCATGTAGGCTTAAATACACTGCAGTCAATGGCCAACAAGTGAAAATCCCATCCTCCGATCCTCTAAGCTAGGCACAGCTTCAAGTAACTTTAATTAGAAGGTTCTAGGAGGGGAGAGCAGCTGAAGGCCAGGACTCATTAGTCCCAACACCTATGGCTACTGTGTTTCCCAGTGCTGCAACACCTTGTCACACAGCTTCTGCCTGGAAAATACTTCTTCCAGTTCCTTCCTAACTGGAAGTCCCAACTGTTTCTTTGGCTCCCAGTTTAGACAGCAACCTCCCTGGAACTAGCACCATCCATACCTCCAACCAAGCTGCTCTCTCTCTGTCTCTGTCTCTGTCTCTCTCTCTCTCTCTCTCTCTCTCTCTCTCTGTCTCTCTCTCTCTCTCTGTGTGTGTGTGTGTACATGTGTGTGAAGATAACTGTGTACATATGTTCATGTGCATGAGTGTTGAGGTCAGATACCTTCAGATACCATACACCTTTTTTAAAGAGACAAGGTCTCTCACTGACCTAGAATTCACCAAGTTGGCTAAAATAACTAGCTGGGGCCAGGCAGTGGTGGTGCACATCTTTAATCCCAGCACTCGGCGGGGGAGGGGGGGGCAGAGGCAGGCGGATCTCTGTGAGTTTGTGGCCAGTCTGGTCTATCTACAGAGTGAGTTCCAGGACAACCAGAGCTGTTTCACAGAGAAACCCTGCCTTGAAAAAACAAACAAACAAACAGATAAAGATATCTAGCTGGATTTCCCTGGAGATCATCTTTCTTTCTCTGCCTCCCCAGTGATAGGATTGCAGGCCCAGGCCACCTTAGCTGGCTTAAAAAAAATAGCTGGGTTGTAGCGAGTGCACTAAGGTCTCTGTGAGTGTGAGTACAAGGCAAATGCTTTACCAACTGAACCATCACCCACCTCTCTTCTCTCCTGGCACTTCCTTTTTTTGTTCCTCTCTCATATATTACATCACAAGCACTTTCCCCCTCCTCTTCTCCCCCAAGATCCACCGCCCAGTCTCCCCTCATAAAAGTACAGTCCTCCCAGAGACATTCACCAAACAGCTCCCTGATCTTTATGAGCCCCCATGAGGCCCAGTCAGTTGATTCCACGGGAGGTGCTCTTATGATGTCCCTGACCCCTCTGATTCCTCCCATCTTTCTTCCCCACCCTCCTCCGTAGGACTCCCTAAGTTCCACCTAGTGGTTGTCTATGGGAATCTGCATCTTCTCCATCAGCTGCGGGATGAAGTCTGACCTCTTTGATGAGGATTCTGCTAGACTCCAGTCCCAGAACACTGTAGGCAGGATGAAGTGTAGGCGAAGGTTTTGTGGCTTCCACTTGAGGCCTTGCCTGGTTTCAGAAGATGGCTGTTTCAGGCTCCATGTCCCCCACTACTAGGAGCCTTTTCTGGGGTTTCTCTCGTAGACTTCCACTTTGCTCCCAAAATGCCCCCCAATTCCAATCATTTCTCCTAATATTTTCTCCCCCCTCATCCACCATCTGATCCCTCCTTTTCCCAACCCCACCCAATCCACACGCAAAATCTATTCTATTTCTCCATCCCAGGAAGACCCTTGCATTCCCCCTATTTAAGCCCTCCTTGTGATTTAGTCCATACTATACCTTTCTAGGTCTACGTTACCTCACTCAGGATCATATTTTTCTAGTTCCATCCATTTCCCTACAAATTTCGTGGTTTTTTTTAAACAGTTGCGTGATAGTCTATTGTGTAAATGTACCACGATTTCTTTATCCATTCTTCGATTGAGGGACATCGAAGGTCATTTCCAGTTTCTGGCTATTACGAATAAAGCTGCTCTGAACATAGCTGAGCAAGTGTCCTTGTAGGATGGAGCATCCTTTGGGTATACACCTAGCTCCTGGAGCTTCCATGAGAAAATTAGAGCAGTTATGTCAGTGCTGTAACTGTAACAATGTCTAAGTTCCCACAAGACAGAAATATTACTTTAATGTCTATTTCTCCGGCTCACTGCATGGTACAGATAAAACAGTAAGCGTTTGATGGGTGGCCATGAATTTCATGAATTTATTGACAAGCACCTTGAAAACCTTTTTTCCACGCAATGGTGACACGTGCCTTTAATAATCCCAGCACTCAGGAGGCAGAGGCAGGCAGATTTCTGTGAGCTACAACTTTACAAGGCGTAGCCATGACTTGGGGCAAACAGAAAAGGATTGGTAGGATTTAGATAAGGAACAAAGACTAGAACTGAAGACTGCGTGAGAACAGTTACAAGTTCTTAACCACAAAAGCTAAGGGTCTTCTCCAATTACATAATGAAGAAGAAGCTGAGAATTAACATTATAACCTGAAAAGAGATGGGGTTGGGGTTCAGTGGCGAGACACTTGCCTAACATTAGAACCTGAAGACCCAGGCTCTGTATTCCGTTATACTTCAGCTTCAATCACACCTTGGAGTCATTTTCACCCAGGTCTTCTTGTTTTAGTCAGGTACAGAAGGTCCTTGACTTACAAAACCCAGGAGATTAGATATCTCAAAAGTCCATATTTCCATTTACATTTAAATAAATCCATAGGAAATCGAAATTATCATTGAGTTAAAAGTGCACTTAATGCCCTAGCTACAGAGTGTCCTAGTTTAGTCAAGCAGGGTACTGTCAAATATCTATTGTTTACCCTTGGGCTGTATGTTTGATGGGGAGCTATGGCTCATTTCCAATTTTCTGCATTTCCAAAAAAAAAAAATTGTACTCCGTAATTCTAACCCAGAAAAAAGATTAAAATTCACAATTCCAAGCACAACTCCTACAGAATGCATCTCCGTATTGTAAAGAAAAGAATTACCACTGTAAGGCAGGCACAAGATCTGCTATTAGGCAGGCACCAGGGACCCCACCCAGAAAATGCAGGTAAGAACCAACAGAGGAAAGATGGGGGAGAGGGATATTTTCCCAAATGCGCCCTTGGGGTTGATGGTTCTGCTTGGTAGGACCTTAAGTCCCTCATTCCCATTTGTCCTTCAGAGCTGCCCTGGGCACTAAGTCATGGAAGGAGGTGTAATTCCCTGCTTCTAAAATGAGGAAACAAAATCTTCCAGATCAAATGACTTCGTTTTAGTTTTGCTGCTCGCCACCCTCTCCAAACATAGCAGCAGCTTCGGCAGTTCGCTCTGCACCTGCTGTGTCCTAGACCCTCTTGGTAATCCCCACATTTTGGAGTAAGCATTTGGCTCAAACTGCTTTGTTTCACACAGAACTCATATTTCCAATGCTCCCACCTGCCTGAGGGATGAAGACCAAAGGAAATGGCTACACACGAGCTCCTTCAACCCCTCCATTTCCCAGTGGGGACCCAGGGCCATCCGGTGCTATTCACTGAAATTTCCCTCCGCAGTTGTTGGTACCTATCCGCTCCACTCCTGACCTCCCTTCATCTCTGTGCTTGCAGGCTCCTAGCCTCCAGTGTGTCTAGAGGACAGAAACTGGGCTCCAAAACTGGGATGTGACTAGATCTATGAGTTCATGAAGGGGAGGGGCAGACCTCGGAGTTGACACTGGTGTTTGGACTGCCAGTGCGAGTCTCTGTGTGCTACACACTGCTGTCCCCGACAAAAGAGCAGTGGCCGGGGCACAGTGGATAGTATCATATCACACTGAGAGCTTTGTTACAGCTGTGGCTGCTGCTTTAAATAGCAAATACTATGGGCAGCTTTTATCAACGCTCTAAATTAGAATCTCCATATCCTTAAGAGGACGGAGAAAAGTTTAAGTTTAAAAAAAGACTCGGGGAGTGTGGAGTAACAAAAAGACTGCTCAAAGAGAAAATTCAAAATACTCCAGATACCCTCAAAAGGAAAATTAGAAGCAATCTGATACTGTGGAAAGAAGGTGTTAGACAAACCACAAAAATGCATCAGCAAAACCACTTCTTTTAATTCAAGTTCCGCAGACTTTGCGACAGAAACAATATCCATGCTAATCGCCGTAGCTAAGCCAAGGGTGCAGTCAAACCAGTTCACTGAAAAAGCAAGCTGAAAAGTCACAAGCTGTGAATTTGAAGAGAACTGAGAACTATAGTTGTAAGCAGGAAGTGACTAGGCCCTTAGTCAATCTGGAGAGATTAGCTGTTCTCATTAATTTCTCTTTGCTATAGTCCAGTAAGCATGGTCGAGTGTTTGAGACCAAGGAAGTGGTTTTTGGGCCTGCAGTGCTGCTACACAGACAAGCTGTATGGGCACTGTTTCAGTACAGAAGTGAGCTCCCAAACACTTCATGACTATGTGTATTGTGGTGTGTGTGTGTGTGTGT
Organism: Alexandromys fortis; assembly: GCF_014885135.2. NCBI lineage: Eukaryota > Metazoa > Chordata > Mammalia > Rodentia > Cricetidae > Alexandromys > Alexandromys fortis. Next base: position 1,450,290 of record NW_026068081.1, read on the forward strand.
GTGTGTGTTCAATCATCTATAAGTCTTTCGTCTATTTAAAAAAAAAAAGTCTAACAACTATCCCTGAAAGGTCCAGCTTACTGTATCCATTGAATTATATTGAAGGGTATTAATAGTAGCCAGTATTTCATAAGAATGCTCCATGTATCATCTTCTTTAATCCTCCCATGTTCCAGAGAAGTATGTATGATCACTGTACCCTTTTACTACTTCCCCAAAAGAATCAAGTGACTTGTCTGATGTCATATAGCTAGCAAGTATCTGAGCTAGATAATCACCGACTGGTTCCAAAGCAGATGTTAAACTATACAATAGGTGACCACAAGGCCTGCCTATATCTGAGTTCTCTCTCTCTCTCTCTGACTAAATGTGTACCTTTCTGTCATAAAGGAGGCCCAACAACAAATATAGTTTTCTCTACTTTTAATTATATTGTTTTTTGAAAGATATGCTATGTGTCATGCACTGATCTGAATACTGTGTTACTTCATTTGACCCTTAGGACAACCCCCTGAGATATGTACCATTATTACCAAGTTAAAATAGAGAAGACTGAGGCTTAGAGTAGCAAAAAAAAAACCTAATTGTTAAAAGTCATGCAGTTAAGAAGTGTTTGGTCTGTGGGGTTCACCCACTGAGATAATGTGCCTAAGCTAATGGGAGCTCACCAACTCAACTGGACTGAGAATGAACAAGCATAGGATTAAACTAGTCCCTCTGAATGTGGTTGACAGTTGGGGCAGACTGAAGGGCCAATGAAAGTGGCACTGGGATTTGTCCCTACTGCATGTACTGGCTTTTGGGGATCCTAGTCTGTTTGTATGTATACCTGGCTCAACCTGGATGTAGTGGGGAGGGCCTTGGACTTTCCACAGGGCAGGGTGCCTTGCCCTCTCTTAACATTGTAGGGATGTGGGGGGAGGGGATGGGGAGAGTGGGAGGGAAGTGGGAGGAGAGGAGGAAGTGGAAATTTGGATTGGTATATTTTAAAGTAATAAAATAAAATAAAAGAGAAGCATTTGGTCTGTGTGAAATAATATCACATAAGGAGTCTCCTTGCTAACAGGTTCACTGGCTAAAATCAGCCAACAGTTCACTAGTAAATGTTTAACAACTGAATCCCTAGTGAAAAGAAAAGGGTTGTCAACCCCCGGCAAGATGGAATAAGCCTACTCTACTGTTTTTCTTACTGAATGCAGCTATAAAAGCAGGAGTGAATTCATGGAGGAGCTAGTCAAAGATGCAGAAAAGTAAACAGTAGCTGGTAGATTGAAAAATAAAACCAGAATTAAGTATTACCAAGTAAATGGCAAGTTTACCATTCCTATTTCTCCTCCCTGAAATGCCTAAGAAGCCACAGATTAAAACCCAAGAGTGCAAACATCAATGTGACCAGATAAACCTCCAGGAGAATCTCTGGTTCTAGCCTAAGGACTAGAAGAAATCCCTAAAGCATGCACAAGTTCGAGAGGGTTTTATCATTGCTTGGTTTTGTTTCTTTGATTGCCTGCTCACTTGCTTAGTTCCCTCTTTCCATTATTTCATGGCTTAGAACTCTAGCAACTCAGTGACAATGGTACAAGAGGAGATCAAAATCTCCTATGCTGTTTGCTTGAGATGTGACACAAAGGGTGACTAACCCCAGTCTCAGACTGAGGGACTGCAAAGGAACCATAAATCATCGGAAGACTGCAGAGCAGTAAAAAGAGTTCTCTAAGTGATCCTCTAAAATTGTGCAGCAACTCTGACGTCCATGGCCGAGCATGGATTTGGTTGTAATCTCCCTGATTCTAGTGACTCATGCCAAAACCTTCAAGAACTCAACGACCAGCTAGGTCCGGATGCAAAGACCAAGCTCATGACTGGATGGCGCATGTTGGAGAGATCTCAAGAGCAATGCAAAGGTTTGTGAACTTGAAAGAAAGTTAGAACTGAAGCCAGCCCACCAAAGGGGACTTGGAAACTGCAGCCAAATGAACCAGGTAGATTGCCTAATAAAAAAGCCACATTTCCAAAGACTTCAAGGAAGGCCTAGAGCAGTGCTTCTCAACCTGGGTGTCACAAACCCTTTGGGGGAGAGAACATCCCTTTCACAGGGGTCGCCTAAGACCATCAGAAAGCACAGGTCTTTACATGATGATCAGACCAGTAGAGAAACTGCAGTTAGGAAATCAAAATGGAAATGAGTGTGTGAATGTGGGGTCAGCAAAGCATGAGGAACTGTATTAAAGGGTCGCAGAATTAGGGAGGTTGTGAAGCCACCATTGTACATACTAAAAAATGGGAACAGAGAAAATTAATAAGACAACAAAGGAAACATTCAATCTTAGTATTGCTAACCACCAAGTACTAAAGGTAGTGATGCCAAAGATATTTCTCTTTTTATTTTAAATTAGGGATAAGTGGATACTATATGCCTTATTCCCATGTGATCAATGGGCTTAAGAAACAGATTTTAATTAGCAGGAGGAAGTCTTTGTTAATTAAACTAGAGTATTTGCCTACCATTTTTTAGGTATTTTGTTAATGATATCTAGTGAGGAAAGTTGACTATGGAAGAAATTTGGTAGAAGCTGAACCTGGGGAAAGACTAGTCCAAAGGTCACCAGGTCACAGGTCACAACATGAGGAACTATACTAAAGGATCACAGCATTATAACGGTTGAAGACCATTGCCCTGACGTCTTACAACATTCAAAATGTCCAAGATATAATCCTTTAGCATGAAAAATATGTACGAAAACATCCATTTTCATGATAAGAGACTATCAAAAATGTCAGTGTCCAAATGTCACAGATACAATTACTTCATTATTAATATCTTTTAAAAAGTTATTATGAAAATGATCCTGCAAGAAATCATGAACTTTCTTAAAACAATTAGAAAAATGGTCTTGAAAAAGAACAGATCTAAAGAGCCAAATAGAAAGTTTCAAATTGATAAATATGATTAGCAGAATTAAAACTTCACTCTCAGGGGTCAAGAGTAGGCTGGAAAAGGCAGAAGAAAGATCTAATGACCCTAAAGATCAATTAACAGAGATTATACACTCTGAACAAGACAAAGAAAAAAAAGATTTTTTTCAAAGATCAATAATCCCTCATGTGTGGTATATGTTGACTCCCAGAGTGAAATATTTCTACCATGGTGAATGTCAAGGTGCATCAACGTCTTTGAATGCATAGCTGGGAATTGAGGCACACATCTGATAGCAGAGGTATTAGGCTCGGAACCTGAGTCCTGGCCCTACTAAGCCAGACCCATTCACCCAGCCTCAGTATGCTGATTATACAAATGAATACTAAATAGCAAAAGCAGAGAAAGGATACTATTCAGTGTAGACACTCTGGGAAAAGGGCAGAGACTGGTGACAAGTCTGGATTGAGGTCCTAACATGAGGGCAAGGCTTAAATAGAAAGCAGGAGGTGTGTGTAACTAAGCAGTCCTTGTCTCCTGCCCGTCACCATGGTTTCAGCTCCAGTCTCTCCTACAACATCATCTGGCAAATAGTCAATCTTTCTCCAAGAGACAAGTTCCTCTTCCGGCTACTCCCCGGGTCTAAATCTTTCCTTATTCCAGTATGAGATTCCAGGGGAAGCTCTAATTTCTTGGGATTCACTTTTTCTATGGTCTGATATCCAAAGGGAGAGACACAATTTGTCTGTTTAGCATATTTTCATGACTGGTAAGATTTTTTTTTTTTTGCTTCCAAATGTGTCTCACTCCCTCAGGTGAAATTAGCAGTATTGGGGTCTACTAAACCTTTTGACAATATATACCTAGAACCTACTGGTTTCCTTTTCAATCACCCCAAATCTGAACTCTCTCTGGAGTTCCTCTCAACTTGTTTTCAAATGGATAAACATACTAAGACAGCAAAGGTGAGACAGACAAGAACCTGCCCTCCCTCCCTGACCTGGGGGAAGCCCATAGGTAGAGAATAGATATTTCTTCACAAAGGAAATGAGGTAATAAACCCGCATAAAGCCAGCAGTGTTTCTCAAAGTAGTAGTCTGATGGCTCACACAGATAAAATGTGAAAAACATACACTAGCTAAAAAAGCCCAGCATGAGAGTATACCATAGGTGAAATAGCAAAGTTGGCCTTTAAGTTCATGCCTGGCTCCCAACTTATTAATGAACTTTTCACTAAAAACCACTTTAACCTTCTGAATACAATTCCCATACAAGATTATACACAAGCCTCAAAAAAAGCACTGAAGACTGGAAATTTCAATAGCAGGTATCCTATTCCGCATGAGGTCTTTATTTGGCAAAGGCACAATGTCTCTAGGTAGGGACGGTTCAAACACCCTTCCTCATGGCTCCATGGCATACAGCAGAAGCTAAAATAAAAGTCCCCAAGGATCAGATACTCAATGTTGAAGACTACCCCAAAAGTTCCTCTCTAACCTAACCATCTTGCTTATATACAAGATTCAAGGTTCCCAAAGAAGGAGCTCCCCTTATTCCTAGTTCAGTGCTTTACCCCTGACATCACATTTCCTCTGTGCATCCTTCTCTAAGATATGGCTGGCCAGTGCTAACAGAGATAAAGACAATCTAGGTGTGGGTTTAGAGGAGAATTTTTGGTTTTTGTTTTTGTTTTTCGAGACAGGGTTTCTCTGTGGTTTTAGTTCCTGTCCTGGAACTAGCTCGGTAGACCAGGCTGGTCTCGAACTCACAGAGATCAGCCTGGCTCTGCCTCCCGAGTGCTGGGATTAAAGGCGTGCGCCACCGTCGCCCGGCTAGAGGAGAATTTTTTAAAATACCCTACTATCCGCTGGCACTGAGAGCATCAAGAAATCCTTCAAGCTAGTGGTGTTGCCGTACAAGTTAGAAAACAAAAACACATTACAAAATGAAAGAATTCTAGTAGTCCCCTCCAAGCAGCAAGCAGATCCACTAATCTGAGAAAGACTCAGGGAAGAGCTGCGGTGCTCTCAGGGTGCTGTTAGGAAAGCCCAAGTTGAGGAACGTATCCTGGATGCTGTCTGTTATCACCCTGCCTCTGTAGCATCCACTGCCAAGCCTGGCCAATTGTTTGACAAGGCAGCTGTGAGTGTGCCTGTTAATTACACCGCGGGGGCACCAAAGTGCAGTGTCAGGCAGCTGCCGAGAATATCAAATGGCTACTGGGTGGAACGGGCCAACTATAGGGGCTCTCTTCAGAGAAGTCCGTGCAGCAGCTGACTGCTTCGATATTTTCAGCATAGTGAAGTTCAAATCCATAATGTAGTCTATACAGCTGATATGTCAGAATGGGATGGATAAGAACGCTCTTACATTTCTGTCTATCAAAACAGCAACGTTTCCTTGAAAACCCACATATTCTTTGACTTGATATATTTAGCTCATCTGATTAGAGACAGTGGGAACTATTAAGACCGTTTCCAAAATAATCACAGGTAATAATTACAGGTTCCCATATGTGCCAGATACTTTATCAAAGGTAATTTGTTTACTCTTTATGACAGTCTAAGGCAGGTGCTATTATTATGTCCATTTTGTTGATGATGAAGCTGATATTTAAAAGGCAAATAATTAATCTGTGTTATTAATACATACTCTCTAAGCTGCTTTTCCATTGCAGTATCAGAACACCTTACCAATGCAACTTATGAAAAGAAGTGTTTGGTCAGTCCTACGGTTTGAGAAGGAAGGTGTCTATAATGGCAGAGGAAAGGGATGATGGCAGGAAGAACTGAGAGTTCACATTTTTTGACCCACAAGCAGGAGGCAGAGAGTGTATCATGGGAATGGAAGGAGACTTTTGAAACCTTAAGCCCACCCACAGTGATACATCTCTTCCACCAACAGGACAGTACTTCCCAATCCTTCCCAAACAGACATTAGCTGAACCCCAAATATTCAAATGCCCAAGATTTACAGGGGAAATTTTGTTCAAACCATCACATACTGCTAGTATGAAACAGAGGTAGTATTCCAACTAACAAAACAGGGCACCTCCATGTTGTTAACCAGCAGATACTTTCTCAAACAAGGGAGGCATAGCATACTGAGCATCTGAAATGTGTGTATATGTGTGTGTGTATATATATATATATATATATATATATATATATATATATATATTTGCTCGTCTGTCACTGCCTTTAAAAAACAAGTCAGTTTTCTGCATCTCGGCTCAGTTAAAGAAGGGAAAATTGCCAGGCAGTGGTGGCACATGCTTTAATCCCAGCACTTGGGAGGCAGAGGCAGGTGGATCTCTGTGAGTTCGAGGCCAGCCTGGTCTACAAGAGCTAATTTCAGGACAGGCTCCAAAGCTACAGAGAAACCCTGTCTCAAAGAAAAAAAAAAAAAAAAAGAAAGAAAATTCACTTTTGAATAGTGTAAAAACAAAGACCTCATGGAAGAGGCAGTTCTTGAGTTGAACCTGAAAAGTTTATGTTCAATTATGCCTATCATAGAGCAGAAGAGTCCAAACAGGTAGGGCATACAAAGCAAAGGACTCAAGGAGAACACAGCCACACACGTTCCTACCTATTCACAGGAGATGTGGATGAGGCCGGCGTCCTGACAGTGTGCTTAGGTCACGGACGGGCTTTATTTCAGTGTGAAGGGTCAGCTGAGGTTGGTGCTGAAATGAGAAAATGGAAGAAGTAGAAGGCCTCGTCTTGGAGAGAAAGAGAACCAGACGGACACAAAGACAGAGACAGAGAGACGCAGAGACAGCGAAGGAACAGGACCCAGAGGAGCCGTCATCTGCTTTCTCCTTGCTTATCCCGATGCCAGGGGCTCTCTCTGTTCAGCTCAGGGGTGAACCACTGCCAAGCAAAGGCATAATAATGCAGCCTTGACATTCTCGGCAAGTTCAAATGCAAGTCATCCCAAGACTGTTGCTCCCTAAAACTTGAATAAGCTTCCGAAGGAGTTCTAATAAATCATCGAATGTTTTAGCTTACTAAAAGTCTCCTGCAAGGAGGGTGGTCCTTGGACTTCCCACGGGGCAGAGAACCCTGATTGCTCTTTGGGCTGACGAGGGAGGGGGGCTCGTTTGGGGGAGGGGGAGGGAAAGGGGAGGCGGCGGTGGGGAAGAGACAGAAATCTTTAATAAATTAAAAATAAATAAATAAATAAAAACTAAAAAAAAAAGTCTCCTGCAATGCAGCCCCAGTGGCACAGGCTCCTTGCGTTAATCCCAACTGTTCCCCTTTTTCTTCTGCAGAAAAACAGAGTTACAGTTTCTACACAGCAAGAATTCATCTTATGCCCTGTTAGTTTTGCAAGTATTGACAAGTTACCATCAAAATCATGATACAAACAACTCCCTAACCCCACAAATTTCCCTCATGCTGGTTTTATAGTCTTCCCCTCTCCCTACTCTGCAAGTCCTGGTAATATCTGAAATACTTTTGCCTAAATTATACAATCATTTGGCATTTTTAATGCTGGCTTCCTTCACTTAGGTATAAAGAATTTGAGTTTCATCCATATTGTTAGGAACCAATATCTGTTCATGTACAAAATAAGGTTACTGACTGGAGTTGGGATCTGACCACCTCTCCTGATGTTTCTCCTACAGGATAAAGTCCATGGTCTTTGGACGTGTTATTTTGACCTCAAAAAGGCCTTCTATTTTTCCTCTCAGGTTCTGGTCATAGTCCAGAGATGCCAGTTAAGATTGCTGGAAATCTAAAGTCCAGATAAAAGGATGATACCACAGTTTACATCTCTCTAATCTGTGGAACTCTTTGCACTATCTCTGTGCTAAGTGGAACAAGTAATCCTTATAATCTTGGTGAAGTAAGAGGTAGGTTTACATAAACTTAGCACAGTTAGCGACAGAACAACGGTGATTGAACCATTAACTCAAGGCGCAAAGGCAATGTCTGTTAGAACAAGAAAAGGAGTAGAAATAAGAATGCACTCCAAGTTTCGCCTCCTGCACTCATCAAACTATTTCTCATCGGGATAACTGTATTTGGGGAGTGGAAAGTACATTTTTTAAAAATGTGCATGTTTCATCTTTACCCATGCTAAATGGAAAGTCATTCAGCACAAGCATAGCCTTTTGCCACAGTGTGCACTTGACCGCCTAGATTTCAATGACCTCACAGGAGGCCTGCATTACCACTCCAATTTAGCAGGAGAAAACAGCTCTTCTGCTAGGTGCCTTTTTGCTCACCCATGGTGTTATAGAGAAGTAAGTCTTCGGGGAATAAATAAACCACTTACTTTCTAAATCAATGCTCTCCCAGAAACATTCAGACCTTTTACTATTTTTTTTTTTAAATTCAGTATGTTTGGGACAAAGTAGTCTAGAAAAGGAAATCAAAATTGGTCTTTGCTTTGTATTAAATATACTTACTGTCTCAAATTTCCATTCCAAAGAAGGGTTTAGTCACTTGCTGAATAAAATAATTTTCCGCAGAACAGGAAATGAGGAGACTGGATATTCTATCAGATGGGCAACTGAACAAGCGGGGCTCCAGGTGGCTAATGCCACAGGGGCGAGGACACCCTGGAGAATAATGAGGCTCTGGCTTTCAATGTCCCTCTCTTCATCAATATCCAACACCGTATAACTGCATCTCTAACAGGATAGCAGGACATTTCCAACAACGCCAGATAATAATCCATTCTAACAAAATTCCGTTTCTTCAGAAGGGTGTAATTTATGGCAATGTCAAGCCGTTTGTATCCTTCCTTCCTCTCCTTTCATTAGCTCTCTTTAACCTCGCTCTTTTTTTTTTAAATCTCTTTCTTGGGCAGTTCCAGCAAAAGGTGCCAAAAACTGAAGGAAACAAATCCCTTATTATTTGTTTTGAAAGACTCTAAAAGGTTGAGAGATTTATTTTCTCTCTTTTTATTTTAATGAAAATTGACTATGCCATTTTTCCTTCTAAGAACCATTTCCAAGCTCAGCTTCTGAGGTAAGTGCAGGCATCAACATTTTAAAAATGACTGGAGCAGCCACACACACTACAAGTGTCAGTAAAGAAATCGTTCATATACAGTGTTCACGTTTAGGTTGCTCTTTTATAGACAACATCAATATGATACGGGACCGAATGTAATTTGACAAGTAGAGACAGGGCTGGGAAGGGCAAGCCATTTCTGGGAGAGGGAAGTCGATGTGTTAAAATCCAGAAGTGGGGATATGCCAGGTACATTCAATGGATTATCAGCACTCCAGTTTGGTTAGTCTGTGGGTTGCATGAGTGGGCGAAGACACAGTCCATTAAATAGCACAGTTTACAGGCACATATTGTGTCTATCAAATGTTTATCAATGTGTTTAGGACTGAGCACTTAGGATTGGATGATACACAGAAAGAACTTAGAGGGATCAAACTGGAACTGACTTCTTGGAACCTCCTCCCCGGCTTTCGTTGTCTTCGAAGGTGCTGTGCAAGCTGCCAAGGGGGAAAAGCAATCAATAGTCCTATTCATATTTTACATAAGTCTATGAAGCACAAGAATGACTGGCCTGAAATGATATCCCCAATGGTACAACAGTGACACTTTAATTTTGGAGGTAACCAAAGACCATCTAAAAAATGTTTTATACTTAGAGGAATAAACATTCTTGGGGAAGGGGGGGCGGTTAAGCACTATATTGGTCATGGCACCTCTTTAAAAACTTTGAAGTATATTAACAAAATAATGTCAGCTCTTTTAAGCTATGATCATGATAGTGCGGTTGTGCTGCGTAAAAATTGTACAACGAAACATGCATGCTTCAGAGATGCATGTATAAAACAATACCATATTGAGTGTCTCCTTCAAATTAACACTGGGGACATGGGACAGGGTTGAGTAAAACCACAGTGACCCTAAGATAAAACTGCTGCATCAGGGCAATGGCTACGTGAGGAGTTGTCATACTGTTGTTTACTTTTGTGCAAGCTTAACATTTTCCATAGGAAAAAAGTTAACCTTTAGTCTCTCTAGGGCCTAAAGAAGGATCAACTCCCTAATCTGTTTTCCAAGGCCGTATTTAAGGTTTGTATTTGGAAAGCTAATTTTTAAACCTCATGCAACCCACAGAACAACCAAAGTAGCCGACCGACAACCCACGGAATGTACCGGGTAAATCCGCACTTTTGGACTTTAAAACATCTGTCTCCCTTGACCAGAAATCGCTTGCCCTTCCCAGTGTAGTGCTTAACTCTATCTCTACTTGTCAAATTCCATCCAGTCCCAAATATCAAATGTGACTTGTTTCAGGGAAACTTAACATTGCACCCTCAACAGAAATCAAATATCTTTCCAGCATAATCCCTTTTATTGCCTGTTTGGATAGATATTAACTATCTCATTAAGTGAAATATATAAAATAATATATAATAGTAAAATATTCCCACAAAATAATGACTTTATGGGCCTCAGTGTCAAAATATTATCAGATAAAACTTTTATTGACTCTTTAACTGAGATATAATACTGTGATTAAATTTTACAACACTATATTAAAGTAGAATATGGTCCCAAATTATATAAATCTCTACCTTTGTGTATATTGTGTAGTACATATGTGTGCATGTGTGTGTGTGGTACACGTGTGTGATATGCTTGTAGTATATGATCTTATCTGTGTGCAAGTGTGTAACCCCATTCACAGAGACCAGAGGAGGACGTCAGATTCCTGCTCTACCACTCTCTACCTTGTTTCTTTGAAACAAAAGTTCCAACTCACCCTAAAGCTAGGATGACAACCATTAAGACCCATGCAGTCTCCTATCCTTGCTCTCCAAAGACAGGGGATGACAGGCACACATGTACCCGTGATTGGATTTTTTTATGAGTGCTGGGGATTAGAACTCAGATCCTCATGCTTGTACATCAAGTACTTTTACTCACTGAGTCATCACCTCAGTCTCCTTGCTTACCTTTTAATTAAGAATTTTAATAGTTCAAGGAAAATGACATCAACAAGCACTTCCTAGGTACCCAGCAAAAAGTGAGATTGCTCAAACATTCGTCGTGAACAATTTGCACATAATTTTTGGATTGTATGGATTTTAAACTAAAACTCAGAATAGAGAAAAAACAGGACAGTCTCTAACAACAAAAATACTCATACTTCAAGGGCAAGCCAGCCATTTGATATTAGAAGTTTTCTTAAAATACAATATGCAGTTAAAAAAAACAGAGCAAGATACCCAATTCTGTGAGACAAAAAGGTCATTTGTATATGCATACTAAAATACTAAAGAAGGAAGGAGTTAAGAGCACTTGCTGCCCTTCCAGAGGACCCAAGAGTTTAGTTCCCAGCACCCATGGTGGGCCACTCCCAACCAACTGTAACTCTAGTTCCCAGTGAGCTGACATCTTCTGGACTCTGCAGGCACTGCACTCGTGCACACAAACCCACACTCAGAAACACACACAACGGTACTCATAATTAAAAACAATTGTTTTTTATTTGTATAGTTTTGAGATTGTGTTTTAATTACAACATTTTTACCTTCCTTCCTCCTTCTTCCAAGCCTTCCCATATACCCCTCCCTACTCTCCTTCAAACTAGTGGTCTCTTTTATCCGTCAATTGTTACAGGACACATACATGGATTTGTATATACATATATATTCTCTCTATATTTTTTTCGAGACAGGGTTTCTCTGTGTATCTTTGGCTGTCCTGGAACTCACAGAGATCCACCTGCCTCTGCCTCCCAAGTGCTGGGATTAAAGGCGTGCGCCACCACATCTGGCCATATATATTCTCAAGTACAATCTGTTGAGTCTACATAATGTTACTTGTATGCATGTTTTGAGGGATGACTATTTGGCACTGGACAACCAGTGGGTGTGCTATTCCCTGGGGATGCCATCTCTCCAGTTTCCAGCTTTACTAATTTGCCTATGGTTCTTTGTAGGCTTGAGGCCTCATGGGGTTTTTCTCATTCAGTTTGGCATCCTTCTTAGTGTCATTGTTTAGTTCACTTTTGGATGGACATGTTGGTAAGACTTTATGGGCATAAATCTTTTTAAAAAACAATAAAAGAAATACTTTAAAAATTAACAGTGGTTTTCTGTATCTAATAAAGTGTCTCAGACATTTCTAAAGTAGCAATATTTATTTAATCAGTGGGAAATGATCTAAAAGTATATTTAGAAAATTAAATCAATACCTCTGCCTTATATCAAATAGATTAAACATTAAAACCTAAAATTATATAACAACAAATATAATAGAATATGGACAAACTTTAAAATAATTTTGAAGTGGGAAAGACCTAAGGTTCTGTATGATTCACACTCCAAAGATGCAAAGTTGGAGAAATGTGATTACTTGGTCCAAAAACCTGAATCACAAAATATAGTTATCAAGAAATCAAAGCAACTGTAAGATTCTGGCTTAGAATCTCAGAGCTTGAAGGCCAAAAAAATAGGATCACCACAAATTCAAGGCTAGTCTGAAATACACAGTGAATTTCAAGCCAGCTTGGGCTATATAATGAGACCCTATCTCAAAAAATAATAAACAATACAAAAATATCTAGAAAGAAATTAAGACAAACTCAAAAAATAATAACAGAGTTTATGTGTTATAAAAAGTGTTATATAAAGTGTTATCAACAGGGCTGAGGGCAACAATCCAATTAAACTCTGAGCAGTGACTTTTAGATAGTTGAAAATATGCATTTATTTATCTTAAATATATGAAAAATGCTCAGTTTCACTAATAAGAAAATGAAACCTGCATCTTGAATATGTAGATCTACATTATATATCAGAAAAACAAAAAATTGGAAAGTGGATATCCTTGGACCTTAATGAAGATAATGTAATTTCTTTCAAAGCCTAAAATATATCTCCCACTTGATTCAGAAACTTTCTTTGGGAATTTAACCTACAAAGACATGAACAAAATTTTTTCACAAGCTCAGACATTACAACCTTGTCTATAATAAGAAGGGACAGGGCTGGAGAGGGTGGCTCAGAGGTTAAGAGCATTGCCCGCTATTGCAGAGGTCCTGAGTTCAATTCCCAGCAACGACATGGTGGCTCACAACCATCTGTAATGAGATCTGGTGCCTTCTTCGGGCCTGCAGGCATACATGCAGGCAGAACACTGTATCCATAATAATTAAATATTTTTTTTAAAAAAAGAAGGGATTAGAAACAATCTAGACATTCATCATGGAGTTACGTATGGTTCATCTAGGCAATCAAGCATTTCCACATACACTAATATTAGCTAGCACCAAAATAATGTTAAATTAAAAGGGAGTATTGAGGACTATAACAAGCATATGATTGTCTATTATATAAATACTTAGATTATCTTTAGAGGTGTTTAAGAAATTGATATTTTTTTTGAGCCTAGCCTTTAATGGCTGAGTCACCTCTCCAGGCTGGAGAGGTGGCTCAGTGGTTGGGAGCACTGCCTACTCTTCCAAAGGTCCTGAGTTCAATTCCCAGCAACCACGTGGTGGCTCAAGGCCATCTGTGGTGAGATCTGGTGCCCTCTTGAGGAAGAGACCTGGTCAGGTGTCTTCATCAACTTAGACCGTGAAACCCAATATGGACAAGTTAAACAGACCTGCCATATGCGGGCTGCCCATAGTTTCCTGATAAACTATCAGGAAAAATAAGTGTAATAGAATATAATACTCAAAATACCTATGCCCTAACAGCCTTCATATCAGAGTGGGAAAACATGGGTCTGATCCAAAAAGATCTCATTATCTTATGAGTACAAGATAAGAAATAGGCTGGGCATAGGATACACACCTGCAATCTCAGACTTCAGCGGCAGAAGCAGAAGGATCAAAATTTGAGGCCAGTTTAGGACACATAGCAAGGCTTTCACAAAAAAAAGAAAAAAGAAAAAAGAAAAAATTGTTAAGACATGCAGCAAGATTCATGAACAGAAAAAGAAAAAAACCTCGAAAGTTTTACTGCACCTTAAGGGACAAAAAATATAGATAATGTTAATGCAGTTCAAATGCAAAAGGAAGGAACTGAAGAGCAACATTATTACAGTAAGTGAAGCGACCCAGAAACACAAGGACTATATATTGATGCTAGATTTTAGTTATTACACAAGTGTGTATATGCTATAAAACTACAAAGATGACCATGGGAAGGGGAAGGGGGCATCAAGAATAGACGAGACAAGGAGGCATAACGGACATTATTGGTGGCAGGAAGGAGGCCAGCAGGTGGTGAGCAGGGGGCAAACAGGAAGTACATAGAGGATGAAAATTTACAGGAGCAATTATGGAAATGCCATAATGAATTCCACTACTTTGTATGTTTATTTTAAAACTGTTTTCTAATTTAGCTGTCAGGACTGGAGAGATGGTTCAGGGGTTTAAAAACACTTCATGCTCTTGCAGAGGACCAGGGTCCATTTTCCGGGACCCACCCATCTGTAACCCAATTCTAGGGGATCTGATGTGCTCTTCTGACCTCTGGAGGCACCAGGCACGCACATGACACACACGCATACATACGTGCAAGCAGAACAGTCATACACACAAATGAAAATAAATAAATCTAGAAATGTTTTCAAAGCATAGTTACTCATAAAAAAATCTTATAAAGAATTTAGCTTTCAACTGTGTTAGACATAAGCATAATCTTATGAAAAACCCTGGTTCAATTTTTTTTTTATCCTAGGCTCTTTGTCTGCAAATAATAGGCACTCTTTGGAACTGTCATCCCAGGAAAAATCATTGACTATGTTCTCCTGAAACGGACGGACACACACACACACATACACACACACATACGGTTCACAGCAAGGTTCAGCAAGGAGAGCTTTCCTTTTTGTTGTTTTTGTTTCTTGTTGCTTTTCTGCTCTTTTGACCCCAATGGCGTGAGGATGAATCATCTGGCAGCAATACTAACTTCAACCTTTGTTATTTATGATCTCTATTTCCCTACCAGACCCACCCATTCTGCTCCAGAAGCAAAGCAAAAGCAAACTGAAGTCAATCGGAACTATGTCTGTCAAGTCGAAAACAGAGCTCAGATAGGATCTAGAGGAAAAATTACTTAAAACTAATAAATACACAAACTGAACATTACTCAAGATACAATGGCTACTCTGGAATAGCAAGAGGGCAACTAGAAATAAGTATTAGGAAGAGCGAGCAAATAATGACCAACTTAAATAAAGCCAATAAAGCAAATACCCTTGTAGTAGGCTGTTGAATGGCTTTCCAGGCGGAAGGTTGTCTGAAGGTACAAAAATGTACAAGTGAAGCCACAAGACACAGGGTAACATGCAGAATACCCTCTGTGGACCATTCTAAACTATTTAAAAAGAGCTGGCACGATTTCACATGTACAAAGTAAGTGTATACATTGACATCCATACTCCAAAAGCAAATAATTTGGAATATTTATTGCACTCTGTCCCGTCTTACATACCAATTATTTTATGGTTTCCACAATC
Organism: Alexandromys fortis; assembly: GCF_014885135.2. Classification (NCBI taxonomy): domain Eukaryota; kingdom Metazoa; phylum Chordata; class Mammalia; order Rodentia; family Cricetidae; genus Alexandromys; species Alexandromys fortis. The sequence continues at coordinate 1,465,668 of NW_026068081.1, forward strand.
GTTTGTTTTTCCTGTCATTCACAAAAAGGTTCAAGTGGTCAGTTAGGAGCCTTGATATTGCCTCTCCTGACACCTAGTGGATGGATACCTGATATTACAATAGTTATACTATTTTCAAAGCATTGGTTTTCTCTCTCTCTCTCTCTCTCTCTCTCTCTCTCTCTCTCTCTTCCTCCCTTCTTCCCTACCTCTCTCCCTTCTTCCCTCTTTCGCTCCCCCATCTCTCCTCCTTCCATCCCCCCAATGTTTTTCAAAAATTAACAAATACCTTTATATTTCAAGACAGAAAGTAATACTGAATAACCTCCACTATTGAAACATTACACATATATAGTGGCCAAGTTATATGTGGCTTACCACATATATAGCTAACCAACACTCAGCTATCCTTTACTGTTTTGGATACCCCTACATTTCCATGAGATTTGGTGGTGGTGGTGGTGGTGGTGGTGGTGGTGGTGGTGGTGGTGGTGTATAGGTATCAGTGACTCCAAGTCCTGGAATCAAAAGCACAGGTCTACTGCGTTATGCTGTAACAAACCAACACAAGCTCAGAAACTTAAAAACAACAACTTTTATACTATTTTCATTTTTGAGATAAGGTCTTATTCTATGGCTCAGGCTGGCCCAAAACACACTACCTACCCAAGGATAATTTCAAAATCCTGGTAATCTTCCTCACTTAACCTCTTAAGTGCTGGAATCACAGGCCTGGCTAACATAACGTTTCCATCTTGAACTTCCGGGTGTCAAATAGTCTTTAAAATCAAGGTGTTAGCAGAAATGTATTTCTTTTAGTGTGGGAGCATATGCATGCAGTGCATGTATATACATGCACTTGTGCGTGTGTGTATACTCATCTGTGTGCATGAGATGTGAAGGCCAGAGGTTGACCTCACTCTCCATCTTATATGTTTTTGATACACAGTGATTCCTCACTGAGACTGGAACTGACTGTTTCTGCTAAACAGACTGGCCACTCATCCAGTGAGTGGGAGTCATCTTTGCTCCCACTCACCCGCGGCCTCCACTGTGCTGAAAAGTTAGAGATCGACAATGCTATGCCCAGATCTTCCGAAGGTGCTAGATCCAAACTAAGGCTCTCATGCTTGTACAGCAAACACTTTAGACAGTAAGTATCATATAAAGCCTGGTGGTGAAGGTCTACACTCCTATACACTCGGGAAACTCCACAGGAAGATTCTGAGTTCAAAGCCAACCTGGGCTACAGAGTGAGTTCTAGGCCAAACTGAAAAACTTAGCAAGACCTTGACTGAAAACAAAGCATTTAAGGACTTCAACTGTAGCTTAGAGAATGAGCCTCTACTTAGCACACAAGAGACCCTAGGATGAATCTCTACGACAAGGAAAAAAAATGTCACAATGGCTTCAAAAGCAATATTACCTCCTCAAAACGTAAGTAAGAGGTCAGTTTATAAAACATCAAGAGAGCTTAAGCAACTACAAACGAGACCTTGTAATTGTGTGCACAGTCTGAAAGATTTTGAGATTCTATGCAGGGCTGAGTTCTAGAATAATTTAAATCAGAGAAATTATGGTTCTGCCCCATCAAATTTCTTTTTAGGCCAGCAGTCACATCCATTATTAGCATGAGAAGCCAATCAGCATCAAGCTAGCAGGACAGATTGCATTTTTGACATTCCCTATCATGGCATTCATGATTGAATAAGCGTCACTAAATTCACACTCCAGAAATGGAAGCAAGTCTCTAGCTAGGTGATAAAGGTAAACAAATTCCTGGGAGAGCAGATCCATGTTCCAGGAAGAACAGATAGCCACAGCTGTACTAAAAAGGAGTCAGGGCCAGAAAAACCTTCTGAAGGAGGTTGCTATACAACGTCAGGTAAAGCGGATCCTGTTTCTGCCTCAGGTAGCAGAGAAGAAAACACAAAGAGGAGCTTAACTCAAAAATGCTTTGGAGCTGTAACGTTGAAAGGCAGGGCTACTCTGCATGACCAGTGTTCACGCTCTTTTCAGTATTTCACTTACTACAGAGGCTGTGGCTCTGGCCCAGCCGCACTGTCTAAACCACTCTGCCACAGACACCCACTTAAGAGTGTTCAGTTTAGTACCCTTCAGGCTGGCCCTCCTGCTGACTGGGAACCGTCAGTTCCTCTGGCTCTCAAGCTAGTCAGAACTCTCCAGTTTCTTTCCTGACACTTGAAATCAATGGTTGTAGGGATGACAATTTGGTATGTTAGTGCGGTGGAGGAACTCGCCACCTGACAGTCCCCTTTAACAGAAACTTGGTCTACATCGCTCAAACTTTTTATAACTCAAAGTTGATAACGAAAGAGTTCAAATTTAAAGAAGAAATAGCAGCTGCTCCCTTAAAAGATAGAGAGAGAAAGATAGGAAAATTCTTGCTCCACTCTAGACATAGAAGCCTTTAAAAAAAAAAACTGAATAAGGATAAAAATACCCTTCTGCTATTTGGGATACCCAAGCTAAGAATAACAGTTGAAGCATAACATTGTTATAAAAATAGACACGCAGACCAATGGAACAGACCAGAAAGCAACAGAAATAAACCCACAGATCTATACACGACCAATCTTTGGCACAGGCAAGAAAATCTACATTGGAAAAAGAGAGACTTCTTTAATAAATGATGCTAGAAAACTGAGATGTGCGCATACATACACAAGACTGAAGCAAACCCAACTGTCTGTTCACAAAACTCAGCTCAAATTGGTTAAAGAGCTAAATGCAGAATCTGAAAATGAGAAACTATGAGGAGAAACAGAGGGATATTGAGATGGCCAAAGATTTTACATTCAAGACACTGTTTAAGTCATTCAGTTTTTTTCAGGGAAACTCCAAAAGCACAGGAAACAGAAGCAAAAGTGATCGGATTTCATCAAACTAAAAGTTCTCTGTTCGTCTGAAAAATGATCCATTCAGCTGAGAGGGGGTCTCCAGAATAAGAAGAAATATTTGTCAACATTCATCTGACAAACAATTAATATCCCCAAATTTAAATGAGCAAATGGGGGCTGAGGATGTATTTCCACTGTAAAATATGTGACAGTATATGCAAAGCCCTGCCTGGCTTCAATCTCCAGCACCAACAAGGGAGGTGGGTACCTGAATGGATACTTTCAAAAGAAATAATGAAAAGAGGCAATAAAAGCTCAGACTGTTCAACAGCATAAGCTACGAGGGAAATGCAAATCAAAACCATGATATGATAGCCAAACATGGCAGTGCACACCTGTAATTCTAGCACTCAGGAAGCTGAGGAAGGAAGATCAAGAGACGAAGGCCAAGCTGAACTACACAGGGAGACACTATAAAGAGGAGGGAGGGAGCAACGGAGGGAGAGGGAGAGAAGGGGAAACATTTCCATTAAAACCAGGAAGAAGCCAAGAATATCCGTTTGTGCACTCCCTTCCTGTTCACCATAGTATTTGAAGTCGCAACTAGTGCAAAAAGAAAAGTGAAAGCGATAAATGTGCATCTAGGAAAGAAAGAAGTCAAAGTATCCCTTTGCAAATGATGTTTTCTGTACATAAAAGATGCTGAAGGCTTCACTAGAAAACTACAGCTGTTAAAATTCATCAAAGAAGTAGTATACAAAATCAATATGCAAAAATCAATAACCTTCCTATATACAGATGTTAAACACATCAAGAAAGACCACAAGGAAATAATACCATTCAAACTACTCTCAAAAAATACCATAGAATAAATCTAAATAAGAACATGAACGACTTATCAATGAAAACTTTAAGGCACTGAAAACAGAATTGAAGAAAATACCAGAAGATAGAAATACCCCCCATGCTCATCGATTGGTAGGATTAATACTGTGAAAATGGCTATCCTACCAAAAGCAATCAAGAGAGTCAGTGCAATCCCCAATCAAAAAAACCAATGCAGCTATTTGAAGAAATTGAAAATATATTCCTAAATTTCTTATAAAAATACCCAAGACCCAGGATAGCAAAAGAAGAAAAAAATAACAATAAAACAAAACAAAAAACAACAAATTTCTGAAATAAAACTAACAAACAAAAATATCCACTGCTGGAGGTATTACCATCCCAGATTTCAAATTATACTACCAAGGTATAGTAATAAAAACAGCATGGTATTAGAATAAAAATAGACTCATTAACAAATGGAATAAAATTAAGGACCCACATATAAACCTTCATTCCTACAGCCATCTGATTTCTAACAAAGAGGCCAACAATGAATACTAGTTTTACTTAGTTTGTGGTGGTATTTTCTTAATTATTGATTGATGAGGGAGGGTCTTGCCCATTGGAAGCAGAACCTTCCTTGGGCTGGTGTTCCTGGGTGCTATAAGAAAACAGGTTAAGCAAGCCATGAGGATCAAGCCAGTAAGCAGCTCTCCCCTGCAGCATCTGCATCGGATCCTGCCTCCAGGTTCCTGCCTTCACTTCCATGGGTACTAGACTACAAGTTGTAAGACGAAATAAATCCTTTCAGACCCTAACTGCTTTTGGCCACAGTGTTTTATCACAGCAACAGAAACTCCAAGCCAATATTGTAGAAAAGACAACATTTTCAACCAACAGATAGTTACATATAGATATCCATCACCTGAAAAACAAATATGGGAAATGTGCATTTACACAATTAACTATTAGTCAACTGTAAAGGAAAATGAAACTATGAAACATGCAGGTGAATGAGTGGAGCTGAAGACAGATGTTGGTGACTCCTAATGACCTTTTGTTATACTTTTAGATTAATGCAGCACTCAGCTCTTATTGGAGAAGCTTCTATTTGTAGTGGGTGGTGATTAAGACAGAGACTTACAACTGTCTATGATTCAGAGAATAAGAGATTGCAGAAAGCTCATCCCAAAACGGGGACATAAGACACACTGTCTTCTCCTAAATCTAGGCTTTATTGTAGAAGAGTACGAAAGCCAGAGGTGTTCAACAACTACAAGAAACATAGTGTCTTCAGGACACAGAAGGACAACTGCACATGTGAACTCACAAAGGCAATGAGAGAATGCACAGACCTGTGTAAGGCCAAGCCAGACCAAACCCCAGCATAAAGAGGAGGTCTGGGCATGAAGTTCCATCGCTAGCCAAGAAGTCATTGGCAATTGTTAGCAACTGGGAGAAGGAGACTCGGTTTTCTCTAAGAGTACAGCCCCAGTGAGTCAACCACACTCCAAGGGAAGGCCACGCAGTCAGAATGATTGGGCAGCACACATTGACCTTAATGCTTGTTTGTTTGTTTGTTTCTTTGTTTTAAGGACACAAAGTTCGGTGGTTAGGGAAAGGGATGAACTGATATGGGAAGAGCTGTGGGTGTGATGAATATGTTCAAAATATTTTGTATGGGATTCTCAAAGAGCTAATTAAATATGATTTTTAAAACCCTCAATGTGGGCTCATTAGGTAAATGTCCTTGCCACCAAGTGTCTGATGATCTGAGTTTCATCCCTAGGACACACATGATGGAAGAAGAAAATTGACTCTGACTCACCCCCAACCCCCCCCCAGAGACGTAAATAAATGTGATGGTTTTAAACCTACAGTATATCATCTTATCCCACTTAGAATGAATGGGCTATAAATATACATAAATAAATAAGTAAACAAAATGTTTCAAAAATGAAGAGGAAAAGAAACTCTCATACTCTGGTGATAGGACTGTAAACTATTACATAGCATCATGTGCTTCCTCAAGAAAGTTAAGTACTATATAATTCAGCCACAAGCTTACGGGTATATAGACAAAGGAAATAAAATCAATACATACCAAAGAAATACCTGGGTGTTCATGTTTTGAGGCACTATTCACACTAGATCAAAATAGCTTCCCATCAATAGATTAATAAAGAGAATGTGTCACATATGCCCTATGGGATTTCATTCAGCCATAAGAAACAATAAAACCCTGTCATTTGTAGCAACGTGTATGGAACTTAAGACACTGTAGTGATGTGGGATTCCCCTCTGTATGCTGTGAATACCATTGTTTAATAAAGAAACTGTCTTGTCTTGAGCCTGTGATAGAGTAGAATAGAGCTAGGTGGGGAAAACTAAACTGAATGCTGGGAGAAAGGAGTCGGAGTCAGGGAGAAGCCATCCTCTGGAGATAGATACGCTGAAACTTTGCTGGTAGGCCACGACCTCGTGATACACAGATTAAGGGAGATGGGTTAAATTAAGATGTAAGAGTTAGCCAATATAAGGGAGATGGGTTAAATTAAGATGTAAGAGTTAGCCAATAAGAAGCTAAAGCTAATGGGCCAAGCAATGATTTAAATAATATAGTTTCCATGTGATTATTTTGGGAGTCTGAACAGCTGGGAAATGAACAAGCAGCTTCCTACAACATTGTTTTAATCAAAATAATACAAACATTAAAAAGACAAATGCCACATGTTTTCTCTCACTCCTATGTGGGAGCCTTAAAGAGTTGGTCCCATAAAAGTTTAAACTCAGTCTCTGTGAGCTGGGCTAATGTTGTTAGGGAGGTGGAAGGGTGAAACAGTTGGGTTAATAGGTATGACGTTTCCTCTATACAAGAGAAATAAGTCCTGGTGTGATATTGCCTAGGGGAGTAAATAAAGGTAATAAACTCATATATTTCATTAAAGCTAGAAGAAAGGATTGTAGGGTATTTTCACCAAAGAAAAATGATACATGTTGAAGAGATTAATCTTGTTTAAAAAATACAAGAAGTTAAAAAGAGAAATAGCGAAAGCTTCATGGGAGGTTGGATTTGATCAGTCATATTGTATGTATAAATATGAAGAAAAGCAGTTAATATTGGGAAATGAAAGTCATTCAGTCTCAATTTTAGTCATAAATATTGCCTCCTGTACTTAGTTCCTTATGTGCAGCCACATAAGTTTTAGGGGGCAGTGAACTCATCAATTTCTATTTTTAAAAAGACAGTCGGGAAGGAATTTGTACTGAATCTGTATATCAGCTTGTGGGGTATTATAATATTAACAATATTAAATACTTTTTTCCTTGCACATTTGATACATATCAATTTCTTCAGTCCATTTTTTTCTTTTAGAGTCTTTTAAATCAGTGTAAGTCCTTGTACTTCTTTTATTAAACTTAGTTTAAAATTTTACTTTTATTCCATTATTAATGAAATGGTTTTTCTTCCATTTGTATTGTCAATTTTTTCATGTATAGATATATACATATATGTTCAATTTAATTTTGTATGCCTATCTTTTATCTTGTGATGTTGATAAGCTTGTTTATTAGTTTTAGTGCTATTCTGTTGAATGTAATACATTTTTATATTAAAGTCGATGTCATTTGAACAAAAAGACAGCTCTCATTTGAAAGGAAAAGAGCAACAGCTTAGCCATGTGCCAAATATATGTAATATATGCTTAAGTGAGCATTGCTTAAGCCTACACAAGGTCTACTCTGTTTATCCATCTATTTAAATATGTACTTTAATATGTTTAGCTATTTCATGCTCTACTTGCCTCCAAAAGGTTGTAGTAGAATTTATAGTTTACAAAAGGCATGGGTACAGGTAACAAGGGTGGTAAATATAAACACATAGAATGTGTCAAAAATATAACTGAAATCTGGTCGTGGTGGCTGGTATCTGAAATCCCAAGATCGAGGATGTGAAAGCAGGAGGATTGCAAGTTCACAGCCAGCCTGGGATACATGGTGAGACCTTGTCCCAACATCACCCTTGCCCACTCACAAAGAAAACCACTGGAATGGATTTAGGAAAGAAAACACTAAAAAGAGCTACAAGTAAACATTCTTTTTCCTTCTGTGGTTTTTTGATGTCGTTTTGTTATTGTTTCTTTGTTTAGGAGAATCTGGGATTTCCCAAAGCAGGGTATGTGCCCTTATGAGTGTCCTGGCCTTTTCTACCTGTCCTTCCTATCAGGTGTTGCCCATCCTCTCTGTCAGTGAAATTTTATTTATTAATTATTATCCTATAAAAATGGGTTTGGATTCTAATAAGATTTAAATATACAGATCTAAATCAGTATCCACATCAGAGTTTCCAATGTTTTATAAAAGGTAAAGTTCAGCATGCAAGTATTTTATTGAGAATTTGTTTTGTCTATGTTTGTCAGGGAGACTGGCCTACTGTCTTCCTTTTATTTGTTGTTGTTGTTGTTAGGTCTTTGTTTCCCTTCTAAGAAAGAATTTGGATATGCTCTTTCACTTCCTGTTTACAGAATAGTTTGAGGAGTACGGTATTAGTTCTTCTTTGAAGGTCTGGCAGAGTTCTATGTTAAGTCCATCGGATCCTGGGCTTTTTAAAACTGCTTCAATTTCATTTGTTGTTTAAGGTTTGTTTAAATTATTTATTTCATCTTGATTTATCTTTAGTAGGGCATGTTAATTTGCTTTATACTTTTCAGTTTGGTAGAATATAGATTTTTAAAGTGTGACCTTATGGTTCTCTAATTTCCTCAGTATCTATTGTAATGTCTCCCTATTTGTCTCTGATTTTATTAAGTTGGATCCTCTCTTTCTTTTATTCAGTTTGGCTAATGGTTTGTCAATGTTGTTAATGTTTTTCAAGAACCAACTTTTCATTTCAATGATTCTTTGTATTGGTTTTGTTGTTGTTTATACTTCATTAATTTCAACCCTGATATTTTTAAGCTCAAAGACGATTAGAGTTTAAAAAGACAACACCAGACCAGGAAAATGATAAATCTCCTAACTTCCCAGAGAAGGAAAATGGAGAAGTCAAGGACGCCTGCACCATGTGTATTGGAGGAAGGGCAAGTAAGTAAGTAAGGCCTAAGCATACTTTCTGAGGAAGGAAGGCGGACTCGGCCAAACCTCATGGTGGCTCATAGGGACTACATTAGCCCTGATTTTGATTATCTCTTCCCATCTACTCTTTTTGAATGCTGTTTGTTCTTGTTTTTCCAAAGACTTGAGGTCCATCATTAAATTCACTTGAGATCTCTCAATCTTTTGACACAGGAGCTTTTAAAAAAGCAAAAGTACATTCACCATCCTAACATGTTTTAGAGCCAGTGTTCTCTGCCTTAATAATATATAACCAGACTGACCTTGCAAACTTACTAGACTACCAGGCCTCTCATGGAGCGGTAGTTCTTACCAGTGGAGACAGAAAGATGCTGTAACTAGCCCATCAGAAACACTTGTATCTCTCAATCTATCTGACGAGTGAAACAATGGATCCCAAAGAAATTGCTATGTCGTCCAGGAATTTCAGGCAGGGAGCAAAACCAGGATTTCCTATGTGCAGGTGCTTACAGAGACCAGAGTTGTTAGGTCCCCTGGAGCTGGAGTTGCAGGAAGTTGTGAACACTCTGATGTGGTTTCTGGGACCCTAACTTGGGTCCTCTGGAAGAGCAGCAAGTGTTTGTAACCATGAAATCATCTTCACTCCTGTAGCAATTAACCCTTCCTTTCTCCATACATCCTTACGTTTTTCTCAGATTCTAGCAACTACTAGTTTACTCTCTACTCCTGTTAGAACAGCTATTTTAGACTGTACATATAAGTAAGAACACACAGTATTTGTCTTGCTATTCTTGACTCAATTTAATGTCCTCTAGCTCTATCTGTGTTGTTGCAAATAACAGGATTTCATTATTTTTAATAGCCATATTCTTATATAGATACCATTATGCATGTGTACAGCATAGACGTATACTATAGAATACAAATAAATCACAAGTAGAGGCCAACTCTAATTCTGTACCATCTCGTTTTTGTTTTTAGTTGCAGTTAGAAACAAAGCAGACAGGCAAGGTGGCTCTGTGTGTAAAGGCATCTGGACCCACGTGGTAGAAGGCCCTTGGCTTCTCTGACTGCAATATGTGTCATGGAGCACATTCATGTGCCTGTGTACACACAAAATAAATGAACCACAACATAATTTACCTTTTTAAACTATATTTTATGTATATGGGTAGTTTGCCTACACATATTTCTCTGTATCACATGTGTGCCTGATGCCCATAGAAGCCAGAAGAAGGCACAGGGCCCTCTGGATCTGGAGTTACAGACAGTTGTAAGTGATAATGTGGGTGCTGAGAGTAGAACCTGAGCCCTCTGAAAGAGTAGCCAATGCTTTTAACCACTGAAACGTCTTTCCAGCCCCATAAAGTGTAACTAAAATTTAAAAACATATTTTTAAATAAAAGAAAAAATTAAGAACATATACATAAAATGTGTCTGTGGGATTGTAAATCAGTACAACCATCATGAAATAAGAATAAACTACTATATGATCCACCAATGCCTCTCCTAGGTATATAGTCAAAACAAATCAACTCAGCATCTCACAAAGCTATCTGGACAGTGATTACAGCCCTTTCACAATGGCCAACTTATAGAGACAACCTATACATTTGTCAAGAAATAAGCGGCAAAGGAAATTGTGTTACACATATTGCAGTAATTAGATTACTAGATCTTTTAAAAGAGGACATTCTGCTTTCCAACAACAGGGATGAATATCGAAACACATTATGCTAAGTCAAGTAAACCAAACATGGGAAGAAAAATGGTACATTATCTTGTTTATATGTGGATACTTATAAAGAAGATAAAAGACGAGAATATAGTAAATGATAAAGCACTAACTTAACTTGACGTATGCAAGACTTGGGTTCACTCTCCAACTCTACAAAAAAATAGAATATGTAGAAATATACAAAAATAAAAATAGAACAGTAGTTACCAGGGGCAGTGAGGAATCAAGGTTAGAGGGGGAATGTGTAAATAAAGGAGAATAAAATTTCAGTTATAAAGGATGAATAAATCTAGATCTCTACCAGCATAACATGATGACTGAAGTTAATAATATTTTATTGTTACAGGAAGTTTACTAATTGTAGCAAAAAGAATATGTTTCTCTTATAACATCAATAGTAACTATTTAAGTAGAAGATACTTTAATGTGTTTGATTGTAGTGATTGCTTCACTGTGATATAAAAAGTTTCATGCAGTACACCATAAACATATATTATAAAAATACATCACAGTAACGCAGGAGAGCAGGCCCTGCACCTTGCCGGGCAGCAGAGTGGAGGTTACCCTGTTCACAGGGTTGCAGGGGAGCCGGCCCCAGGAATGTGAACATGGGCCATCTGGTCCTGCCCCTCATCTACCACATAGAGGCACGGGAGGGAGAGAAGCCCTTCTCTCCCCTTGCCCCTCACTATGTGTGGCAGGTGGGAGAGCTGCCCTTGCTCCTCACCAACTGCGGCACTAAAGAGAGCAGGCCCTGCACCTCACCTGGGTGACATGGTAGAGCTGACTCTGTCGGCAGGGCTGTGGTTTATCCTGTCCTGAGGTCCTGAGAATAGGAGAGCTGGCTCTACCCCCTCATTTGTCATGTGGTGGCAAGGACAAAGAAAAGATGCCCTCCCCCCCCCCCATCACCTTCAGCAAACAAGAGAACTGACCTTGGCCCTCATTAGCTGAAGCACTTGGGAAAGCAGGCCCCGCACCCTGTCTGGGCAGCACAATAGAACTGACCCTGTTGACAGGGGCACAGGTGACCCAGTTCATAGAACATGATTGTGAGAGATCTGGCCCCTTCCCTCATCTGCAATATGATGGCATGGGTGAGAGAGAGAAGCCCTCTACCCCCTGGAAGCCTGTGGTAAGTGGAAGAACTAGTCCGGAGGCCATGAGAGGAAAAGAACTGGCCGTGTCTCTCCCCAGCTGCAATACTCAGGAGAGTGGCCCCTGCACCTCACCTGAGCAACACAGAAGAGCTGGCCCTGGTGGCATAGGTGTGTGTGGGGGGGGTAAGCTTTCCTGAGGGCATGAGAGGAGGAAAACCAGCCCTACTTATTGCACAGGGTGAGCTAGCAGGGACAGTGCTGGAGAGCTCACACTGGACGTGATGACGAGGGAGAGCTGGTGGGCCAACCATCAGCAACCATCAGGCCCAGAACCAGAGTTATGAGTTGGCCCGCCCCAATATCTACTCCATCTATGATCTGCTAGAGCATGTAAAGAACTGATCCGGCAGACCCGAAGCTGCAGGATCTCCATGACACAGGGCCTCCATGAGGAGTCACAGTGAGAGCCCAATATCAATAACGTAACAGAAACCAGAGGCCTCGAACCAGAGCAAGGACTCTTTGCAATGGACACTTGCAAGTAAGGATGTACGGACCCAAGGGTGAGCTGTGTGACTCACTGTGTCACGCTACAGCTTCCACGACGAGATTTCTTTTTCTTTCTTTTAAAGTTGATTTTTCTTTTATTTTGTTGGGGAGGTTGCAAGGGCAGAGGGAGATATGAAGGAACAGGGAGACGAAAGGGATCGAGGTGCATGATGGGAAATCCACGAAGAATCAATAAAATGTTAAATTAGGAAAAAATAAATCATAAGCAATGTGCCTTACCCTCTCTTAGGATTAGAGGGCGATGGGGTGGGAGGGTGTGTGGAAGGAATGGGAGGAGGGGAGAGGATAAGAATTTGGATTGGTAATTTTTTTTGTTTTTTTTTTAATATTTATTTATTTATTATGTACACAATATTCTGCCTATATGCCTGCAGGCCAGAAGAGGGCACCAGACCCCATTACAGATGGTTGTGAGCCACCATGTGGTTGCTGGGAATTGAACTCAGGACCTTTGGAAGAGCAGGCAATGCTCTTAACCATATTTTCTGCATGTGCCTGTGTGCAGTGTGTATGTATAGTGTATATGCTTCTCTGTGTGAAAGTACATGTTTACACATGCACAGGCATATGTGGGGGGGGCAGAGGTTGGCATTAGGCGTTTTCCTTGATTTCATTTTGCTTTCTTCACTAAGGCAGAGTTTCCCAATGATCCAGGAGCTCACTGATTCTACCACTGCAGTCAGCAGGCTTAGGCTGGGATTCCTCTCTCTCTGCATCCTGAGCACTGGAACTACAGGCGGACCACCATGCCCACTTGCATTTGTATTGGGTACTAAGGATCTGAACTCTGGTCCTCACACTTGCATGACAAGTGCTTTAGTCACTGAGCCACCCAACCTTAACATTTAGGCACACGTTTCAGCAGTACTGGCTTATATTCATAGTGCTGGGCCACATATCACCAGAATCCTCATTTCCTAACACTAAAACTCTATACCCATCCACCCTTCCCAGTGGTCCCTGACAACTGCCATTCTGCTCTCTGCTTCTATGGGTTTGACGCCTTTCCATAGCTGAGGGGAGTGGAACCATACAGCATTGGTATTTTCTTTAGTAGGCTTATTCCACTTGGCTTAATGTCTTCAAAGTTCGTCTATGTTGCACTGTGTGGCATGATTCCCTTCCCTTTTAAGGCTTTGGCTAGTATTTCCATGGGTTATAAATAACCACTTTTTCTTTGTCCAATCATCTGTTAATGGGTATTTCTACCTATTGGTTACTGTAAATCATGCACCCGTGAAAACATCAGGGTTAACATCTCAGCAATACTGTGCTCTGAATTATTTTTCTTTTACACATTTTAATATTTCAATAAAAGTAAAAAGAATGAAAAGAAACAGAAAAAAGGAGTATAATTTGAGATGGAATATATGAATAACATAACCAAATTATATTAGAAATGAGATTTTCCAAATATAAGATGGGAATGAGGATTAATGATGATGAACACCTTTAATCCCAGCACTTGGGAAGCAGAGGAAGACAGAACTCTGAGTTCAAGGCCAGCCTAGTAACAGTCTAGCCATGGCTACATAGTGAGTATGTATCTCTCCTCCCCATTCCCTCCATCTCCTTCCTTCTCTCTCAAGCGTCCTCTGTCATCTGCATGTGTACCTCACCACGTGACCTCCATCCACAAAGATAAATAAATGTCAAATATTTAAATGCATATATTATTTAAACTCAATGTTTGATTTTTATAAAGAGATAGTCTATCTGTCCAACAAATACAGGTATTATCTAGGAATAGAAGCAACTGAAACCAAATGACATTTTTCTAAGTGAACATTGCTTCTTACAAAATAAATATAACTGATATACATATATCAAATAGCAATTCTTCACTCCAGCACATAATCTGATAAGAGTAAAATACAATTTCTCTCATAACCATTTTCAAGCGCATATGATCACATTCTCTATTATGTGTGCACGAACAAAGACCTGAACTCCTGATGTTGCCTTGATTGTGAACACTGAATCATAATTAAGATGCATGCACTCAGCTCTAATATTTGTGCTGTCTCAGTATTTGTGAGGAGCCAAAGTCAGACAATTTGTTTCAAAGCAATTGTGATTATTAGAAATGAGGTGGCCCCTTTAGTCTGGTTTTATGTCAGTATAAATTAGCATAAAATAGGCACTAAATGGGATAGCGTTGAAGTACGACTGTTCTTTTCATCTACTGCATTACAATGGAGGAAAATAAAACAGTCATTAGCGGATGAATGAGAAATCAGATGGAAGAGATTTACCTGACTTTTGTGTTTCCATAGCTTGACAGCTTGATGTATGCTTCAGAAGTATGACTGCTTTTCCTTTCCAGAGAGAGTCTTCCACGTCTGCCCTTTGTTTCTACAACTCGGCTCCACATTGGTCCATTTTCTACAAACTGCAGGTAGTAACGTGACTCTGGGAACTAGGCTGGTTTGTTATTCTCGGTCTCACATGCATGAGGATCTATGCACGCCAATCACTTGTAGACCCAGGGAACTCATGGAGCTGGTATCAAAATTCGTACCTTCAGCAAAGTTTTCTCCCCTTCAACAGGATTGTAATGTGGTCCACAGTCCAGTGGGAAACTATTAGGATGTTAGCTACTAAATGGCTGCAGATACGTAGACACTTAATAGGCTGCATGGGCAAATACCATAGTGCCAGAGCATATAAGGAACGAGCATATGGATATAGTGTCTGCCCCAATAACACAGCCGGGGGACCAGACCCAAAGTAGCATGTGCTGAAAGTACTCTCTAGGCCACTGTAAGTACAGAGCAAGCTGGTGGGAAAATGGATTGTACGCCTTGTCCATCGTGGCCTATTGGCTTACCCTAAACACTCAAGGGCATTAATTTCTACTACACAGATAATGGTGGAACTATGATTTAAAACACAGGGGTGAAAGTTATGTTGCCCAGATGATCCTCAAAAAAGGGACACAGGATCAGTCAACAGTCAGAGGTTACAGAGAAAAGTGAGGCCCTTGCAAGTCTGGCCCAGAGCACACCAGCATAGAATTTTTCTGGGTACTGTATGGTTGAAGGTAGCTGTAATTCTTCACCCGGGGCACAAACTTGCCACCTGTGCGCTCCTCTAATTATCTTTGATCAGGCTTACGTGGTAGGAAGTGATTCTTCGGCAGCTGTGACTGAGCCCAGGGCATAGCTAAGTCTATAATTACTAGCTGGTTAGAGCAGAACTCTTTCAGAACTTAGCGGCTATTTGAGTCAACCGCTTTATTTTTGGACGACAACTTGTCCTTTTGTGTCTCTCTGAGAGCTCAGAAGTGAGTCAGTAATCGTTAAGGAAAGGCAAGTGTGCCAGCGATCATGGAGGAAACGAGAGGAGAGCCTGACACAGGAAGGAAAAGGAAGTATTCATTGCAGAGAAAAATTACACACTTCCTCAACAACCAGTCCCAGAGTGTAAGTCTGGCATTGGGGGAGTCCAGTTTGAGAGTAGAGAAATTTGGAAATGTATTCCTCCAGTTGACCACAGAAAGCATTAGCTGAAGGACAGCTAACAGAAAACCAAGATTTAGGTCCTAACACTGTGTGATGAAATCCTAGGAAATCCTTTAACAACCTCCATGATACTCAGGTATGTCATATATATTAAAAACAAAAACATAACCAAAATACAGCCCAGAGATATTGTGGAGATCAGATAACACAGAAAGAGCATTGGGCAGCACCCTAGGCACCTACTAAACGCTCGGTAGGCATAACCATAATTCCTAATATTAGTGCATAGAAATTTATCTGACACTGCAGGAGAGAAGTGATTCCTTTGCCTGTGTCTGCTAATCAGAGCTGTATGAGAGAGTTGAGAAGAAGGAGCTATATTCCCCTTTAAGATTAAGAACGACTATCCCCAAATAATGTTTCCCCCTCCTTCTATAATGCCTCTGAAACAGTACAGTTGAGGTTAAAGAAAATGGTACATAGACAAATTCATTACTTCTAAAGGAGACAACTGCTCATAATTTAATGTAGGTGACGCTTAATAAATCCCCCCTTAACTATGTAAACAACAAAGGGAACCATGGATGGTTTTGAAGCACCTAAGGGAAACTGTTCGTAGTTCCTTCCGGTGTATGACTTTAGACTAGATCGGCTTTACTGATCGCTTCAGATGCATGCCATTGGGAAAACCCAGTGACACAAACCCATGAAAATGGCCTTACCCAAATGCATGTGTACATCTTCCATCTCTAAAGAGGGAGGGCAAAAAGAATGAGAGTCACTTGTATATGTTCTAGGGCAGCTGTGACGTTGGATCAATGCCACTCAGATTCCCCACTGAAACAAAGGAAGTGAACTCTTTTTTGAAAAAAAAATAATGATTAACACTTGAGCCGAGAAGTCATATCCAAATGCTATTCTCCTCAAAGAACACTGTGATAATTACGAATATATGATTAAATGACATTTGGGAAGACTGTGTGTGGGAGTTATTTTTTTAATTTTTCTCATCTTAAGCCACCAGTACTGTGGTCATTTCCTTTGGCTCTAAAGGGCAACACCTGACATTTGGTCTCTGATGGATTTAACAGGCTGCTTGGAAGCTTAAAGGTTTTGCTTGGTTAAATCAGGTTTTATCTCAGAGGCTATTTGCAACTTTATGCTCTTGCTTACAGAAATGTCAGCATTTGCTTTTGCTCTGAACTGGGCATAGGAACTCAAGGTTTGTCCCTGGGTAGCTCAAAAAGCAGAAGGTCCTCAGGTTTAGGCCCATGTTCTGAACCTCCCACAAGCATCTGTAGGAAGCGTTCCTTTCCAGGACTATTGTAAGGCTTCTGGATGACTGAGCAACAGCAGGTTTTGGGGAGAGATGATGCATTTGCTTGCCTTTACTCGCTTCCTGGTGGAAGAAAAACATTCTGATGTTCAGCTTGAGAAGCACATTTTCTATGGATTCTGTGGAAATAACTATCTCATTCTGCATGGGAAGTTAAACCTCAGCTGGGCTCGCACTGCAGCTTGGCAGGCCTCTTGTGGACTCCCTCGGGAGTCTCTTAGAACAGTTGTTCTAAATCCAAACTGTTAGCACTGTTCTCAAGCCCCTGGTCCTGCCCCAGCTGTCCTTCTCACAGATGACCTCACCGCCTACTTCACCACAGAGACCCTGGGCATGCAGCACCCCTCCCTGCACTCCCTCCCCCCATTTCCCTTCTTTCCTCAAAACACATCATGCTTTTTTGCCTGTTTTCTTCCACAACCCTTTCGGTCTCGAAGAAAGCAAGCCACATTACCTTGCCAAGGCTACCTCCTCCACTTGGACGCTCACTACTCCTCCACCTCACCCCTCCCCTTGAGAGAAACTGTTCCGTCAGTTGTTTTTAGTAAACGCTCTGTAGTAGGCATTAAGGATTCTCTGGCTTTGATCCAAATCATCACCAAATTTCTTACCTGCCTTCCACCAATCAAATTCCTCCCTGCTTCGCTTCTTTGCCTTAACTTACCCACTAACCCCTTGCAAGTTAGCTAATACCCTCCAGCTCATTGAATAAGGCTGCCATCATGACAGGCAGCAATGATCTTGGTTTTTTAAAATATTTATTTATTTATTTATTTATTTATTATGTATACAATATTTNGCATTTAGGTTGTTTATAGGTTCTAGTTATTACAAATAATGCCATTATGGACATAGCTGAGCACATGTCCTTATGGTATGATTGGTATGACCTATACCCAAAAGCAGTATTGCTGGGCCTTGAGTTAGGTTGTTTTTCTAATTTTCTGAGAAATTCCCATACAGATTTCCAAAGCAGCTGTACCAGTTTGCACTCCTACCAGCAATGGAGGAGTGTTCCCTTTATCTCACATCCTTTCCAGCATAAGTTTTCTTGAGTATTTTTGATCTTGGCCATTCTTAAAGGTATAAAATGTAATCTCAGAGTTGTTTTGATTTGCATTACTCTGCTGGCTAAGGATGTTAAGCCTTTCAGCCATTCTAGATTCATCTGTTGAGAGTTCCCTATTTATATCTGTACCCCATTTTTATTGGATTTTTTGTTCTTTTGATGACCTTTTTTTTGTTGTAGTTGTTCTTTGTATATTTTGGAGACCAGGCCTCTGTCCGATGTGTCGTTGGTGAATATCTTTTCCCAGCTGTAGGCTGTCTTTTTTCCTTGTTGACCATGTCCTTTGCTTTATAGAAGCTTCTCAGTGTCAGGAGGTTCCCCTTTATTAACTGTTGCTTTCAGTGTCTGTGCTACTGGGGTTATATTTAGGAAGTGGTTTTCTGTGCCATTGTGTTCAAGTGTACTTCCCAGTTTCTCTTCTATGAGGTTCAGTATGGTTGGTTTTATGTTTAGGTCTTTGATTCATTTGGGCTTAATTTTTGTACTTGGTAATAGATATGGATCTATTTTCATTCTTCTACATGTTGATATCCAGTTATGCCAGCACTATTTGTTGAATATGCTTCCTTTTTTCCATTTTACATTTTTTGCTTCTTTGTCAAAAGTCAGGTGTCTGTAGATATGTGGATTGATATCCGGGTCTTTGATTTGGTTCCATTGGTCCTCCTGTGTGCTTTTATGCCAATACTAAGCTCTGTAGTAGAGTCTGAAGTCAGGAATTGTGATGCCCCCAGTTCCTTTATTGTACAGGATTGTTTTGGCTATCCTGAGATGTTTGCTTTTTCAGGTTTGATTTTATTCTTATATCAATGTGGTTAACTATTCATTTTCTCCACAGCATTCTTTTTTTTTAAATTTATTTATTACGTACACAGTGTTTAGACTCTACGTATGCCTGCAGGCCAGAAGAGGGCACCAGATCTCATTACAGATGGTTGTGAGCCACCATGTGGTTACTGGGAATTGAACTCAGGACCTTTGGAAGAGCAGGCAATGCTCTTAACCGCCGAGCCATCTCTCCAGCCCCAGCAATGATCTTGTAATGAGCAGATTCACCAACTTTGTCCCGGAATTCATCGTTCGTGGCCCCACTATAGCATTGCCCACTGCTGCCCACTTTGTCTCTTACACTTTCCTGGATTCCATGTTGGGTTTCTCTTTTTCCTCTGCGACGCCTTTGGATCGATCTTCCCGATTAGTTCTTCCTCCGTTCCTGAACTGCACGTAGGGCCCATAGTTTGTGTTCTTTTACTCCTCTATTTTGGTGAACACATTCACCTTTTCTTTTGAGAAATTAACAAAATTTTGTTTTTCTGAGCTGAAAATGAAATTTAAGGGAGTAGCGTGGATGCTAATTTCATATACCCGATGATATTCTCTACATCGACAGCTACTTAATCCCTCTCACTCATCCATTTCTCATCCATAGACCACTGACTTGAGTGCATGCCACATAAACAGAGGGACTATATAACCTAATCATTCGAACTCTACATTTCATATTTTTTCTTTCTATTTCTTCCTATAGTGCCGGGCGTCACTCAGAGATCTGTGCATGGTAAGTAAGTATGGTAACATGGAGCTATATCCCAAACAAAGCGGGACATTTTCAATGTAAATGACAGCAGTGTCCGAATAACAGGAATTTAGCCAAGTCATCACGAGTAAACTGCAGTATGCGGAAACTCTCTAACACTAAGGACTGTAAAAGTGAAAAAGAAGCACTACAATTTTACCTAGCCTTTAAAAGTATTTTGTCCAATATTGCGACACTATATCCATATAAACAAACAATATTATTAGAAAGACATAAATACCCTTCGAGAGTTTTCAGTCAATTATCCTGCATTTTGAAGATTAGAAGAAATGTATTTTCACCTTCCAGAATCAGGAAAAGCTTTACAAAATGGTATTCAAGTATCCATTGAATATATGAAGATGATGATGAATAGGAGCTGCTTGTCAGAAAAAATGGAGGGACACCTTTTTCTACTTTCACTAAGTATCCATATTGGTTGTTGGTGAGCCTAACCATGCAAATGAAAAAAAGAGAAAATAGTGGAGCACAATTAGAACTGAGAGAGCATATCGGCCTAAGTAAAGCAGATTGTATGAAAAGTCACAATGTACAAAATTGGAAAAGTAGAATCAAATCCGCTTCTTTAATATCAGCATACACGAATCTAATTCTGGCCAGTTAAGCATAAGTTACAATGCTACCAAGAAGTTACTTTAATCACATGTACATGAAATCTGCAAGCTACAATAATGATTGAAGTGACAAGATATGCCCATAGGTATAATAGTGGCAGAAATGTTTCGGGGGTAACCAAATGTTTTCTGGTTGGATTTATGGCCACTCCATGGAAGGAATGCATTTCCTGTAATCTTATAATCTGGTCAAAAACCCCTGGAAGAGGAGCTCACAGGCCCTATTATTTTGCTAAATGGACATACTACCAAACTGTGCTCTAAATTCATACCTGTCTACCCATAGGTGTAGCACTGCACTTAACCCTCATGAGAGAAGGCTCTTTTGAGCAGTGAACGATGGCAGGAATGAACATACGAGCAAAGTGCATAGAATAGGTAACTGTGGAATACTCAGGCCACAGAGGAGACACCTGCACCATAACTCTCCCCAAGGTTCAGCCCATCCTGGAAGGGGAGCTGGAAAGGTTGTATGAGCCAGAAGTTGGGGAGAACCAGAGAGAAACAGTATCTTCCAGACAGGGCAGGGCCACTGTAGGCATAAACTCCCAGTCTCTAGGGTCGCCTATAGAAGGCCTGCACAAGATCAGGACAGTCGGCAGTCAACACCGACTAAAGAGGGACTCCTGGGCGCCCATCCACGGATGAAGAGCTATTGGCAGTTCATGGCTTCCAGGGAAGGGAGGGTCAGTTCTCTTTAGGACTGTGGACCCTCATAGGTTGATCACAACTCTGTGAGTGTTTGGGCAGCACAAATTGGACTCAATGTGTTATCAAAACAAAAGGCGACATAAAGTTTTGAGAGGGGATGGGAGGGAGGGAATCTGGGAGGAGTGAGGAGTGAACTGTGATTAAAATACATCAAATGCATTATGAAATTCTCAAAGAAGAAAAAAGGCTTTGAAAAGATTATATATTGAAGTTAAAAATTAGAAGGCTATGAAATATTTCAAAAAGCAAGGACTAAAATTAGCAATACTAATATGAAAGTTCTTAGTCTTTGAGTATTGGGTAATATTTCAAAAGTGAGCTCAATGGAGCCATATCTATTTTGTCTGGGTTTTATATATACTGGACTTCAATGGAGTGAGTAGAAGCGGACATAGCTACCTATCTGAATTCAGTCCTACCACCTCTCTGGATGTCAGAATCATCTACAATTTCTCTGAGTGACAGGCAGGGGCTTTATATCCATATGCCCAAATCAAACTCATCATTTATCCCTTCAAAACTCTTTTCTATCTAGTTTCCTACTCCTAGCTAACAAAGCCTGGTTACACCTTCTTGTAATCTCTGATACTCAGGAAACTTAGGCAGGAATATCAAGAGGTCAAAGTCTACCTGTGGCTAGTGACCAGCACTTCCCTTCTATCTTAAAAGAAGGTACCCAAGCTTATACCATGAACCAGGACAGAAAGTGAATTTAGGTCTATATCATCAACACACCCAATTTTGATCTGCATAAGTCAAGTATTTGAAACAGATTATTTCCACTCCACAGTAGAACCTTCTATTTGGATATACCAAACACCCCAAAACATACCCAAAATATGCAGCTGGATTTTCAGTAGCCAAGACCAAAAGGGATGAGGGCTATCTTTAAAACAGACCTTCTCTGTTCTGGGTTTTATTCGGAGCTATATGAAGAAAGGACAATATGCAGGAAGAAGCAGAAAGAGAATAGAAAAGAAGGGTTTACATTTTATTCAGGATTGGCTTTGAGGTTTTTTTCCAAAATACTGACTTAAGTAATATCTTAATGATCCGCACTAAGACTTACAGTTCTTCTGACCCCATTTAACCTTTCTGTGTCTCATCTGTTAAGCGTCTTGGCCAACATCACATACCAAATCAGTGACATAGTCATCATGAGGCCCCAAGTGCTTGCTTCCCAGTTTCATGTTTTAAGTAAGCCAAGTGACAGAACATAGGGGAAAACTGGGTCAGAGAAACAAAGTTGGCCTAAAAAGTCTCTGTTTCAAAACAAAGCCAATTACACAACATGACATTTCTCATCTATAAACGGAAAAGTAAGCAGAGGTCCCAGCAGCTCTCTTTTCCAAAGGATCCACAGAGGCACTCTCATGAGAAGGGCAAAAGAATGAATCTATCATCATTCTCCACTCTTTTGTCAGATGAACATCCAATTCTCATCACGTTTAGAGGAGCTGGAGAACAAAAAAAGTGGCTAATGTAACAGAACTATAAAGTTAGTTTCGTTTGTGAGGGATAGGATCTCCCTGGCTGTCTTGGAACTCACCGGGTAAACCAGGCTAGCCTAAACTGACAGAGATCCACCTGCCTCTGTCTCTCTAGTGTTTTTCATAAGACACTTCAGGAATATATATGTGAGACTCAATTTGTCTTGCTGTTGGGACTAATGCACTGTAAGAATGGTTCTCAACCTTCCTAATCCTGTGACCCTTTAATATAGTTCCTCATGTTGTGCTGACCCTCAACCATAAAATTATCTTCATTGCTACTTCATAACTATAATTTTGCTACTATATGAATCATAATACAAATACCTGAGTTTTCCGGTGGTCTTATGTGAACCCTTGAAAGAAATAATTTGACCCCCCACACACAAAGGGGTCTCCACCCAGATGATGCCCTCTTCCACCTCAGTTTCCTTGAGGAGTCCTGAGAAACAGCACTCTTACATACTGAAACCTCTTATAACCCCTACAATTTTATGTAGCCCAATAGACCAGGGGTTCAGAACTTCACTCGTGACCAGAGTAAACATATCTGGGCTTTTCTTTCTCACTGTATGCTAGCCACAAGGTGAATAAGTGGTCCCATAATGCCCACCAGACCTATAGCCATCTTAGACAACTGGACCAGACCTGTGCTTTCAACATCTGACCTGAAAAACCTTCTCAGTTCACATCGATCGAGATCTCAGGCATCGATTTTAGGCCTTAAAGGGGTTTTGCAAAAGTGTGTGTGTGTGTGTGTGTGTGTGTGTGTGTGTACAAACACAGTAGGTATTCATATGTAATCAACTGATTTTAGATTTTATAATATTTCTTTAAATCCTAATGTTTCTGATTTAAATCTAAAATCTTCAATTTGGTATTTTTTTCTAGAAGAAATTGTATACTTAAAGTATTTCTAGTTAGATCCTTTTACAGCTTTATTCTTTTGAAAATGGTACTACTTTTAGTGTACGAAGAAGCAATAGATTTTAAATTCCTTTCACTGCTCTACCTACCTCATTAAAAAGCAAGCTGACCCACTTGTGATTCTAATGTAAGGAAAGAGCTCCACCCGGTGGTAAAGTTTTGAAGTGCACCGAAGGAAACACCACCACTCTCAGAATCCTCTCTCCCTCTCTTCCTCTCCCTTCCTCCCTACAGCCACAAAATTTTTAGAAGAGTCATCTGAAAGGCTTACCTAGAAAAGTATTTTTAGGAAACAGATAATATCCTCCAACATACTATAAATCCTCTTCCACAATATGCTAACACTGGCAAAAGGATAAAGTTTAGCTAAGACTGTACAAAACCTCTCGTTTGGTTATTAGGCTTGACACTTGATAAAAAGGTACACATATCCAGAAATGGTGGTTCATGCCTTTCATCCCAGCTTGGAAAGAGGTAGACAGATCTCTGTGAGTTCAAGGTCAGCGTGGTCTACACAGTGTGTTCCAAGCCAGACAATGAACCCCTGTCACAAAAAAGAAACAAAAAGAACAAAGGAAGGAAGGAAGAAAAAGAAAAGGCACATAATAATATAGCAAATAACCAGAATATTTTTTACTTGGTACCTAACATCATAATAGCTAACGCTAACTGAATATTTAGTTACACAAGTCCATTCCACATGAGGTATAAAGATATACGAGCACATACTAATTTAAGACATACCATATACATTAGGTACTGTTACCAATTCCATTTTGCAGATGGAAAAGCGATGCCTAGAGGACATTATTTGCTTAAGGCCGCACAGTTAATAAGCATCATTCAGGGCTTGAAGCTTACTAGCTCAACTGCATACCACTCCAGCCTATCACCTCTCTAAAGCGAAATTTTATATGGTCTCTCGCTCTCTCCCAAAATAAACAATCTAAAGCCAGAATCCTGTCTATATTCTTTCCCCAACTAGCACAGACAATAAAAGACCCATGTTTATAAATAAATAAATATTATTTATAAATTTTGTGCCTTTCATGAATTTCCGGTTTACCTCCCATGCTCCTCCCTATTCTGAAAACAATTACTAGTAGAAAGTTTTTATCTTAGAATCTAAGGTTTGTGACTATCTTTGTCTTATTCTCCTCCAACACCTACAGGATCTCAGCTCCTCCACAGTTCAGACACTTAAAACCACGAAGATAACACTTTTATAAATATCCTCCAATATTAACACAGATCTGAAGTTTTCATAAAATGCCGATTTCCAAAATATTTAGTCTCAGACTATGATATGTGTTTGAGTCTGTGTGTGTGTGTGTGTGTGTGTGTGTGTGTGTGTGTGAAATGTACTACCTTCAAACTAAAGTTGGCAGTGTGCGTACTAACCAGCAAAGGCACAAAAAGAAAACTGGCAATCTTTGTAACTCTAACAAGAGTGTATTCTACATTCACAAAATACCAAATGATATTTTTCTCAGACTTTCAAAAAAGAGTAAATAGGTCTAGTGCAGTGGTTCTCATCCTTCCTAATGCTGCGGCCCTTTAATACAGCTTAATGTAGTGATGAGCCCTAATTATAACATTATTTTTGTTCATACATCAGAACGATAATTTTGTTACTGTTATGAATCATAATGTAAATATCTGTGTCTTCCAGTGATTTTAGGCGACCCCTATGAAAGGGTTATTTGCCTCCCCAAAAGGGATTGCAGCCCACAAGTTGATAACAGCTGGTCTAGGGATACTCTGGGATCCATCTGAAATGGTATCTTGTTTTTTGCAATTTTAATTCCTCGCTAAGATAGATGTGGAAATAGCTCATCATGACCCAAATGGGAACCTCGGGTAAATTCCGCCTTCCCCTTTGGTGTCAGTGCTCCTTGGCCAGCACCCAAACTGCAAACTGGCTAGACAGCAACAATCCAGCCATCTTCTCCACGCCGTGCTTCTCCAACTCCCTTCTCTCCCCAATGTCTTGCAGCTCCTCCACTCCCAACAGTTCTACTGCACTGTCTGGAACTCATTCCGTGCCAGGAAATCACTGCCCCTTCTTTCTTCCGCCTCTTCCTTCTATGCTCAACTCAATCTGCTACTGGTGACCGGAAGCTGGCTCTCTATACCACAGCCCCACATCTTATGGAGCCATCTTAAAGCGCTTCTTTCTTGTGCAACCGGCTGTCTAGGTTGGCGTGGAGTTAGAGAAAGCTATGTTATCGTTCGGCTTATCACCACTACCACCCTCCAGCGGGAGACAGGTTCTTTTTCTTTAAGGGAACAGATGATACACATTTCAGGCTTTGTGAAATAAGGTGCAAGGTGGTCATACGCCAGATGTAAACAAAAAGGCAAGGCTGCGCTCCAGTAGAGTTGTATTGACAGAAACACGCAAGGAGACCAGATTTTATTTTTGCCTGTCTCTACTCTAATCTCCTAATCTTTCACTTCCAAAAAAAAAAAAATGTCCTCTGATCCAACTAGTGCTGCACCCACATGGGACACGTACCAGTAGACAGACTCCTGAAGGACAATCTCTGCTCCACCCCAAGCAGCCCCCAACTGCTGGGAGCACCTCAGCTAAGGGTGGGGCCTTGGGAGCCCTCATCCTTCCATGAAGTAATTTTTAACTGCTTGATCTTGTACAGTAACCCCTACAACTGTGCTAATGAGATTCCTTGATTTAAAAATAAGTAAATAAACAAATACGCACACTTATAAATGGAGCACACAAAGTTGAGAAGTAGATGGAAATGAGGAATCCTCAGGGGAGCTGGAGGGGGTACAGAGAGGTGGATATGATCAAGACAAATTGTATATGTGTATGAAATGCTCTTAGAATACAATAATCCTCATGGGTTTTGACAAATCAAACTAACTATATGCCATATTTGACCTGTCTTTTTTCACATCTTATAACCCCTGGTCCATTCATGTTTATTGAGGACTTCATTATTACGATGGTAGTTAACATTGATGACCAACTTCACAGGATGCAGAATCGCTTAGGAAACAAACCTCTGGGTGTGTTTGGAAGGGAGTTTCTACATTACATGCATTGAGGTTGGGGATGTCTTCTTTAATTTTGGATGGCAGTATTCCATGAGCTGGGGTTGCCACCAAAACATAAGGGTGTGAACTGAGCGCCATCTTTCATAGCTCTGCTCCCTGAGTGTGGAGACAATGTGACCAGCTGCCTCCTGATCCTACTACCAACTCTTCCACTCGAAATCAAGCTTCACCCCTCTAAATGTAACTCACACTTTTCATTCTTTAAGTTAGGTTTTTCTGCATCTCATCCCAGCAACAATCAAAGTAACTAATACAAACATATGGATCACAGTCAATCTCTACTTTCACCATAATTCTAGATAATTGTCAAATCCCTAAGACTTACTGATGTACAGCCATGAGTCCACAGAATCTTGACATCTTCAGTTCCAATGACTTTAATCTCCCCTCCACTTCAACAATCCAATCCACTGCTGTAGGGAACACTCCTCTCTCTTAGGTCTCTTCAGACAAATAGCGCACTAGAGCTTCAACGTCAACAGTAAGGACTGTCCAACTTTTACTTTCCAATAAATCTGCTCTTTGATCTTGAATCCCCCGTTCATTAACTAGTAGTTAGTTTCCACCAGGAGCCTCACTGTCCTGCCACAGTCTGAGCATCCTAATCAGTCACTCTTACTAGTACCTTCGATCCCCTTTCTAGTTTTCTTTCTATTCCCTTAGCTACCTACCAATATCACATCTTAACGCTGAATCAGTCGGCTACAGGCCCTCTCTGACCTCACAGTCAAGTGGTTATTTATATAAGGTGGCAAGGACTGCACTACTGTGTGAACTTGAGTTACTATGAGCCAATGACTTTTTGGTTTTGGAATAGAGCCTTACTATGTAGCCCAGGATGTCCTACAACTCGCTAAATGGTCCAGACTGGCCTTGAGCTCATAGTGATCATCTTGCCTCTACCCACCAAGTGTTGGGATTACAGGCATGTGCCGCCCTATAACCAGAAAATTGATGAGTTTTTAACCTTAACTAGGCCTTCACTACCTGTAGTCAATCATTTTAATATTCCTTGTCTAACTTCTTATTCTTCTTAGGCAAGACCACGTGGTGCTATACATAGGCTTCAAAAGCAGACAGATCTGGGTTTGAAATTTGGTCTCAAATGTTTGTTAGCTGCCATCCCAAGAAAATTATGTACCCCCCTTTATGTTCCTTTCCTCACGAGCAAAAGAGAAGTATGTGCATGGTATGATTTGTAAATGTATATGTAAAAACCAACACATTCCATTACACCTATCTGAGGTTTAATAAGTGATAACTATTAACAAGCGCTCAGATTCAGCAGATTGCTATATTCCTTACTTTGATAAGACAATTAAATGCTTCTTTATCATTAGTTCCCCAGAGAACAGAGAAACAGGTTGCATGCTACTATTTTGTTGAATCACGTAAAAGCACGTGAGTTCAAATGCTTGGCATACATACAGAAGGCATATGGTTCAATCTAAAATATTATTGAGTATGCAATCCCAGGGAAGCAGGAAGAAAGAAAGGGAAATGTGAAGGAATGAGAGTCACTATAAAGGTGTGTTACTAACACTCTTGCACTCTTGGGGCTATTTTCAGAGAGATGATAAGAGCATGACTTGCATCTCAGAATCGTTAGTAAAGAAGATTGAAAAAGATTCAGCTGTCAGCTCATGTCTTTATTGATCAAAGGTTTGGCACTACTGAGTGCTATAAAGTCCCCTATATCTCTAGTCCACACTACACACGGCTCCCTAGCCAACACAATATTAACCAATTTCGCTACTGTACAAAAATGTCTGGGCTGAGGCTACCACTGGCCTCCACGTAACAATATCCAAAAGGCACATTTGTGTCTGAATCCCTCTTGCTTTCCTGGAAATATTTGGTCCTAACATTTACCCAATCCTACTAAAACCCTCAGTTCCATGACCAGGCTGTTTCTCATAATTTTCTGATCGCCTCTTATCTCTCAGAGTTTCCCACAGTGATTTTGCTACCCCTTTCTCATTTGACACAGCTTCCCAGGATTTTAAGAATTAGTATGAGCTAACAACTTCCAAACTTGTATCTTTAGCCAGAATTCTCCCAGGGCATCCATCTTTAAACATATCCATCAGTAGTTTGGTGCCTATTTCCTAGTGACGCTTCAAAACCTCATCACATTGAAATAGAAACCATTGCAACTATGGAAAAGAAAGAAAGCTACAGCACTGTCCATTCATTCTTGGAGATAGCTGGATGATTCTACATAAGTAAAAATGTTCTGTAACTTTTTTATTTTTGAGATTATAATTTAATTACATTTTCCATTCCCTTTCCTCTCTCTAAATCCTCCCACATATCCACCCCTCCCTGCTCTTCTTAAAATTCATGATATTTTTCATCAGTTATTATTGCATGCATACGTGTATTTGCATACACATATATATTCTTAAATATAATCTTTTGGTACTGGGCAATTTATTGGTGCATTTTTTTCCTGGGGTAGAGCACCTGTGCCGCTCCCAGTTTTGCACTTTGTGTAGGGCTGAGACCTCATGGGCTTTTCCCATTGCATCCCAGCATGGCCATCAGGGTCATCCTAAGCACATGTTTAGGGAATCATGTTGGTGAGATTTATGGGTGTAACTTCTGGTGTTACTAGGAGACACAGCCAACCCCCTGCTCCTCTGGCTCTTAGAATCTTCCTGCTCCCTCTTCCTCAGTGATCCCGAGCTTTAGGAGCAGGAGTGTTTTATAGATGTACCCATTAAGACTGGGCTCCACAACTCTGCATTTTGGTTGGTTTTGATTTTCTGTAGTGGTCTCCATCTGTTGTAAAGAGAACTTTTCTGGATCAGGGATGAAGACTACTCTTATCTGTGGGTATAAGGACAAATGTTTATAGGTTATTATCAGGGATTGTGCTGGTTTAGTAAATTAGTGGTTGTATATTCTTCTCCAATAACCATGATTTCAATAGCTCTAAGTAGTCAGGTAAGTTTCCAATACCAGACATAGTATCCCTCTTGTTAATCAGGTCTTAAGTTCAATTAGAGAGCTGTTGGTTACTGCCAAGGTATGTGTGGGTTATCATGCAATGCTGATCATTGATGTGATTCATAGCTGTTTGTTGTCTTCCTCCTTTGGAAACTTGCATGACATCTTTTAGTACTATGAAAGCTAGTTCTGAGAAAGGGGGCACCCATGACCTGAAATTTATACTTAGGCACCTCTTCCAATCCATCTTCAGCTAATTGAATATTGTTATGGTAGCCTCATCCAAAGTAGGGATGTAATTTTCTAATTTCTTTGCAGATGCTATAAACTCACTTCGGCTTTGGAGTTAGCCTATAGATTTCAGGTCCCTTTGCTGATTGTTTTTATTTTTTAAGGTATAATTTTTGCTTCATATTTAAATCCTCTTTATTGGCAGATGATTAAAGTTCAGCATCATTTGACCCATTTGCCATTATAGAAGTATAAACATTTACCCATATATTAAATAAAACTAAATTAGAAAAGTCTTGAAAAAGTATGCCTAAATTCACTATCTTCTTAATAGCTGTCACTACTTCATTCCTCATAAAACCTATCTGCAGATAATGCCTGTTCTAATCCATGATACTTTATATGAGCAGTCTTCATTTTTTAATAATTTATTTGTATTTTATACACATTGGTGTTTTGCCTGCATATATGTCTGTGTGAGGGTGTCACATCCCCTGGAACAGAAGTTGCAGACAGTTGTGAGCTGTCATGTGGGTGCTGGGAATTGAACCCATGTTTTCTGGAAGAATAGCCAGTGCTCTTAACCACTGAGCCACCCCTCTAGCTCCACATCAGCAGCTTTCAACCTCTCTGGGGAGCTCAAACAACCCTTTCACAGGGGTTGCATATCAGATAGCCTGCATGTCAGATTTTTTTTAACATTATAATTCCTAACAGTAGCAAAATTGCAGTTATGAAGTAACAGCAAAAATAACTTTGTTTGGGGGTCACATGAGAGCTGTCTGAAAGGGTTACAGCATTAGGAAGGTGGAGAACCATTGCTTTACATTCTACGCTATAATTAACAGCTAAGTAACTGTCCTGTAGCATACAGGGTTCTAGTACTTAACCTCTGTGTCTATCTCTCCACATTACTTCTGGGTTTGATGTTTTCCTCTGGCTCCTTCCACTTTAGCTATACTTCGCTCTACCAGGGCAAGATTTGAGTTCTGGAGACCAGGACTATTCATACAATAATCTTGAACTCCCCTTGACACCATAAAGATTCACTAGTATCTGGGCCATGGTAGGGCTATGTACAGAGGAGCATACCTGCCTTCCAATTGCCCAACACACACCAGGGAGATGTGTAGCAAAGGGAAAACGATGAACATGAGTAATGGCCTGTCTATTGTGGCTCCTTTAATGGCTTTTTTAGTTACTATTTTATTGCTGTGAAGAGACACCGTGACCAAGGCAACTCTTAGAAAATGAAGCATTATATTGGAGCTGTCTTACAGTTTCAAAGAAGCTTCCTTACAGTTGCAGAGGTTAAGTTCATTTCAGTGTGGTAGGTAACATGGTGGCAGGAAGGCATGGTGCAGGAGAAGCAGCTGGGAGCTGCATACTGATCCACACGCAGAGAGAGGAAAAGACAGACGGACAGACAGAAACATATACAGACAGACTGACTAACTAACTGGGTCTGGTATGGGTTTTGGCAATATTAAAGCCCACCATGAGTGACACTCTTCCTCCAACAAGGCCACACCTCCTAATCCTTCTCAAATAGTGCCATTTCCTGGCAACTAAGCATTCAAATACATGAAACAATGGGGGCAATTCTTATTAAATCAAACAACCACACAAGCTATATATGTTTCTACCAGTATATATTAAGTATTATGTAAAATGAGAAGCCAATAAAATGTAGCATATTTAGTCCAAAAGCTAAGTTCTGAACTTCTCCACCCAACATACACTATCAACTTCATTCTGCCTTTCTTATGTCTCCCACACAAACTAAATAGTCTTTCACCACATCATGCCCTGGAACTAAATATACATAGTTAAATCCCAGATCATGGTTTTGTCTTTTTCACCTTAAAAATCTGCTTCTGGTCCTATCTTTGATATGACCTAGCTTCCCTTGCCCAAGTGTTACTAACTCAAAAACAAAGGAAAGAAATCATTGTTAGGTAAAATTCTGAAGGGCCTTGAATACCAAATTCAGAAACATAGGTTAAGAAAATTTATAGGAAGCCTGTGCCATTTCTAAACAGGAAGGCAAGAAAATGGGAGCATACACTAGTTTCAGAGTTTGGTGAAGCAGTACAGTAGATGTAGTCAAGACTGACTATGAAGGAGGCTTGGAAGCAGGTTCCTATTTCAGGAACCTAGAAGTGAAGCCATTGGCCCAGCTCAGTCAGACACACCTGCCTCGTCTCTTCAAGCTTAATCCCTTATCAAATAGACCAGAGAGTCTAAATGGGGAAAGCATTCAGCAACAGAAGACAGATGGCCATATTTGAAACAAATTGAGAATAGCACAATGACCAGTAAGTGAAACTGATATTGCTGTGGCTCACTCTTTGGATAGCTTGAATTTTTAAAGAGCAGTCATATGCTACTTCAACATAAACCTCTTAAGTGTCTCCTTTGCTTAAACACTAAAATAGGGGGCTATTTAGGAGAGCACTACCAATAATAGAGGGTGACTGTCCTAGCCTTACTTTACAAATTGCCCACCATTAAATTCTCATTTTAGAATTTTATTATAGATTTCTGAAAATCTCTATTATGGGTCATGTGGAAGTCATAGGTGCAGGCCTAAAATGTACCATTTAATTAAGTATACCTCTAGATCTAAAAATACCAAATATCAGATATAACAATATTCATAATGACCTCTATCCAATCAACTCCAGCTTTATCTATTCATAAATTATTTACTTCTTTATCCTTACATATAGCTGATCTCATTTGAATCCGATTGCCAATTATCTGTAGCTACTATAATCAAGATGCAAAATGCAAAGGCAGAAAAAAACTGATGCATAATCTCATAGCCTAAGGTTATAGGCTTTTAGATTAATAGTATATAGGAAATTGAACAGATAAGCTAAAAAATTAGATAATTATAATTCAGAAAAATACCTATAATTTGCCAAAACTTTATACACTATACTCTTGAGAAAAACTTTATTAAAATAAGATTATTAGAATACTTTAGCTGTAATATATATACTGTACATTAAAACAAAAAGTCTCAGAGATATTTTACTTACTGAATTACTATGAGATTTAGTTTTATAACCCTGTACAGATAAAGATAGAAATAATTTAATTTACATTTTAAAAAATAAGCTGGTTTTTTTTGTTTGTTTGTTTGTTTTTGTTTTCTGAGACAGGGTTTCTCTATATAACAGTCCTGGCTGTCCTATAACTCTCTTTGTAGACCAGGCTGGCCTCAAACTCATAGAGATCTGCCTGCTTCTGCCTCCCAAGTGCTGGGATTGAAGACATGTACCACCACCGCCCAGAAAGCTGGCATGCTTTTTAAATCATTACCCTTCAAAACAGAGCAAGACTGTGTTCAGTCCAATGACATAGATTTATTTAAAATAAATAGATAAAGATATTGAATATTTTATTGCTCAATACTAAATCTTGGGTCATCACAAAATCTTTTAAATCACTGTGAAATTAAACAGCTAATGAAAATTCAAAGCATGGACTATGATTTTCCTCTCTATACTAATGCATACTGTTAATTATCTTGATCTTATTCATTCTAAATTCATGGGCAGACTTATCTATGTGCACTGAATCATAGTGAATGTGCTTGTTTCCTACAAGTTTTATGGAATACCTTAGAAGCTAGATCAATATAAATCTATCCTGTTAAGATGAAGAAAAAAAGTGAGATGCTTCCCGTAGTATTCCCTTTCAACATCATTCTGGAAGCCCTAGCTACTCAATAAAACATGAAAAAGACACACAAAATGGAAAAGCAAAAAATAAAATTTTCTTCACAGATGACATGGTTATATACCATGTCATCCAAAGAAGTATCCACAAAGTAACCTGAAACTAATAAGCAATTATAAAGAAGTTGCAGGATACAGAGCTAATGAAAAAATAAATCACTTCCCCATATACAGACAATTAGCAAGTGGAACTTAAATTTTAAAACACAGTGGTATTTATGTAACACTTTGCAAACTGAAATACTTAGATGCAAATATAACAAAAATCATACAACATATATGAAGTAAATGACTGAAGAAATTAAAGAACTAAATAAATAGATACTCCATCTTCACAGAAAGGGGGACTCAATATTATCAATACATGAGGTCTTCCAAACTTTACCTATAGATTCAAAGCAATACCAATCACAGCTCTAGAGTTTTGTAGATACTGATAACTGATTGCAAAGTTTATGTGGAAAGGCAAAAGACCCAGAGTATCCAACATAATACAGAATGGAAAAAAAAATCAAATACTTCTACTTGACTCTAGCAATTAAGTTAAAGTGGTGGTAATCAAGACTCTGTGATATTTTGAGAATAGGCAACTATATCAATGAAACAGAATAGAGGGGCTAGAAATGTAGTTCAGTATAGAGCACTTGCTTAGCTTGTATGAGGCCTTAGGTTCAATCCCAAGTACATTGCCACTACCTAAAGAAAAACAACAAAAGCAAAAAAAAAAATTCCAGAATATAGATCCAGAAACCCATCCTCATATGAAGTCAAGTGCAAAATTAATACAAGGTGTCAGGCATCGTGGTACATGTCTTTGATCTCCAAACTTTGAAGGCAAAGTTAGGCAGATCTCTTTGAGTTCAAAACAAACCTAATCTACATAGCGACATTTGGTCAGCCAGGGCTACAAAGTGAGACCCTGTCTCAAAAAGAAAAAAGGAATGCAAAGTGAAAGAATCTCTTTTCACTTAGTTTTCTGTTCTTGTTATCAAACCCAGGACCCCATATATGCTGGACAACCATTCTACTACTGATCTATATGCCTCAGTTGCAAGGCTAATCTTTTCTCTAAGTAATACTAGAACAAATGGCCATCTCCATGTACACAAAAGGAATATAAGCACAGCCCTATATTCCTCTTGAAAATTGATTTAAAATATACCACGGACCTAACTATAAAACTCTTAGAAGATAACATAAGAGAAACTCTAGATGACTGTGGGTATGGCAATGACCTTTTAGGTACAAGACCAAAGCCACACTCCTGAAAGGAAATAACTAATATTCTGTGTTTCACTAAATAAGAATAAAAATAAAACTTTTCAATGTAATGATTGTTCCGTCTCCTTAAGAGACAAGCCATGTCCACTCCCTCCCCTGTCTGCTGAGAAAGGCTGATCTTCAGCTTCCAGCCTGAGTTCTCTCTTTTCCAGCTCCATCTTGGAGAGGCAGCTTCCATCTCTCCCTTTTCCCTCACCCTCCCTCTTTCTCTCTCCCTCTCTGCTCTTCTCCCCTTCTCCCCTCCCTTCCATAGCCACTAAATAAATATCCAAACTCACTCTGCATGGCATGCTTATCCGTCTGTCTCTTGCCTCCCGCCAACACATGGCTCACCGCTAGGGACCAGCCACCTTCGGAGACCTGCTGCATGGTCTCATGGGCTGTCCCTGCCTGGGACTGGCTGCTCTCAGGACCCACTGCCCCCTTCCTGCCACCACATGGCCCGCTGCCTGCCACCACTTGGGGACCTGCAGCATTTCTGCTGCCTGCAGCTGCTGGGGATCCTGCAGCATTTTTAATGATCCATTACAATCATTCTGCCAAAAATTCTGTCAAAAGAATGCAAAGATAAGTCATAGATTTCTGGGAAAAGATGTTTACAGAAGGCATGTTTTTTTAAATATTTATTTATTTATCATGTATACAATATTCTGTCTGTGTGTATGCCCGAAGGCCAGAAGAGGGCGCCAGACCTCTTTACAGACGGTCGTGAGCCACCATGTGGTTGCTGGGAATTGAACTCCGGACCTTTGGAACAGCAGGCAATGCTCTTAACCACTGAGCCATCTCTCCAGCCCCAGAAGGCATGTTTAACAAAGAACTACTATTCAAAATTTACAAAGAACTGTTAAGACTGAACAAACAACAAGAATATAGCCCAGTTTAAAAATCATCAAAATGAGGCTAGAGAAATGGCTCATTGATTAAAGCAGTTGCCATGCAAGATTGGGGACTGAGCTCGGGTCCCAGGAGCCCTCAGAAAGCCAGGCTTGACAGAGTATGCCCTCACATCCAATGCTCCTAAAGTAAGATGAGAGGCAGAGACAGGACAATCTGAGGATACTCTCAAGCCATCCAGCCTAGCATATGCAACATCCAACAACAAGAGGCCATATTCCAAACAAAGTAGAACTGACTGCCAGGTGTGGTGGTGCATGGGAGGCAGAGGCAGGCAGCTCTGTGAGTTGGAGGCCAGGCTGGTCTACAGAGGAAGTTCCAGGTTAGCCAGGACTGTTACACAGAGAAACCCTGTATCAAAAATCAAAAAAAAAATCAAAGTAAAAGATAAGGGCATCTGAGGCTGTTCTCTGACTTCCATGACTGTGTTCACACAATGGGAGCATGTTGTACACACACAAAGTTTTTCTTTTTGTTTTAATGAACAAAAAACATAGGGAGATACTTCACCAAATGTGATACTAGACAAACTTTTCAGTGAAGCAGGATATTTGAAGAAAAAGACCTAGTACACATTTTTTAAATGGCCAAAATGCAAATCACTGGAAAAGCCCAACATGGATAAGGACATGGAGCAGTGGGAACTCCCATTCTTCACTGGTGTGAAACAAATAATTTATCCTTCAATAGGTGAGGGAATATTAATTTGTGATAGATCTACAGAATGACCTATCAAGCATTATTTATCCACACACTATCAAAAACTACAAACACTTATCAAGCCGTGAGAAGACATGGAGAAAGCATAAATGCATATGCCTAAGGGGAAACCCATTTGAAAAGGCTCTGAACATAAAGCAGGATTCCTACATTCAAAACAACAAAAAACTATGGAGCTATTGAAAGTTCAGTAGCAGGAATGGATGGATGAATAAGCAATTCACATAGGATTTTGAGAGCAGTGAAACTATTCTCTATGATACTATAATAGAGGATACATGCCATTTTATATCTGTCAATAGTCATAGAATGTATGGGACTCATCCCTCATTTAAACTATGGACTAAGCGTTGGTGATGCATAAATGAAAAATAATTAAATTACAATAATTATAGCACTCTACTATGGGATATTAAAAGTGAGAGGGACTGTGCAGATATGACAAAGGGGACGAATAAAGCCCATATGACATTAAGCACAAGCACATAGCCACCAGCCAACTTGTGGACTTTCTATGAAAAAGATATTTTTAACTATCCTAAAATGTTAATGGAAATCATAAAAAATAAAATATGCCAATTCTAAACTAGCAGAAAATATGAAGACGATGGAAAACCATACTAATACAACACAAAGCTGGGAAGGCAGAAGAGCAGGGAAGAAGAAAAGCAAAGTAAGCAAGTGGTAAACAGAACACAAACTCTATGAAAAACACAAGTACATGTATATAATAGCACAACTTATATACAGATTTGAAGACCTGGTAGATACTTAAAGCCCACACTACTGTTTGCTGCTGATGGATACATGGGTAATAATCACAAAATTGTAATAATACTTATCTTTGGAAAGAAATGAAAATGAAATTAAAAAAAGCTATATGGGAATCTAAACTGTAGACATTTTTATGTCTATTTTCAAACCTTTTGAAAAAATAAAACCTGCTGTTAATATTTTGTAAAGACTGATGGGGGAAGGACATTGGTTAATTATAATAAAGAAACTGCCTCGGCCCTCATAGGACAGAAAATTAGGTAGGCGGAGTAGACAGAAGAGAATTCTGGGAGAAAGAAGCTTAGTCGAGGAGTCGCCATGGTTCTCCCACTCCAGACAGACGCAGGTTAAGATCCTCCCTGGTAAGCCACCTAGTGGGCTACACAGAATATTAGAAATGGGTTAGAACAATATGTAAGAACTAACCAATAAGAAACTGGAACTAGCCGGGACAGGCAGTGTTTGAAAGAATACAGTTTCCGTGTAATTATTTCGGGGCATAAGCTAGTCATGCGGGCGGCCGGGTGCCAGGGACGCAGCCCTGCCGCTCCTAATTTCAACAAGAGACAAGTAGTGAGTGCCCAAATATTATTTAGATTATTTTTATTTTTGACTTTGTTTGAAACAATTACTACTTTTAAAGTGAGTTGAGGCCTGAAGAGATTGTTCAGTAGTTCAGAATTAATACTGGGCAGTGGCACATGCCTTTAATCCCGGCACTCGGGAGGCAGAGGCAGGTGGATCTCTGTGATTTCGAGGCCAGCCTGGTCTACATAGCCAGAGCTATGTGTACGGAGAAACACTTTCTCGGGAATAAAAAAGGAAGAAGAAAAGAAAAAAGTTAAAAAGTTGATACTGCTCTTGCAGGGGGCCTGAGTTTGGTTCCCAGAACCTATGTTGTGTTGCTTACAACTGGTTGCTACTCCAGCTCCAAGAAGATCTGAAGCCTGTGATCTCCAAAGGTACCTGCACTCAT
The DNA here is from genome assembly GCF_014885135.2 of Alexandromys fortis. NCBI lineage: Eukaryota > Metazoa > Chordata > Mammalia > Rodentia > Cricetidae > Alexandromys > Alexandromys fortis. The sequence continues at coordinate 1,503,689 of NW_026068081.1, forward strand.
GTGTATATATGATTGGAACTACCATGTAGGTGCTAGGAATTGAACCAGCATCCTCTGGAAGAGCAGCCGTGCTCTTAACAACTGAGCCATCTCTCCAGCCCATGACCTTAATTTTGACTGGTGATTACCCCAGGAGCATAGGATTACAACAAAGTCTACTGTTATTTATTTTGTTTTGTCTAACAATGGCTTTGCACTACTGTACTCAGCAGTAAAAACAATAAAGTCTTGACAGTGAAGAAAATGAAAAAGAACACAGGCAGTCTTTAGTGTTCGTTAATAAAACTAGGAAAATCAAAGTAGCCCTGGTTAAAATGATGTACCTGAAAGTCCCATTTTAAGAATGCTCTCTCTAAAATTAGTGCCATGCTCCATTATGTCAAAATGCTTGAAGCAGCTATTAACAAGTCAATGCAAAGTGTGGATATGAATCTATTTTATTATATTCCTGCTATGCTTCTACATTATTGCAGTGGGCAAAAGTGAAAGAATGAGATGCTATGGTATAATTTTGATTAATGTGAGGCTGATGCCAGCTGTTTGTGAAGATTAGGTCATCTTACCCAATAATTAAATAATGCTGGCTTTGTTGATTTGAAGTAGAAGGCTAACCCATGGAGTTACAGCAACATCAGGTTGCTGACATGGTAACAGGAAAAGAAGAAACAGGATGCGCCAATATCCCAGAACAGTCCTCTTGCCTATGTCTCTTGCCTGCTTCATTTATTGTACTAAACTACAAATGTATTTACACCTAATAGAATAATTGTATATTCACAAATATCAATACCATAGCATAGCTTATGAATGAATATGCAATAGAATACATGTTGTATGTGAAGGACCAGTTAGATCCAAAACAAAAATCACAGTTCCAAGATAGAATCTTTAGGTTAAGTGAACTTATATTGTTCATAACAGAGATACAGAATAACTACATTGTTTCAATATTCTATGGCAATATCATTATGTGCAGATTTTACAAAATATATTTAGGCTCACTATTTTTAATAGAAAAGGAGAAATTCCATAGCATAATTAATAATCTTTTTAGAGTGACAGAAATGAATCATACGCTAGCCATTAGTAGAGACAACCCAGAAAAGAAAAGGGGAATATTTGCATCAAACATTGTGATAGTGTATGTGTGTGTGTGTGTGTGTGTGCGTTTCTGTGTTTCCAACATGAGCAGTGTATTCTAATTAAGTTTGTAAAAGCCTAATGGCTGGCATGGCATGGTGGCACACATCTATGATCTGACACGAAGAAGGTTGAGTGAGGCACAAGGATCACAAGTTCCAAGCCAGTCTAGGTTACAGAGCAAGACTCTATCACAAAGAAACAAAGGGAAAAAAAAGCAAATGAGAAATTAAAAAATATAGTAAAATAATAGTGGCCAATTGATGGAGGAAGGTCATTGGTTAAAAAATAAAGAAACTGCCTTGGCCCATTTTATTGGTTAGAACATAGGTGGGTGGAGTAAACAGAACAGAATGCTGGGAGGAAGAGGAAGTTAGCTCAGAGACGCCATGCTCCCCTCTCCCGGACAGACGCAATAGCTCTGCTCTCTGAGGCAGAAGGCAATGCAGCCAGCCACCATGTCAGACATGCTGAATCTTTCCTGGTAAGCGCACCTCGTGGTGCTACAGAGATTATTAGAAATGGGTTAAGAGGCTGAAACTAATGGGCCAGGCAGTGTTTAAAAGAATACAGTTTGTGTGTTGTTATTTCGGGGCATAAGCTAGCCAGGCGGCTAGGAGCTGGGCTGTGGAAAGAGGCCCACAGCTCCTACTACAGTCAATTTTACTGACCAAAAAATACTAGTGGTCAAAGGCTGAGAGATAACTTTAGATCAGTATTCCTCAAAAATGAATTATAAAAACTAAACAAAATGGACCCCTATCAAAGACAGGACAGAATTGGGTCCACTATGGACTGTTAGAGAACTTCTTGATTAAGCCCTAAGGAAAATGGTGTTTGCAATCCCAGAGAACCTAGACAGCAATGAGGACTCTAAGAGAGACAAACATGGATCTAATCTACATGGGAAGTAGAAAAAGACAAGATTTTCTGAGTAAATTGGGAGCATGGGAACCATGGGAGAGGGTTGAAGGGGAGGGGAAAGGAAGGGAGGGGAGTGGATTAAAATATATAGCTCAATAAAATCAATAAAAATTTAAATTGGTAAATTAAAAAAAAAGAAAGAGAAAAATAGTGTTTCTCAGCATTCCATTCTCCCCCTGGAGGAACAACTACCACATTTTTAAATGCTGTGAAATCTGGCAGTATTTAAAATTTGAAATGTTGGTAACACTTGAGATAGCTTTTCAATTTCCAGGAAACATTTATCCAAAATCCCACAATAGTATAAATATAAATGTACAAAGATATTGTTGCAGTAAAATTCAGGATTTTCAATACCTAAAGACTAATAGCAATTAAAATACTAATCAATAGAGAAATATTTAAATAAATCAGGGCACAGTCCATACACAAAGTACACATATTCACAGGAATCAATATGGAAAATATGTTTTGTTAATTGAAATAATTATTATACAGTACTGTGTTAAATATGATCTTATTTGCATCATCATCTGTATGCAATGAAGAAAATTAGAGGAAATTGGCTATTAATTACTAACCATGCAAGCTGAAAACACTAACTTTTAAACTTATATATTTCCAAATCTTCTGCAATTTATGCATATTGACTTTGTAATCTTAAGAAATAATTTAAGGATTAGATTTGCAAGGTTGTGAATGCTAAGATTTCCTCTTTCTAAAAGATTTCTTTTACGTGTATGAGTGGGTTTTTTTTGCATGCATGTATGTATACTACATGCATTCATGGTGCGCACTGAGTTCAGAAGAGGTCTTCAGATCTCCTGAAATTGTATGGTTGCATATAATTGTGAGCCATCATGTGGGTTTGGAAACTACGCCTGGGTCCTCTGCAAGAGCTCTTAACCACTGAGATCTCTCAACCACTGAGATCACTCTCCAACCCTAGTACTAAAATTTTATATACACACATACACACAAACGTGCTCACTCACACACACACAGACATAAACTAATTTGAGTATTTTTTTTTATTTGAGTATTTTGACTGACTTAGGTCACACTGATCAGAGATATTTGTATAAGCAGAAAGAGCCACACAGGTTTGATTTTTCCCCTTTTGAAGTAATGTTATATGCTGAATTGCAACACCAAACATTCATATGATGAAGTCATTACCCACACTACTTGGTAATATGACTCCATGGTGAGTTGGGGCCTTTAAGAAGTCCTGAAGTGAAAATGGGCCATTAGGGTAGTCCCTAATCCAATTTGGCTGTCATTCTTACAAAAAGAGGAAGAGATTAGGACAGAGATGCAGAGAGAGGAACCATCAAGTGAGGACCCAGCCAGAAGACAACCATCTGGAAGCCAAAAAAAGAGGCTTCAGAAAAAGGCAAACTTGCTGACACCTTCACTTAGACTTCTAGCCTCAAAAACAACAAGAGCTAAATTTATGTTGTTTATTAAACATTTTGTTATGTGAGTCCGACAAAACTAATACAGGTGGTAAATTGATAAGAGATGTGAAAAACACTGTAGAGAAAAATTGCTTTCAAATACCTATGTAAGTGATAAAAAAACAAAAATAATATCTATAAATAAATAAGTAAAACTGATTTCTAACAAAATAATGAACCTTAATACATTTGCTGAGTCCCATAAAAATATGAAACTGAAACTACAATATATATGCAGAGGACCTGGCAAAGGACTCATGTAAGCCCTGTGCTTGACACATTCAGTCCGGGTGAGTTTGTATGAGCCTTGCTCAACTGAGCCAGAAGGCCTTGTTCTCCTGGTGTCCTACATCCCCTCTGGGTCTTACATTCTTTCCACCTCCTCTTCTGCAGGGTGCCCTGAGCTCTGAGGGGAGGGATTTGATGGAGACTTTGAGTTTAGGGCTGAGTGTTCCAAGTTCTCTCATTCTTTGTATAATGTCTGGCTCTGGGTCTCTGTATTCGATCCCACCTACTGCAGAAGGAAGCTTCTCTGATGATGGCTGAGCAAGGCACCTCTTTAGGTTGGAGTTTTCCTTCTAGCACCTTCTGTAGGGCTGGATTTGTAGACCGATGTTTCTTAAATTTGGTTTTACCATGGAATGTCTTGTTTTCTCCATCTAGAGTGACTAAAAGTTTTACTGGGTATAGTAGCCTGAGCTAGCATTTGTGGTCCCTTACAGTCTGTAGCGATCTGTTCAGCCCCTTCTGGATATTTGAGTCTCCATTGAGAAGTCAAGTATAATTTTAATAGCTCTGCCTTTATATGGTACCTTTTTCCACTAAAGCTTTTAACATTCTTTATTCTGTATGCTTAGTGTTTTGGTTATTATGTGCCAAAGGGACTTCCTTTTCTGGTCCAGTCGATTTGATATTTTCTATGTTTCCATTTTTGTTTTTTGGTTTTTGTTGTTGTTTTCATTTGGTTTTGGTTTTTAGAGACAGTGTTGGTTTCTCTGTGGGATGGCCCTGGCTGTCCTGGAACTAGCTCTTGTAGACCAGGCTGACCTCAAACTCATTGAGATTCACCTGCCTCTGCCTTCCAAGTGCTGGGATTAAAGGTGTGTGTCACCGCCTCCTGATTTTTCTATGTTTCTTTTACCTAGATTGGCATCTCATTCTGTAGGTTAGGGATATCTTCTTCTGCGATTTTGTTAAATATATTTTCTGTGCCTTTACCTGTGTTTATTCCTTCTCTATTCCTATTCTTAGTTTTGCTTTTTTTCATAGTGGCCCAGATTTCCTGGGTGTTTTGTGCCATGAGTTTTTTAGGTTTAACATTTTCTCTGACTAAGCTATTCATTTCTTCTATCATGTCTTCAGTGCCTGAAATTCTCTTCTATTTTTTGTATTCTGTTGCTGAGGCTTGTCGCTGGGGTTCCTGTTCCAGTTCTGAAGCTTTTCGTCTCCAGATTTCCCTCAGTTGGAGTTTTCTTTAATGATTCGATTTCTGCTCTCAAGCCTTGGACTGTTTTATTCATTTCCTCCCACTTCAAGATTTCTTGAAGGGATCTAGTAACTTGCTCCTTAAGGACCTCTACCATATCCTTATCCATAAATGCTAAGTGAAGGCTTCAGCTAGTGGCAGTGTTCTGGGCCCACTGTGATAGCGTTGCTAGTCCTGGCTGGGATTGATCATGTTTTTACACTAGTGTCTAGGCACCTGGGTTTTGGGAGATTATAATTCTAGATGCTGACATCTGGTCCTGTCTTTGTTGGGTAGGTGTTTAGTTCCTTGGTGTCTGTTGCCCTCTACGGATCTTAGGAGAGTGCAGTGGCTGTGTGTTGCCTGATAGGAAATTCTTCTGGGATCCTGATATGTGTGCTTCTAGGGAGCTGAGGAATAGGTATAGGGATGGACTAGAGGGATACTTATGGGGTCCAGAGGAGGGAGAAAATCAGGGTGTCCCCACCAGGATCTGCTTAATCCCCTGGGAATGGGGAATGAGTGAGGAGAGGCCACAACAGAAGGTCTGCTCCAAAGCTGGGCATGAGACTCGGGGCTGGACCTGGAGGCATCAAGGAAGAGGTGCCGGTCAGCAGTTAGCCTATCTGCTTCCCCAGCTGGGGTGGCCTGCGGTTTCCCAGGGAAGTCTTGAGGGGGGGGGGAGGTTGGGAGTCTGAGCTAAAACAATGAGTGAATGAAACAAATTTTGCTGAGGAAATCTGTCTAAGTCAGTGAGAAAGAGGCAGGTCAAAGGGAGGCCACAGCAGGGGGTCCGCGGCAGAGCTGGAGCTGACACTGGGCGTTGATTTGGGAAGAACGCAGAGAAGTGAAGATTTGCAGGTAGCCTAGCCTTTTCCTTGGCTGCAGTGGTCTGGGGTTCCCACGGAATGCCCTCCGTGGATGGAGGCTGGGATAAACGAGTTGAGGGGGAAATCTGTGTGATTCACCTGAGAAGCAGGTAATGGAGGAAGGCAGGCTACGGCAGGTGTTCTGCTACAGAGCTAGAAATGAGACTGGGGGATTGCATTTGGAGAGCAGAGAGAAAGGTGAAGATCTGCAGTTAGCTGCCTGCTTCCCTGACCAGCTCATACATGTATTTAAAAAAAAAAAAAAAAAGAACTGTGGAAGTTTGAGTTTAATTCATACAAAGGACTGCAAAGCCCGCGTCATTGTTGCTAGAATGACTGCCACATTTGTTTATTTCGAAAATAAAAGTGTGTAGATGAAATCTGTAAAAGGTTTTATTGCATTGTGTGTGTGTGTGTGTGTGTGTGTGTGTGTGTGTACAGGCACACTGCACAAAAGAAGGTCAGAAGACAACTTTAAGGAATTGGATCTCTCATGTGAGTTGTAAACATTGAATTAACGATTGAACTTAGGTAGTCAGGCTTGGCAGCAAAAACCCTCTGACCTATTTCTCTGGCCCAATTGTATATTTTAAATAGGTCAATAATATAGTATCTGAAGTATGTCTCAATATGGCTGCTTTTAAAACTCAATTCCTGTGCTAGAGACAGCTCGGGGATGTATTGCTCTTGCAGAGGACTAAGGTTCTGTTCCCAGCACTTGAAGGGCAGTTCACAATCACCTGTAACTCCAGTTCTAGGCATCCAACACCCTCTTCTCTACTCTGTGGGCACCTTAACTCACAAGTGCACAATCTGGCATACATACATCTATAATTAAGAAAAAAATTTAAAAACTGACTTTAAGAGTAGAAAAAAGCCTGAGTGTTGAAAAAGCAGTGAAACCTACATGGAAAGGGCAGTATAATTTCCTACAGTATTTGAATCTTCAAATTAATCCAAGAAGGGATGGCAAATAAAAGAACAATTACTAACATTTGAAAAGCTGAGAATGGATCACAAATTCAAGTCTATCCTGGATATAGAGTAAGAGCTTGTCTCAAAATAATTACCATGAATAATAATGAAAAATACTACTAGAGTATAAAATGCATGTTACTCAGACTAAATGTGACTCAGATAAATCAATTATTGAAGTATTGAATAACTATCACTTCTTCACCTATCCCATAGTAGAGAGAAAATCCAAGTTATTACTTCAGTTATAGACTCAATCTCACTTATTAATATCAGTGCAAAACTCCTAAGCAAACTATCAACAGACAGAATAAAGACCAACATATCAGTAACCAATCAGTTTGAAAAGCAAATTTATTTTAATGTTAGGAAACCCACTAATCCTCTATATTAATAGAGCAAGATAGTAGTTGACAAAATTCAACAGTTAAACCACTCACACCAATAATCCCAGCACTCAAGAGAGAGGCAACAAATTCCAGGTCAGTTGAGTTCAAGGCTAGACTGAGCTAGCTACCTCAAAAAAAAAAAAACAAGGTTTACTTGGTGTGCAGGCATATTTGATCTTAGTATTTGGGAGGCAGAAGCAGTTGGATCTCTGACTCCAAGGCCAGACTGCTCTACACAGTGAATTCCTGGCTAGCTAAGACTACATAATACAGAGTGCTTGCCTAGCAAGTGCAAGAGCCTAGGTTCAGTTCTCAACATCACAAAAAATTCAACAGTGGTTTCTGGCTTAAATAATAAACTGAAAATCAGTATAAGATATTTCCTAGGATTATGATATTTAAGAGTTTGACATTGATGCACAATGGACAGATAGATATAAAATACAGATCAGTGGTATGGGACCATGGTCTGTATTCTGTCAATTATATTTTAAATAAATGCTGATTGGCCAGTAGCTAGGCAGGAAGTATAGGTGGGACAACCAGACAGCAAGTAGAGGTGGGTCAATGAGAACAGGAGAATTCTGGGAAGGAGGAAGCCCATTCCTCTGCAGCAGTTGTGACCCCGCCACAGATGAAGCAAGATGTGACTGCCTTGCTGAAAAAGGTACTGAGCCATGTGGCTAACACAGTTAAGAATAATGGGCTAATATAAGTTGTAAGAGTTAATAAGAAGCCTGAGATACTAGGCCAATCAGTTTATAGTTAATGTAGACTTCTGTGTCTACTACATTGTTTAGTCCTAGAGAAATGTAGATTTCTCTAGGACTAAACGGCTGGGAAACCAGGTGGACAGAAAACTCAGACAACAGATCAGGAACACAGTAAGATATTTAAAGGCCTTTACCATTGAAATAACAACCATATTTCACATCAGTGAGAAGAGAGGCTGCATTCTGAAAATGTTATAATGACAACTGCTAGACTCTGGATAGCTGTCTATCACATTCCTTGCCTCAAAAGAAATTCCAGGAGGGATTAAAGAATTTTTAAGAAAGTAAAATATAATTAGAAAAGACAGATATGTTTATGACTTTGGGATAAGGAAAGTCCATTTAAATGTAATACGAAAATCACAAAAAAATTGAAATACTTAAATAGATTAAAATTAAAATCTTCTGCAAGGAACCACCTCTTTGTCTCAAAATAATTTCAAATGCATCAAAAATGTAAATACGTTCAAATCATTAAGAATATGATTATAAAAAATAGTAAGAAAGTCCTTTCCAAACAGGACATAAAATCCAGGACCTATGAAGAAAATACTGTCATATCCTGATTCATAAAAACTTAAGTTGTTTGACTATGGAATTCATGTTTGGAAAGGATTTTTGCTTCATTGGATAAATTTTTTATTCTCTTTAGGTTTTTCAGTATAATCATAGTTTGACATTTTTATTACTTTATATATTTAATAAACACATAGTATTTCATTTGTGTCAAGCACTAACAACTCTACTCTAATATGTTACTTGGAAATAAATGTTGTCTATTTCACAGATGATGACACCAAGGCTCACAGGACCATCAGTGTGATTTGACCTCAGCAGAACACTTCTTCCATTAAAAAGTATTTTTGACAACTGTTTTCATAAGTAAAGACAAATCCAACCCAGGCATGCTTCATTATCACATATTCATTATTTTAAAATTTTCTGATCTTTTTTTTAAAAAAAAACTAATATACATTTAGGCCAAGTGTGGTGGAACATGTTTATTATCTCATCTATACAGGATGCTGAGGTGGGGGGATAATAAATCTGAAACCACCTTAGGCACATAACAAGACTTTGTCTCAAGTAAATAAATAAATTCATTCATTCATTAATAAAACAACTTCATCAGCTTTTTTCTGCCACTATTGCAAACTTAGAGATGTTTGCACAAGGTCACAAAACCAGCCAAGCACCAAAGCTGAGATTTGAACGGAAGAAATAAGGTTACTGAATCTATTCTTTTAACCTCTCTACTAAACAAAGTCATAGGAGGGAAGTAGTGCTTTTTTCAAAAAGGAGGTTACTATACGCTTAAGAAGCCTGTCCTAAGCCTGGGAGAATACATACACACAAATTTTGGAAACTGAATGTTATGGCTGATGTCTGTGCTTCCAGTACTCAGGAGGTAAAGACAGTAGGATCATCTCTATGAGTCCCAGAGCAGTTTGGTCTCCATAGTGAGCTCTAGACCAGCCAGAGCTACACATGCCAAGCACTTGGTGTCACAATAAAACAAAAGAAAAATGTGTCTGGAGCAGAGGATTGGGGAAAAGACTTGGGAGTCGGGGTAACTTATTCTATTAGTGCATTATTGCCCTTTGCACTGCTGGGCTTTTGTTTTTACCATAAGTAATGATTTGTGAAAGAGGAAAGTGGGATATAAAGACGGTTGTATAAGCGGTCCAAGGCTACACATATAACAAACCAAGTTACACATGTAGCACACAGGTACAAACAAGTATCAGCCAATCAACAAACCACCCTCATTTCTGAACATAGACTTTATTATTACATCCCTGTCCAGGTTCATCATGCATCCAAAAGATCAATCAGCTATGTTATTCTTATATGATGATCCTGGATCCAATGCTTACATCTTTATGGCTTTCTTAAATCTGACAACCATTCTTTCAGTATTCCATCAAAGTTACTAATGAGAGTGTTTAACACAGGACAGTGCTGAAGCAGAATACTGATGGCAGCACTAGGGATGCCTTAGGGATTCGTAGCAATCTACCTTGTTGGGTAATCAGCTATCCACCCAATTAATTGTACCATTTATCATTTCACACACATTCCTGCACTTTCCCTAGACCATATGATAGCTAGGAATCAAAATAACTCACTGAACATTTATCCAGAGCATTCCTTCCCTTGTGATGTTTCTCTAAAGCCTCTTTTACAACCAGTGTTTAAAAATGAATACAGAACTACCCTTTTTTACTATAATTCTGCAAGATTCTACAGTTTACAACTTGGCCAATTACCTAGAACTCAGTTTCTGTAAGACTATACTTCCCCCTCAAATCTTTTGTAACACATTTGCACCAGGTCTTTCAAAATACAAAGATATACAACTGTTCCCCCTCTTAAATCAACCCACTGCCACCCAAAATAACCCAGACAACTGAACACAGCAGCTGGCAAAAGGACAAAAGTCTCCAACCACGGGAGAAGGGCGATAAATGCATGCTACAGGAAATTACCAAAGAAATAACCCTGTCCCAACCTCAACCCTTTGTTCTATATCTAACTTCAATATACAAGTAAAAATGTCGAGAGAACTGTGTCTTTCCTTTTGAGTAATACTGAATGATTCTTTTGAGTAATACTGAATAATTACCACTGAATGATTCTAAGTACCCCTAACAATATAATTACTATTTTTCTCAAGTTTGGAGTCCAATGAACAAGGAGTTTATTTTCTTTTATGCTTGTCCTATTAATTGGACTCTCATTTACCTGGAAAGAATTTTTGCCTATTTATTATAAATTAAATTTATAGATACAACAGATTGTTCAATGGCAGACTTTAGCAGGGGGTGGGGATCATGAATAACATGAAAATAATAAATAGTGTGTTTTACAAAAAAATGTCACAGAAAAGAGTGAGTAAAGGCCAAACTAGAGTGGAATGTCAGCAAGCCTGACAAGAGAATTACTGAGCTAACCCTGCCTCTTCACACGTGTTCTTGCAGGCGAGCTCGGCTTCAAGGCGTCTCTACATTTCCCCATTTAGACTTAGCACCTGTCTACTGTTGAGGCCTCTTCAACAGAGTCTGGATGCTTTCGCTGAAGGATCTGTTGCAACAGAAGGCAATGTGTGATGCACACCTGTTGGGCTATGCGCTTGGCTGGCAGATGGCTGATTTTCAAAAGTGATTGCTATATTCAACTATTGTTTTTCACTCCTAATCTCGTGGTTTAAATTCTGGTGCTGCTCTCAGTATGGTCTACTACTATATCAAACTAGTGTTGGCTCTAATTGACAAAATGCTGGTCACAGTTAGATATTAACCACATACTGTCATTTTTTACTCCAGGACAAAGTAGTGACGATAAGGAACCTTTATTGCGTACTCACTAGGTAGCAGACACTCAGAAGTGTTTTAGATGTGTCATCATACCAATTTCTAATAACAATTCGATGAAAGAGGGCCTATTCTCATTTAATAGGAGAAACAGGCACCATGAGACTAAGTAATATGATCAAAATCACATTCACATAAATGATAGGCTGTGCTATAAGGCAAACTTGCTCCAGAGCCTCACTTCAGTCTCTACACCAAGAAAGCAATTGGCCATTTCTTTTGATGACTGGGGGAGGAAATGTAATAGCAGCAACTTGTGGTATCTTGTTTCTGCCTTACCTACTAAAATTCCTTGATTTCATAATGTTTCGAGATCAATCACTGACAAATGACAGACACCCAGTTAGTCAAGTTTTACTCTTCAAATCTAGTTTCTTTCTCTCTTCTGCTCTCTGACCTGCCCTTTTTCATAAACTAGCTCTTCCCCCACCTTTATCTTTCCTCCTCCCCCTCATTCTTTCATGTTTCTATTTTGAGACAGGATATTACCATATACACTTATATTTGGAATTCTCCTGCCTCGGCTTCGTGGGATTACAGAAATGTGCCACCACACTCGGAATCTATTATAATCCTCTCTATGTCTATAAATGATTTATAATTAGATTAAAATTGAACCCTCCTCCAATACAGTAACTTTGGTGGCTTTGGAAATAACTCAGTGGTGCAACGATATAGAGAAGGACCAGGAAGACAAATGACAAAGGTGGTTTGATTGACATTATGAAACATTATAAAATGCAAAGTATCCATTGCTGGTGGGAATGCAAACTTGTGCAACCACTCTGGAAAGCAGTGTGGCGGTTTCTCAGAAAATTCAGATCAACCTACCCCCGGACCCAGCAATACCACTCTTGGGAATATACCCAAGAGTGGCCTTATCATACAACAAAAATATATGCTCTACTATGTTCATAGCAGCATTGTTTGTAATAGCCAGAACCTGGAAACAACCTAGATGCCCTTCAATTGAAGAATGGATGAAGAAAGTATGGAATTATATACATATTAGAGTACTACTCAGCAGTAAAAAACAAGGACTTCTTGAAGTTTGCAGGCAAATGGATGGAAATAGAAAACTATCCTGAGTGAGGTAAGCCAGACCCAAAAAGAGGAACTTGGGATGTACTCACTCCTATTTGGTTTCTAGCCATAAATAAAGGACATTGAGCCTAT
>NW_026068081.1:1516640-1544596 GCF_014885135.2 Alexandromys fortis
GGGGGGGGGACTTGATTGGGGGAGGGGGAGGGAAATGGGAGGCGGAGGTGGGGAAGAGACAGAAATCTTTAATAAATTAAAAAAAATAAATAAAATGCAAAGTAATATAGATGTTCTATGAAGCTTGACTACGGGATATGTCAAGAAAGGTTAGGAGGGTTAGGAGGTACACTTACTAGAGCAACTTAGGCTAAAAAGATGAAAATTCAGTTCCCTTTTACATATGTCATTACAATTTTTTGCATACCTAGAAACACTCCTCATTCTATACAAAATTCACTAGAACACAGTCCCACAAAACATGATATTAGAGCTAATAGTCAAATTTTTAGACTATTGCTATCTTAGTCAGGGTTTCTATTGTTGCAATGAAACACCATGACCTAAAAACAAGTTGGAGAAGAAAGCATTTATTGGGCTTATATTTCAGTGTTGTAGTTCATTACTGAAGGAAGTCAGAACAAGAACTCATACAGGAAAAGAAACTGGAGGCAGGAGCTGATGCAGAGGCCATAAAGGGGTGCTGCTTACTGGTTTACTTCCCCTGGCTTACTCAGTCTACTTATAGAACCCAGGACCGCCAGCCCAGGGATGGCACCACCCACAATGGGCTGAACCCTTCCCTATCAATCACTAGTTAAGAAAATGCCTTGCAGCTGGATCTTATGGAGGCATTTTCTCAATTGAGGTTCCTACTTTCAGATAATTCTAGTTTGTGTCAAGTTGACGTAAGTCTAGCCAGCAATGTCTTATAGTTTGAAAAGCCTTATTTGAAAATAGAGATTCTAAAATACCAATCCTCACTAATTTTTACCATGCTAATAAATATTAGCAAATCGAGCAGCAACCTTCCGTCTTCTAAATTATACAAAGTCCATGTCCTTTGTTCATTTCCCCTGGTTTTCAAAATGATCTGCCTTCTACAGACGGCCTTCTCATAGTCCCTCTCAAATAACAAGAGACTAATCACAAAATCTGGCCTACATCCTTGCCTAAATATATGCAAATTACTTGACATTTTTATTCTCACTCCAAGAGAAATGAATTTGGCTTCTATGTTCCAAGTCAGTTACCACTTTTATGCTGTTTCCCTTGATTTAGGGTTAGCCACAATTATTATTATTTCTAGTATTAGTCATGGTCTTCCAGAGAATAGCAAGGCTATAATTCATGCTTTACCACAATTGGTAAATCAAGCAAGTGTGAAACAGCAGAAGCCCATAATTTAAGACCTCTCTGGGTTCTTAATCTAAGACTCTGACATTTGAATTAGAATTGGTTTTGTATGGTTAAAATTAAACCATGAAGAAAGCTTACATAAATTACTATAAATTCTAACCTGATCATCTAGAAACTTGTGAATTAAGAAACAAGATCAAGATTCTTCTTTCAATCTAATATGACATACTTAATCCTATATCATCTAGCATGCTAAGTAGTTGTGTTTTTTGTTTTCACTAATATTGGTTATGAACATAGATTTAGTTCTTTGATCTAAAGTAAAAGCCAGTAATTTTGAGCTGGCAAGTCATTCCTCTAAACACATACTTTTTTAGTGAATGAAATCCCAGAAACACTTTGAAGTCATCAAATCTTGACTCCATTTATTTTAAATAGTGGGAATTATGGTCTATTTTCTGAGTTGCAATTTAGGTTTATATTCTTTTTTCCCCCTACTTCTTTTCCACCTTTGATAGATACGTTCTAAAAAAATATGCATAAACTGAAATTATATATGACTGAAATATTGTCCAACATGAGTGAGGCTGTCAGTTTGATCGTCAGTACCACACATATGCACACATGGTTGAAATATTTGCTACTAAACACAGAGATTCTCAGCTCATTTTAGATGAAACAAATGGAAAGCGGTCCTTGATTACATATACCAATTTTCACCTACATGGCTGCCCCATTTCCCTCTTAGAGAGAAAGAAAGAAACTAAGGTTCTTCCTTTAAATATTTTTTAAATTTTCTTTTGTTTTGTTTTGCAACTATGGGGATAAAAAACAATCTTGTGCAAAGAATCAAGCATGCTACCAGTAAGCTACCTCCCTAGCCTCGTCATTTTTTTGTGCTAGGTGCTGTGCCAAGTATTTTATATTTCAATCTATAACATCTGTATAATACTGAGTTATTATATCCTCATGGCGCAGATAAAGAACCGGAGTCCAAAAGACCTTAAGAAATGTGTCCAACATTTTACAAGCAGCCAGTGGCAAAAAGGGAACAAAGGCAAGAGAAAACATGAAGAGAAGACACACTTTTGTTTGTAATATCTTCACCACAGGGCCCAACTTTATAGGATTATGGTTGACAGTTGCCTGTTCAGCCCAATATTCACTATTATTATTGTAACTCTTATAATTTTGTATTAAAGTGTAACTTTTCAGTGTTATTTACGAACACATTGGTGGGTAGGAGTAATCCCAGCACAGGGAGGACTATGACCAGAAAGATCAAGAATTCAAACCCAACAGCTTGGGTGATGCAATTAGATTTTGTCTAAAATAATGCTACTTATTGTCAAGTTGGGAGCATAGGCCCCAGCCCCTCGCATCTATCCCAGCCCCCAGGCCTGGTCTGGACTCCAAATCCCAGCAGGCCAGGTCTTAATCCCTCCCGGGGGGTGGGAGTCAGGACCACTTCCCAGGGTATTTAAATGAGCCCCCAAAAGAGGAGCACGTGGCTTCCTGGTTCCCCCTCGGGGCCACCCGAAAGCGCAGAACTCCCGTTAAACCTGGATATTTCTTAATTTGGCTTGTTTTGATTTGACTTGATTGGGAAATTTGCGTTGGCAGGGAGCTCGCGTTATGAAATATTCCTAGCACTTATAATTATATGCTTTCTCATATGTAAAATCTAGGTATAAGCATACACACACACACACACACACACACACACACACACACACACACCAAGAAAGTAGAAGGGCAACTATGAAGGGAGAGAAAAATGTCTAAATGGGCAAGAAAGGGGAATGAAGGAAAAAGAACAAAATGTTTTCTCTTATATGCGAAATCTAGCTTTGATTATATACGTGCATATTTATGTCATGAAAGCAGAGGGAGGTTATCTGGTGGAGGGAGGGAGGGTCCAGCATAGGAAAGGGGTGTGAGGAAGAAACAGCAGAGGGCAATAAAGGAGCAAAGCAGGACAATGTTATACATATGCACAGGCCACAATGGAACCCATTGCTTCCTGCACTAACTAAAAGTTAATAGATTAAATTTGAAAACGCTATTGGCAATACACACAATCTCAAAAAGAAAAGAAAAGATTACAAGACTTCTACGAATGCGGAACACTAGCTCCCCTGGAAAATCTGCTACAAGGGAAAGAAAAGTCATGTTGGTTTATTTTTAATGTTTTAAAAAATTAATTATATGTGTCTGTGCCTGCATGAGTTTACGTGCACCGTTGTGCATTCGGGTGTTCGCAGAGGCCAGAGGCCATCAGATCTCCTGGAACTGGAGTTCCAGGCAGTTATGAGCCACCTGACGTGGGTGCTAGAACCCTGAACCCAGGTCCTCTGCAAGAGCAGCAAGTGCTCTTAACCAATGAGCCATCGCTTAGCCTTATTCTTAATTTTTTGATGTGTGCCATAACTCAACCAGAAAGAAAAGAAAATCTCCAAAAATCAAAAAAAAATGAGAAAAGACGGCAGCAAAGCCCTAATGGATGCTTGTGTTTCAATAGCCCAAAGTGCTTCTGGATTTGTCAGTAGCCAATATTCAAAGACATTAGCAGAGGATTTTCTGGAACTGTGAAAGTTGTACATTATAAAACCTAGAAGACACAGTATCCAAACACCATGTCTTTAAACATGAAAACAAATCTTAAAAAATTCAGAGAGAAAAGATAATAAATAAAAAAAATTAAAAGACAGTATCTAGCAACAAGAAGAAGGTAAGTATAATAAAAATGATATAATCAAAATGATGAGAAAATTGTTCGATTGGAAGTGTGAAACTAGCAAAAGTGTCAAGAATAAGATTAATAAGAATAAGAGTCTGTTAGGTCGCTATTCGAGCTTCTTGGAGGCCACTGAGGATAGAATGCCCCTCATAATCAACTTTGGAACTCAACACCTGCTTTCCCAAGGCAAATCACAATTTGTCTTTGCTTTAAGATTTAAATGCTACGCGAAAAGTAGAAATACCTGGCCTTTTTGAGGCCCTTTGAGGGAAAGCTACTCCCCCCCCCCCCCCCCCTGCTGGTCAAAAGAAGAGAATCCAGCCCTGGGCGCAGTGTAAACACTGTAAACTGCCCCAAACATTACACACCATTGTCTCAAGAGTTAATCCTACTGTGCTTGAAAATTGAGTGGTGAGCAGATTACTCAGCAGGAAGGCTGATTCACCAAATGAGGTAGTTTGGATAAGAATGCACCCCCCCCCACCCCCAAAGGCTAATGTTTCTTAGTACCTAGGAGTTGTTGCGGCTTGGGAACCTTGTGGTACAGGGAGTCTTGTTGGAGGAGTGCACCACTTGGGTCAGGCTTTGAGAAGCCATAGTCTGGCCCTACCTCCAGTTCACTCTCTGTGCTTTTGCATGTGTTTGGAGGTATGATTTCTCAGGATTTTGTTGTTGTTTGTTTTTGGTTTGGTTTGAGTTTAGGTTTTGGGTTTTTTGAGACAGGGTTTCTCCGTGTAGCCCTGGCTGTCCGGAAACTTGCTCTGTAAACCAGGCTGGCCTCGAACTCACAGAGATCCACCTGCTCTGCTGGGATTAAAAGATCCACCATCAGTACCAGCAGAGAAATGATTTCTCAACTTCCCGCCCCTGCTACTTGCTGACAGGACTCCCCATCATAGTGGAGTCTTATTCCTAGTCTAAAACCTTAAACCAAAAATAAATTTTCTCCTCTAAATTGCTTTTCGTAGTGATATTTTGCCACAGCAACAGAAAAGTAACTGACAAATCTGAAGAAATACTAAGAAGGTAGGATGGAAACTTATCTCTTTAATGAAGTGATGTACTCATACTTCCCAGAAGCCCCTCCCCTGATATAGCTGCTCCCAGAGCTTCCAGCATGAAGCACTGCTAAGCCTACCTGCTATTCTGAGTTGGAATTTAAAAAGGACAATTTTTGGATACTGGCCAGAATCCTCAGCAAGCCTGCTCTGACATTCCGGTCATTGTCACCGTTTCTCTGAAGACACCCTGATACACCATGCAGCAGCTGCTGGCTTCCACTGCCGACTCTGCCAACTTTCTTATATTCTAACTCAAAAGACATGGCTATCCCTCTTCTTCTCCATCTCCCTCTGCCCAGTTGAGAGTTACAGCTTGCCTGGCCTCTTAGTTTTCTCTCAAACGATAATAAAATGGGTCCTGGACTTCCTTCCGAGTCCATTTTAAATCTAGCAACAAGACGAAGAATTCACAAAAGGGAACTGTGATGCCCTGCTAACATGATGACGTTTTCAAATAAGGAAACTTAACTTTCACCAACAAACCTCTACTAAGAGATACTCTGATGAATGTACTGAATAGCAATGAATTCGGAAGGGAAGGTAGATTTAAGAAGGGATGACTTGTAAGGAAATTAGAAAAAATGGTCAGTGGCACCAAACACTAGTTATGTGTTGTAATTTGGATAAGGAGAAAGTGACACAGGAGGTAGCTCCCCACTGGAAGTAAGGACGGAGCCTATGGTAGGTCATATGTTACTCACATAAATATTGATCTGATAAATGGCCTACAAAATAAATAAAACGACCAAGAAAGAGTAGACAAAAGTGACAACAACATCCTGATTGAAGGAGTAATGCATGGTTATTACTCTGGTTGAGTCCAGGAGGCATTCAAAGGGGGTGTAAGTCACTTATTGGCTCAGCTCACTACACACACACACACACACACACACACACACACACACACACACTGACCAAGCTCAATAAACATCTCAGTCTCCATCCAATCCCTGCTATCAGAACCTAAAAGGCCACTGTGCCGGACAACACAGTAACCTTTCTTTCTTGGAGGCCTTGCCATTCTCAGGAGCGCTTTCTCAATTATCCTTAATAAATCTGGATTTGTTCTGTTCACTCCTTGTCTATATCTCCTTATTTTTTCTGGTCATGAGACAATGAAATCATTGCATTTGTAACTGTTGATCATGTGGCACCCTAGCTCCCTTAATTAAGTTCACCAAGAGCAGAGAAAAACCTCTGTCACTCTCAAAAACTTACATCAGGAGTACAATAAAAGACAACAGTAACAAGCAAAGTGGCTTACTGAGTAGGTATACATGAATATTATAGTTCTTACTCATCTTTAGAAGAGAATGCAGATATTTATTACTGTAGACATTTTGGGTCAATAATGCATGTTAAAAAATATAACAGCAAGTGAAGGGAGATAGTGGGACACAGGAGCTATGGAAGGGGAAATAGGGAAAACAGGACCGGAGGGCTAACTGGAAAGTGGGGAGGAAGGGGAATACAGAGGGAGAGGCAACAAGTGAAAAAGGTAAGTGAAGAAGCCATAGGAAAATATTTTATGTTCATTTAAAAATACATATATATTTTAGGAAGCTTCTAAAGTAGTAGTAGGGTTCCATATGGCTTTTCAAAAGATATTTATTGGGGTTGGAGAGATGGCTCAGAGGTTAAGAGCATTGCCTGCTCTTCCAAAGGTCCTGAGTTCAATTCCCAGCAACCACATGGTGGCTCACAACCATCTGTAATGGGGTCTGGTGCCCTCTTCTGGCCTGCAGGCATACACACAAACAGAATATTGTATACATAATAAATAAATAAATTAAATAAATAAATAAATAAATAAATATTAAAAAAAAAAGATATTTATTGTTGTCTTCCCCCACTTTCCCTCCTTTACCCAGCCTTCCCATCTCCCTCCCCATTTAAGCCTCCTATTCTAGTTCACCCTTTATCTTTTTATAACAGTAGAGAAGTTCCCCTTCTCTCTTCTGGTCCCTTACTAGCTACCTAGCCTTTTGGATTGAAATACACATATCTACAGTTTAAGAGCTGCAGTCCTCACGTAAGTGAAAACATTCCATATTTGTCGTTTTGGATAGGGATTATCTCATTCAGAATGATTATTTCTCCAGCCATTCAACAACTTCAAACTTCATCATTTATTTTTTCTAAACACCTGAATAATATTCCACTGTGTAAATGTACTACATTTTCATTATCCACTTCTCAGTTGACGGACATCTAGGCTGTTTCCAGTTTCTGCCTGCCATGAATAGAGGTAGAGGACTCCAGGAAAACAGCACACAACAGGACTGATATGCACAGGAATTCACAGAGACTGTGGCAGCATGCAAAAGACCTGAACACATTCAAACCAGACAAAATCCCAACTCTGAGAATGGGACCTGGACACAAAGTCCCATCCCAACCAAGGAGCAATTTGCAATTGATAACTGCTAGGAATGGAGAAATCAGGTTTTCCAATGGAGCATCCCTGGGTATACTAATCATACTCCAGGGAAGAACCCTCACTCAGAAGCAATTGGTTAGCACAAAATGAACTCTATGTTCGCGTGTGCATGGTGCGCACGCGTGCTTGGTATTTGTTTGCCTTGTTGGCTCAGGGAATATCACTGGAGAGTACACAGAAAGATTCTAAGAGCAAGAAGACTAAAACATCTGCTATAAAATTTTACCTTCTACATATGATAGGAAAAATATACCTATGAAATCTCAACAGCATGACTGCCTAAGCAAGACCTACACTATGACCATACAAGTTGATATCGCAAGCATTAATGGAGATATTTTCACAAGGTCCCATCCCTAGTTGAAAGACACAGGAACCCAATGGCTGCAGAGAGAGAGAGAATCAGTCTTCACCAGGCATGAGCCCTCTGATAGATTATCCAATTCCAGGTAGTCAGTCCTACACACACACACAAGCAGCACTAAATGGACTTAGTAGATTGTGTTTATATGTAGCAATAATACATTAAAAAGAAGAGGTCATGAATTTGAAAGGGAGTTGGGGAAGTTGGAGCAAGTGGGACTTACGTAAGTATAGTACTCATTAAATAAAATTGTCAAAAAATAAATGTAAAAGAGAATATAGGGAATGCATTTGAAGTTACAAGTATAAGCAAGAACTTTCGGCATAGGACTCCTCCAACAGCACAGGAAATTGTCCCAAGAATCAACAAAGGGGACTACATGAAATTAAAATCTTCTACACAACAAACAGATTAAACTATCAATAGAGCAAACAGATAAGCCATAGAATGGGAGGAAAAATCTTTGGAATCTATACCTCAGATAAGGAAGGTGTTTACATCTGGATTATATGAAGAACTCCAGAACTTAGACACTGAAACCACAATGCTGCCAATCAATAAAGGGGGCTAATGAAATGAATGGACAGTCCTCAAACGAAGAAACACAAATGAACAATAAATATTTTTCACATGCTCAACATCCTTAGCCATGAGGAAAATTCAAATTTTAAAATGAGTTTGAGATTCCACATAACCCCAAAAGCTATTACCAAGAAACAAATACTGGTCAGGAACCCTTATCCAGTATTGGTGGGAATATAAAATGGTACAATCATCAGAGAAACCCTTGTGGTGTTTCCTCAGAGAATTAAAAATAGAACTGCTGCATGACCTATCAGTACCATTCCTGAGCAGCTACACCGCAGACACGGGCATACCCACTCCATGTGTATTGCACAACAGCCAGATTTGGAATCAGTTTAGATTTCCAACAACAGAAGAATGGATAGTTAAAATGTGGCATATACACAAAGAAATTTTACTCAGCTGTCAGTATTGGATTTACTGAGGTAACCTACTCTCAAAAACAAAATGGGATGTTCTCTTTCATATGTTGATCCTAACTTACACTGTTGGTATGTATAAGTAAGTGATTATGAGCATGGTTGTAAACACTGGATAGGATCCTAGGAGAGGAGAAGGAGATGTTTGTGAGGGGAAGGTGCCTTGAAAGTTGGAAAGAAAAACAGGGTAGAGGACTGAAGGAAATGGAAGCAGGGTAGAAAGGGAGCAGAAAAGATATTTTGTCTGCAAAGTTTCATAACGAAACCAAATTCTTTAGATGTTAATAAAAGCAAAGTTTCTATAACACAATGGAAGCAAAAGAAGAAAGGGTTATAAACTACAAAATGTGTGAGTTACTTTTCTGTTACTATAAGAAACCACAACCAAGGCAACTTACAGAAGGAAGAATTCATTTGTAGCCTACGGTTTAACACCTCCTCCAAGTGCATGTCTTGACCCCACCCCCACCCCCCAAAGCTCTCCCAACTGGGGATCAAGTATTCAAACATATGAGGTTACGAGGAACATTATCAGTCAAATCACCACAGTCTACTATCTGGTCCCACAGGCCCTTGACCAAATCGTAATACAAAATATATTTAGTCCAACTTCAAAAATCCCCATAGTCTTTCGGTCCCAACACAGTTCAGAACTCCAGAGTTTCTTCGGAAGTTCAAGGCAATCTCTTCACTATAATCCCCTGTAAAATCAAAAGGCAAATTGCATATTTCTAACATACAATGGCATAGAATATACACTAACATTCCAAAAGGGAGGAATTGACACCATCCATTAACCTTAGGGCATGGCCCCACCCAGCTAAGCTCCATTTTCTGGAACAGGTGTTTCTTTAATCTTCTTAGTTCCAACATTAAATTTTCTTTTTTTTTACTAGTTTTTTCTTCTTTTTTTTCTTTTTTTAAATTTATTTATTAAAGATTTCTGCCTCCTCCCCGCCACCGCCTCCCATTTCCCTCCCCCTCCCCCGATCAAGTCCCCCTCGTCATCAGCCCCAAGAGCAATCAGGGTTCCCTGACCTGTGGGAAGTCCAAGGACCACCCACCTCCATTCAGGTCTAGTAAGGTGAGCATCCAAACTGCCTAGGCTCCCCCAAAGCCAGTACGAGCAGTAAGGTCCAAATCAGGAGCAGGAGAGAGAGCACAAGCAAGGAACTCAGGACCACGAGGGGGGCACCCACACACTGAGACAATGGGGATGTTCTATCGGGAACTCACCAAGGCCAGCTGGCCTGGGTCTGAAAAAGCATGGGATAAAACCGGACTTGCTGAACATAGTGGACAATGAGGACTACTGAGAACTCAAGAACAATGGCAATGGGTTTTTGAACATTAAATTTTATTACACTCTTCTTTGCAAGCTGTATATTTTTTATTTCATTTTGCCCAATTGATCTTTTTTATTGTAGGTTTGCATAAGATTACTAACAGTCATGTAACAGAATCAATATTAGGCTCCCGTAAAATCCCCCTCTGTCACGGAAATTAACCTATTCCTCTTAAATTTTGCCTGAGGCAGATTCCTAGGATATGGGTGAAAAAAAACACATTCTTTACCAAAATATTGCTAAATTGCTAATATTGTTACCCTCTGAAACCTCTCGATCTAGGCCTTAATATTCCTCAATGCTCTTAGCTCCGACTATCTTGGCCCATCAAGCCCCACTTACAGCATTCAATCAGTCTCCTAATATAAAATACAAAAATCGTACACATTCCACACACACAAAATAGCCCACATAGTCAGGTTTATCACATCAATACCACTTCCTGGTACCAACATCCGTATTAGCTACTTTTCTATTGCTGTTATAAGACAACATGACCAAGGCAACTTACAGAGGAAAGAGTTGACTGGATAATTCCAGTTTCAGAAGGTTAGAGTCTTTGATCATGACAGTGGGAAGCATGGCTGCAGACAGCTAGCTATGGTGTTAGAGCAGTCTGAGGGCTCGCATCTTGAGATACAAGAACAACGCCGGGGAAAGAGGGAGGGTGAGAGAGAGAGGAAGAAGAAATGGGAGAGAGACTTAGAATGGGGAGAATCTCTTAGAATCTCAATGATTGCCCCCAGTGGTGAACCTACTACAATAAGGTCACAATTCCCAATACCTCTCAAATAGCTCCATCAGCTGGGGACCAAGTCTCCAAATATGTGAAGTTGGGAGGGACATTCTCATTCAAACCACCACACAGAATAATGTTTGGAAACTGTTATCTAACAAGAGGTTGATACCAAGTACATGTTATGAACTTCAAAACTTTGACAGCAAACATCAAACCAACAAAGAAATAAACCAATTTAAAAATTTGTGCCAGAGAGTTAAAGCCCAGTCTGGGCTACATAGCAAGTTTCAGACTGCCATGATTTCATTTTAAGACATCATCGCAAAATTGGGCAAACAGCAATAGATCTAAATAGATGTTTCCCCAAAGATGGCATAGTATTGTTCAATAGGTGTATTAAAGCATGTTCAATATCAGTAATTACTACAGAAATAGAAAGCGAGCCCACAATGAGATATCACCTCACATAAGTAAGAGTGGCTGATAAGAAAAAGGCAAAATATAACAAGTGCTGGTGAGGACAGAGACAAAAGAAAATCTCTGCACAACGTATGTAGGAATTAAAATTAGTATAGCCATTATAGAAAAAGTATGGAGGCTCCTCAGAAGTTGGTATGTAAAGGAGATATGACCAATCCCATGTGCACTGTAGTGTGACTCACAATAGCCATGAAGTGCAAACAGCTATATTCAATGGGATACTATTCAGTCGACAATAAAAAATTAAATTCTAGCTGGGCATGGTGTCACACACCTTTCTTTAATCCCAGCACTCAAGAAGCAGAGGCAGGCAGAGATCTCTGAGTTCAAGGCCAGCCTGGTCTACATAGTGACTTCCAGAACAACCAGGAGCCAGGACTACATAGTAAGAAGCTGTCTCAAAAAAAAAGAAGAAAGGGGGGGGGGGAAGGAAGCAAGGAAGAAAGGAAGGAAGCAAGGAAGGAAGGAAAGAAAGAACGAAGGAAGGAAGGAAATTGTAAGGGGCTGTTAAGATTGCTCAGTGGTTAAGAACACTTACTGCTTTTCCAGAGAATCTGAGTTCAATTCCAAGCACCCACACACAAGTCAGTTCAACAACTGTCTGTAACTCCAGTTCAAAGAGATCCAACACCCTCTCACAGACATACATGCAAGAAAACACCAAGGTCCATAAAATAAAAATAAATAAATCATTAAAAACAATTGAAATCCTATCATTGGCAATAAAAGAAGTGGAACTGGAGATCAGTAAGTGAAATAATTTGGTATAAAAAGTCAAGTATCATTTGATCTCACTCATATATGGACAATTAAAATTTGATCTAATAGAAGATGAGAATAGAATACTAATTATCAAAAAGTAGGATGGGAGGAAGAATGGTGGGGGTGGAGAAGAAAAGGATAAAAACGGTTGATTGGTGAATGCTATGTTACAATTAGATTGGAGCAAGAAGTTCCGGCATACTAATGACACAAAAGGATTTTTAATTAGTTTTATTATAAAGAAATAAGTCTGGCTGGGAAACAGCTTGGTCAGTAAATGCTTGCCTTGCAAACATGAGGATCTGAATATAATCCCAGGTTTACAGATAAAAAAGCAGGCAAGAGGGTGTGCACTTGCGATCCCAGAACTGAAGACACAGGGATAGGCAGATTCCCTGGGGCTCACTGGCCAGCCAGCCTAGCCTGCTCAACAAGTTCCAGGACAGTGAGACCGTGTCTCAAAAAATAAAAGATGGATGGCACCTAAGGAACACACATGTGCTCTTCTACACACACACACACATACACGCGCACACACACTCACAGAGCAAGCAAGCGGGGGGGGGGGGGAGAAATAATGCATTGATGTATTTGAATGCAGAGATATGTCAAGTCTGATTTAATCATTATAATATCTGTGTATTCTTATAAATAAACAAATTAAAAATTTCATTTGTTTGTATTCTTGTCGAGGTTCAGTTTATGCTGATAGAGAGAGGAGTAATGATAGGGTTGCTGCCATAGACTCTGTCTCTAGTAGACTCTAATAGACAATGTTCTTTATCTGGACAAGAAAGGAATTTTGTTAATTTCTTCAAGTACAACTCAAGAAAAGCTAGGTTCTTTTGTTACAGTTCTCATTTTTATCTGGTATATATGCAGAGTGGAATTTTATTCAGCCCAAAAAAAAACAAATTTATGACTTTTTTAGGAAAATGGACAGAATTGAAGATGACCAAGCTAATCAGCATAAGCCAGATCCACTCATACAAGCTGTCTTTGATCTATGAAACTAGAGGGGGAGAGAAAACATGGACGCATCAAGGGAAATAGTTGGACTGTGCAAGGGGAAATGCACAAGAGATTTTAGAAACGGTACCATAGGATATGGATATGATTAAAATATGCTTCGAGCATGCACAAAAACATCATAATGAAATCCATTATACCAGACTGTTAGTTACACTTTAAAAAATTCAGCCACATCATCTATAACTGGGATGCTTCGGTTTGAGAAACTCACAATTCATTCATTTTTGTTAATAGGCTGATGTCGGCTGATCACACTTTTCATTTTAGCATAGTATTGGCACCTAAATTAAGAAGAATACTACCTGTTTTATCTAGTTTTATTCTCAAAGCTTCTAGGATTCAGAAACTTAAAAGTGTCCAGTTAACCAAAGGAAAAATGTCTTAAGATCTCCGGAGTAAAATGGGAGCATGGGGATCATAGGAGAGGGTAGAAGAGAAGGGTAGAGGGAGAGAGGGAAGCAGAGAAAAGTGTAGAGATCAATAAAAACAATTTTTAAAAAAGAAAAAAGGGGGGAATGTCTTTATTAATGGCTTTTGCTTAATGACTTTTTTAATTTGTTAGATATTTTTCAAACAGGCCAATACAAGTTCCTACTCCCTCCCCTCCTCCCATTCCCTCCACACACCCTCCCATACCACCCCTTAAGCTTTGTGAGACAGATGGGGAGACCCGCCAAGACAACAGGAAGTAACAGGTGCTCCAGCAACTACTTGTGCTGATGAATCCTTCTTTGCATGGTGGGTTGCTCCTTACCCACCCCATAAATCACCTTTTTTTTTTTTTAAAAAAAAATCAATTTTCCTCTGTCTTCCTCCGTCTTGTTAAACTTTATTTCACCGCCTTTTGCTTCTTCCTCTGAGTTAACTTTAAGGGGAGAAAGTCCTCCTGGTGTCTCATAAAAGCACAGCAAGGAATCCATGCCTTCCTAAGTACTGTATTGCCAACATCTTACCCCAGAATGTGGCTTTTCCATGATTTTCTTCTTCAAATACTCTGCTGCATTGTAAGTATTTTCCCCAACAAGTTTTCCTTGAAAAGAACTCACTGTGCTGAGTGCTATAAGAAACCACACTGAAACAGAGACTAGAGAAAGAAAGCAGGAGAGAAAATAATTAGCTGTTGACAACGTGCTATTATGCTCAAGATGATATAGTGAAAAACTCTTACAATCCAAATACTTCAATAGTCATATTAAAATTAAGTAGTATAAATGAAGCAGAAAATACAGAGACTAGTAGAATAGATTTAAAGCCACACGACTTTTTGCTGTCTATGAGACACTTGAAATATAACAGTATAAATCAGGCACGATAGATCACAACTATAACCCCAGTATTTGGGAGGTGGAGGCAGGGAGACCACCATAAGTTCCAGGACAGTCTGGGGTTTAATAGTGAATTCCAAGCCAGCCTGGGCTACAAACTGGGACCTGTTCTCAAAAATGAATCCGTTTTACACACACACACACACACACACACACACACACACGCGCGCGCGCGCGCGATGGAGGTGGGGCTAAAGGCTGGAGATATAATTCAGTGGAAGAATGTCATATTTCTAGCACCTCACAAAAATGTATATGCAATAGTATAATCAGACAGAATATAGAAGAGCGAAAAAAGCAAGAGGGTGCCGAGGCAGCACAAGAAAACCAACCCTGTTGGCGGAGGTGTGGGTAAGCCAGCCCCAAAGTTGTGAGCATGGGACAGCTATCCCCATTACTTATCTGCCCTGTCCCCCCACCCCACCCCTGCCCATCACTGCCTGAGGCAAGTGGAAGAGCTGTCCCTTCTCAACAGCTGCAGCACTGGGAAGAGTGGCCCCTACACCTTGCCCAGGTAACAAAGTAGAGCTGGTCTTGAAGGTGCAGATGTGGCAGACTTTGAGGAATTGAGAGCCAGAGAACTAGCCCCGCCCCTTGCTCATTGCTGCAAGGGGTGGATTAGCCAGGGCAATGCTGGAGAACCCATCCTGGTGGTGAATGATGGGAAGAGCTGGTGAGCTGACCAACGATGCAACTATCCACCCAGTCCCAGAACCAGGGTTATATATTGGCCCACCCCAACATCCACTCCATCTGCCATCTGCTGGAGCACTAGGCAGAGAGCTGTGTGTGTGCGGGTTCCAGTTCAAAGGCTGCAGGATCTCCATGACACAACACAGGGAAGCAATGGGATATTCAGGAAGAGTCCCAATGAGGGCCCAGCGGAGTTTTTAATACCTCTTTTAATAATTGATAAAAATAACCAGATAGAAAAGAGTGCGGATATATAGCTCAATATAGAATAGAATAGAATCTAATCAACATTTACATAGTACCTTACCAAACATGAATAGAATATACATTTTCTTTTCAAATGACCACAGAACTTATATCAAGATAGGCTATATCCCAGTGTAACAAATAAACTGTAACAAATTCAAAAACACTTAAATCATGCAGATTTTGTTCTTGGACTACAAGAAAACCAAGCTAGAAATCAGTACTAGAAAGATATACCAAAAAAAAAAATCCCAAGTACTTTGGAAACTAAGCAACAAATGCCTAAATAATTCATGGATCAAATAGGAATCATCAAGGGGAATTTTTAAAAACACAATATATTAAAGTGATGAAAAATGAATTAAAATTTAAATGCAATATAGAAAAAATTGTGAGACCCAGGTAAATGGTGCTGAGAGGGAAAATTATAGAACTAAATAGATATAGTAGAAAAGAGGAAAAGTGTAAAATGAGCAATGTAAGAACACACCGCAAACATTTAACAAGAGAAAAGGAGCAAGTAAGAATAAAAGAACTACTGCAGAGCAGAAGTCAGCTGGGTATGGTGGCATGCACTTTTGATCCCAGCACTCAGGAGGCAGAGGTAGACAGACATCTAGGAGTTCAAGGCCAGCTTGTCTGCACAGGAAGTTCCAGACCAGCCAAAGATATATAGTAAGATCTTGCCCTAACAAAACAAAACAAACAAAAAATACAGCAAATAAATAAGGAGGAGAAGTCTATTAAATTGAAAACAGAAAAGTAGAAGAACTATCAATGAAACAAATAGCCAATTATTTCAATGATGTATATTAACTTTCATGGTACTAGGTTCTATGCGAATATTTTCATATACATATAAAGTATACTTCATATGCCTTCCACACCAATTCTGCTCCCCTTCCTCACTCCTCCTCCTCCCATTAGTCTGCTTTGCTCCCTAGACAGTCTTACTTTTAAGTTTCTGCCATGTGTGTGAGTATATGTGTGTGTGATTTTGTATTTCTATATAAAATATGAGAACCACAAATGAAAGAAAACATTATATTGGTCTTTATGAGACTGAAGTAATTTGCTTAATATAAGTATCTCCTGCTGTAGCCATTTTTCTGCTAATGACATAATTTCCATCTTCTATATGGCTGGGGGAAATCCATATGTATATGTTTTCTTTATTTCTCTGTTGTTAGGCAACAAAGTTGATTCTATACTGCTTTAACAAGCATTATGCAAGCCTCAATGTAATATGTTGACTTGTTTTCCTTCGCATGCTATAGCTGTGTCATATGTAGATCTGTATTTAGCTTTTGGAGAAACCACCATTCTGACTTCCATAGTAATTACGCCAGCCGTGCTTAAGGGTTCCTTGTTGCGAGCATCATCACCAGCATTTCTTTCTCTCTGTTTCCCAATGCCTGCCATTCGAACTGAGTGAGACAATCTCATTGTGATCTTCATTTGCACATCTCTAAGGATGGTGAACAATTCTTCATGTTTGTTAACCATCTGTACTTTAGCTTTTGAAACATATTTGGTCAATTTATTAGCCGATTTACTGATCGGGGTGTTGGAATGTTTTTATTTTTGTGCATGCGGGTGTGAAGGCATGCACGTGCCATAGCTGCCCTAAGAGGCAGTTCCCTTCTTCACTATATGAGTTCTAGGGCTCAAACCCAGTGGCCAGCACTCCTATCTGCTCTGCCAGCTCGCCAGCCCTGAGTTTCAGCAACTTGGCATTTCGTTTTTAGTTCTTTGTATCTTTTAGATATGATTCCTCTGTCAGACCCATAGCTAGCCAGTATTTTTCTCCCATTTTATATGCTGTCTCCTCACTCAATTTATTCTCGTCTTTGTTATGCAAAAGCTTTTTCCTTTTCATTTCAAGAAGCCCCACTTGTCAGTCTTTGAAATCGTTTCCTGAACGACTGGAGTTCTAGTCATAGTCTTTGCCTGTTTCTAAATCTGAAAGTGTTTTCATTTTTTTTTTCCTCTACCAATTTTAGCTTCAAGTCTTAAATTAAGGCCTTTGATCTATTTGGAGTTGGTTTTTGTGCAGAGTGAGAGATAGGGATCTAGTTTCATCTTCTACATGGGGATGTCTAATTTTCCAAGTATCTTTTTTTTTTGAAATGGCTCTCTTTTCTCATGTGTATTTTTAGTATCTTTATTTTTAAAAATAGGGTAGCTGTAGCTATGTGGGTTTATACTTGGGTCATTTATTCTATTCCACGGATCTATGTGTCTGATTTTGTGCCAGTACCATGCTATTTTAGTTGCTATAAAAAGTCAATTTTTTAAAGTGGCCAAGAGAGTTGACAAATGTTTAGGAATACTGACAAAAATAAAAAGAAGAAATTCACATTACCAGTACTACCAGTATCAGGAATGAAACAGAAGACATCATTCTAGAACCTAACAGCATCACAGGGTTAATAAGCAAATGCTACCACGTTACACATATATTTGACTGTGTGGAGTAAATGAACTGGTTCCTTGAAAACCATAAATGAATACTACTCACTCGATATAAAATGGTTCATGTGAAGAGCAGCATCAATGCAGAAAATTAAATTTGTAGTTTAGGAAATTCCCCCAAGCAGAAATCACTGGACTATTCTGTCAAACACTTAAAAACTAAACCAACAGAAGAGACTTGGACATTTCCTAAATCCTTTTATTTCACAGATACAAAACTAAATGTAGTATAAAAAGGGGAAGTATATGCCCTTTGACTATACATATATAAAGTCCTAATAAATGTTATTAGATAGAATCCAGCTATACATAAGAGAACGTTATAAAACATGAGCAAGCAGAATTCATTACAGAAATACAAGGCTGTTTCAGTCTTCAAAATTCAAGTAACAGCATGTTAACATGATAAAGAAAAACTCATCAGGCCTTTAATCCCAGCCCTCAGGAGGCAGAGGCAGGCATATCTCTGACTTCAACGCCAGCCTGGTCTACATAGCGAATTCCAGAACAGCCAGAGCTACTCAGAGAAAACCTACCTTGGAATTGACAGACAGACAGATAGATATGTTGTGTGATGTGTTGGCTTTTGGGGCGTCCACCACCCAGCTTTCAAATAGATCACACATAGAGGCTTATTGGTTTATTCTTAGTTAGGAATGCCCAGCCTTGGCTTATAACTTAAATTATACTGATTTCCATTTGCCTCTGGGCTTTTTTATCTTTCTCTATTTCTGTATACCTTTCTTTACGTTTTGCTGTGTAGCAGGGTGGCTGGCCTCTGATGTCCTCCTTTCCTTGTTCTTGTGCTCCTTCTATTTATCCTCTCTGCCTGCCAGCCCAGCTTATCCTTGCTCCTGCCTCACTATTGGTCATTCAGCTCTTTATTAGGACCATTAGGTTTTTTAGACAGACAAAGAAGCACAGCTTCACTGAGTTAAACAAATGCAGCATAAATAAAAGTCAGACACCTTAAAATAATATTTCCCAGCGGGACTGGGTCTGAATAAGCATGGGATGAAACCGGATTTTCTGAACGTGGCAGACAATGAAGGCTGATGAGAAGCCAAGGACAATGGCACTAGGTTTCGATCCTGATACATGAACAGGCTTTGTGGGAGCCTAGCCTGTTTGGATGCTCACCTTCCTGGTCCTGGATAGAAGTGGGAGGACCTTGGACTTCCCGCAGGGCAGGGAATCTGGACTGCTCATCATTCTCGAGAGGGATGGGGAATGGAGTGGGGAAGGGGGGAGGGGAGGGGAGTAGAGGAGGGGGCGATGTGTGCGAGGAGGGAGAGGGAAATGGGAAAATTTTTTTTGCAACAACAACAAAAAAATAAAATAAACAAAAAAAGAGCAAAAAAAATAATATTCCCCAATGAAGAGAGAGAGAAAGACACACACACACACACACACAGAGAGAGAGAGAGAGAGAGAGAGAGAGAGAGAGAGAGAGAGAGAGAGCATTATAGTAACAAAAAGACTACTACTTACCTAAATCAAGATATAAAAGTAAAGGCAATAGGATCAGAATGGGGGAAATAAAACTGCCATTGTGAAAAAGATAATCTAGGTAAAAAAAAAATCCTAAGGCACCTTAAAAATTCTTAGAATTAATAAATGAATTCTTCAAACTTTCAGGATATGGAACAAATATTACAGTGGCTCATGCCTGGAATACCAGCACTAGAGAGGCAGAAAAAGAAGGAAAGCTGTAAGTTCAAAGTCAGCTTGGGCTACATAGTGAGTTCAGTCTACCCAAAAATATTTAGTAAGACCTGCATCAAAAAAATCAGTCAGTAAATGTAAGACATACTGTATTCAGAGATTTGGAAGATTCAACACTGGAAGCAGTATCTCCCGGAATTTACATATAAGTTCAATTTAATTCATATGAAAATTGAGCAAAACTATCTTGTATATAAATGAGAGTATCCCACAATCTTAAATAGGAAGACAAACTCGAACTACTAAAACAATTCTGAAAAAAAAAAATGGCATTGGAGGAATCAGTGTCCCCAGTTCATAGTAATCAGGACTGTGTGGATGAGTTCATGGAACAATGAAACTAAATCCACCCAAATATGCCCAACTTACTATATTTTTGAGATAGGATTTTGTGATATATCCAGGACTGTCCTCAAACTAACAATCCTGCCTCAAACCCCTGGGTACCTGGGATTATAGTCACACACCATAGCCCCTGGCTTCCAAATCTGATTTTTTTTAAAAAAAAAAAATGTAAAGAACTAATTTAAAGTAGGAGAGATAGCCTTCCCAATACGTAGCACTGGAGCAATTGATCACCATTAGTAAAAAGTGAAACTGGATCTAAGTCTCACACTCTATACAAATATTAACTCAAAATGGGTTCGTAGATTTGACACCAAACAGACACAGCATAAAAGGAAGAATAAATTAGGTTCTGGAGAGATGACTCAGTAGATTAAGTGTGTCACGCAAGCGTGAGGAGTTGAATTCAATCCCTCAGAACACACATGGTTTTTGTTGTTGTCGTTGCTTGTTTTTGTTTTTGAGAAGCCAGTTGTGGTGGTATGTGCCCATAATCCTCATACTGGCTAGGTAGATGCAGGAGCATCTGTGAGGTTTGTTGGTCAGCCAACCAAACCGAATTGGTGAGCTCCAGAGACAGCAAATGACCTTCTCTACAAAAATGAGGTGGAGAACAATTGAGGAAGGTATTCCACATTGAGAGTCTCTCACATAGAAACACATATGCACGAACACACCCAAAAGAAAAAGGAAAATATGGATAAACTTGTTTAACTGAAATTTGAAACTTTTTCTCCAAGAAAGCCCATCATGAAAGAGATATGCCTATAATTTTAGTGCTCAGGATGCTGAGGCAGGAGGATTGTGATCTAAAGGAGTACCTGAGCTTCGTAGCAAGCTAGAATTAACAAGTGAGTTCCGCAGACTCATTTATTCTTAGAGTTCTTAGAATTAATAAAGAAATGAGTTAATAAATTAATAATAATTAATCCTGCAAGCTCATTTATTCTTAGGGTTGTTAAATTAGTTAATAAATTAATAATTAATTAATTAATTCTGCAAACTTGCAGATACAGAGCAAATATTATGGGGGCTAATGCCTGTAATACCAAAGGGGCAGAAGCAAGATAGCTATAAGTTCAAAGCCAACTTAAGCTACATATGTGAGTTGTTTTAGCTGTTCTAGTTTGTTTGCCTGAAGATAGGCAAGCCTGAAGAAAACACATATATATCTAACAGAAGACTAATATGTAGAATTTTAAAGAATTCTCAGAACTCAATAGTAAAAATCAAACATGGTAGAGTCCTAGGGACATGCTGCCCTGAATGGCCTGCCCTGCCACCTGTGGCCATGGAATCATCTGGCTCAGGCTGCTGCCGAGGGCCATGTATTGGTCCATGGCCCTACCACAGCCAAGGTCCACACTGATGTCTGTGGCTCAGGCTACTGCCAAAGACATTACAGATGCACAGGTTCTGGGCCAACACCTGAGGCCATGTTGGTACCCGAAAACCATACTGCTGTTGGGGCCATGATGATTCAGGTGTCCTGCACTGCCACCTGGGGCCATGACTTCAAGCCTGAGTTGTGCCCCAGGAACATGCCTGGATCCATGGCCCTACTGCAGCCAAGGTCTGTGTTGATGTCTGTGGCTTCTGTTGCCATCCAAGGCAATGTAACTGCTCAGGATCTCTACCAATACCTGGGGCCATGCTGGAGTCAAGGGACCATGTTGTTGCCGGGCCCATGCTAATCTGAGAGGCATATGCTGCTACCCTAGTCCATGGTGAAATCCAGTCCAATCTACTGCCGATGGCCATGGTCCTGCCACAACTGGGGTCGGTGTTGATATCAGTTTCCTGTGTGATCACAGGGGTTCCATGCAAACCATGTGCCTGAAACATGCACTGAAGTACAAGGGCCTTGCTGAGCTCGCCCAACCCCCTTAATGGCCCAGAGAGAGCACCCCCACCACCAGAGAGCTAACCCCATTCCCTGTTGACCCCATTCCTTATAGGAGAGCTGCCACATACACACTTGGAAAAGCTGGCCCCATTCCTCACCACAGATGTGGGAGAGCTGGCTCCGCTCCTCACCTGAGGGGTGTGGTCCCAGCAGTCCAAACTGACCAGCTCAACTACCACCCAGGTATACAGCCAGGGCATAGAGCTGGCTTTCCTCAACATCTACCCCATCTGTGACCTGCTGGAGTGCATGAGGGGACTGGTCCTGTGGAACCTCAGCAGCAGGATCTCCAGGATCCCACCCAACGGCAGGATATCCGAGAGGAGCTTCAGTGAGGGTCCAGTGTTGATGGTGTGCCAGAGGCCAGGGGCGTTGAACCTGACCAGCAACACATTACACAATGAACATTTGCCAAGCTGCATGAAACACTACGGCTCCCAGTGCCACTAAAACGAATGAGGAGGTTAATGAGAGGCAAGGCTTTTGTTAGGTTTGCTTGCTTGTTCTTTTGTTGGTCTGTTTTTAATTGAAATTGATATTCTTATTTGTGTTTTTTATTTTATTAATTTTTCTATTTTCTTTTTTAAAAAAGATTTATTTATCTATTATCTATACAATGTTCTGGCTGCATGTCAGACAAGGGCACCAAATCTCATTATAGATGGCTGTGAGCCATCATGTGATTGCTGGGAATTGAACTAAGGACCTCTGGAAGAGCAGCCTGTGCTCTTAACCTCTGAGCCATCTCTCCAGCTCCCTTCTTTTTTATTTTTATCTTATTTTTATATTTCATTGTTAGTTTTCCTTTGCGGAGAGACACTACAAAGATGAGGGGGTGGATGTGAAGGCACTGGGAAATGGGTAGGATTGGGGTGCATGATATGAAATGCCCAAAGAATCAATAAAAATAATAAACTAATACTTTTTTAAAAAATCAGACATGGGCTTGGTGGATGGTTCAATTTGTAAAGTACTTTTGCTTTGTAAGCACAAGGCCTTGAGTTTAAAACCCGGAGCCACTCATAAACCTAAGGAGGCAAGCAAAGAATCACATATCTGGGAGAAGAGAAACTTGGGAGTCCCGCACCCCTCCGCAGCAGTATAAAAAGGTAAAGTACTGCTGGGTAGACTGGCCTGCAGAACTACGGAGAGGAGACACTCCGGCTGGTGAGCCGCCTGCAAGTTGTGCAGAGGGCTCCACGGCTGTACTTCTCGTGACTCTTCATCACGTTAGGGTGGGCTTTCTCGTGATGCAGCAGCTTTCAAATCATCCCTGTTCCATGAAAATAACCCCCACCCCTGTAGTAACCCCAATAAAAATTCATTGGTTGGCAACAACAGAAATAGAGTCGAGCATTGTGGCACACATCTGCAATCCCGGGGCTAGAAGATCCCTGGAATTCTCTGGTCAATTGGTCTAGCCTAACTGCTGAGCTCTGGACCAATGAGAGGTCCTGTCTCAAAGGAGGAAGATGACATGCTTGTGGAAGTCTTCACATACGTGCACAAGCCCTGAGTAAGCCCCCACCCCCACACTGTGCTGCTTAATTTTTTGTCAACTTGATACAAGCTATAGTTATCAGAGAGGAGAAGGAGGAGCCTCAACTGGAAAATTCTTTCATAAGATCAGACTGTAAGCCAGTCTGTAGGGCTCTTTCTTTCTTTTTTTTTTTCTTTAAATAACTTTTATTTCATTTATTTTACATACCAAACAGTTTCTCCTCCATTCTCTCCTCCCCCATCTCCATTCAGAAAGGGACAGGACTCCCATGGGCTTGCACAAGCAGGGCACCTAAAGGTGAGGCAGGACCGAGCTCCTCCTCTTACATCGAGGCAGGGTCACATAATCCAGCATGGGGAACAGGTTACCAAAAGCCAACCAAATGCCAGGGATAGGTCCTGGTCCCACTACTAGAAGCCTTACCAAGAGACCAAGCTACACAACTGTCACACACATGCAGAGGGCCTAGGTCAGTCCCATGCAGGCTCCCTGACTGTGGATCCAGTGTTCATGAGCTCCTGTGAGCTCAGGTCAGCTGTCTCTGTAGGCCCCACCCATCATGACCCCTCTGACTGGTACAATCCCCCCTCCCTTTCTTCCACAAAACTCTCAGAGCTCAACACAGTGCTTGTCTGTGAATCTTTACTTCTGCTTCCTAAAGAGGTAAAGATCCACAGACAGTATCTCTGATGGCAATTAGGAAAGTCACCGATCTGCTTCCAGTACATGGCCAGTTCAGGCACCCTCTCCACCATTGCTAGGAGTCTTAGTTGAAGTCATCCTTGTGGGTTCCTGGGGGTTTCCCTTGCACCAGGTTTCTCCCTAACCCTTAAATGGTTCCCCTATCAAGATGTCTCTTGTTACTCTCCCCCTCCATCCTGCCTCCAATTTTCCTTCCACACTCAGCCGACCCAACCAACTCCATCTAGTTCCCATCCCTCCATTCCCCAACCCCCACTCCCCCCAGTACCCAAGAGATCTTTTCTACTTTCCCTTCCCAGGGTAATCCAAGTATCCCACTTTGGGTCTTCCTTGCTATCTAGGTAAGGCTCTTTCTTTCTTTCTTTCTTTCTTTCTTTCTTTCTTTCTTTCTTTCTTTCTTATTTATTTTAGAGACAGGGTTTCTCTGTAGCTTTGGAACCTGTCCTGGAACTAGCTCTTATAGCCCAGGCTGGTCTCGAACTCACAGAGATCCACCTGCCTCTACCTCCCCAGTGCTGGGATTAAAGGCGTGTGCCACCACTGCCTAGCTACTTTTCTTTTCTTTTTTCTTTCTTTCTTTCTTTCTATCTTTCTTTCTTTCTTTCTTTCTTTCTTTCTTTCTTTCTTTTTGTAATTCATTTTCTTAATTAGCGATTGATGGGGGAGAACCAAGCCCATCCCTGAGCTGGTGGTCCTGAATTCCATAAGAAAACAGGCTGAGTGAGCCATGAGTAACAAGTCAGTAAGTAAGCAACATTCCTCCATGGCCTCTGCCTGCATCAGCTCTTGCCTCCAGGCTCCCACCATGCTTGAGTTCCTGTTCAGACTTCCTCCAATGACTAACAGTGTAATGGATAGTTTTTTTTTTTGACACAATCTGAAAGAAGGTAACCTCAATTGAGAAAAATCCCACTATAAGATTCAGCTGTAGGGCATTTTTTAATTAGTGATTGATGGGGGAGTGCCCAGCTCATTGTGGGTGGTGCCATCACTGGGTTGGTGGTCCTAGGTTCTATAAGAAAGCAGACTGATCCAGGTGGTGGTGGCACTTGCCTTTAATCCCAGAACTCGGGAGGCAGAGAGAGGTGGATGAGTTTGAGGCCAGCCTGATCTACAGAGTGAGTTCCAAGACAGGCTTCAAAGCTACAGAGAAACCCTGTCTTGAAAAAAAAAAGAAGGAAGAGGAAGAAGATGGCAATGATAATGAAGAAGAAGAAGAAGAAGAAGAAGAAGAAGAAGAAGAAGAAGAAGAAGAAGAAGAAGAAGAAGAAGAAGAAGAAGAAGACAGACTAAGCAAACCATGGAGTGTAGCACGAGTTTCTAATTGGTCTTAAAATAAAAACCCAGAGTCAAATATTAGGGGGGTAAAAGCATATTAGAGAAGCAGAGCAACTAGCCACTAGAGCTCTTACCTCTATGAAATCTCCAGACTGAAAAAAGAGCAAACTCCTGTCTCCTCCCGCCTTATATTCCTCTCTCTGCCCAGCCATATCACTCCATTTACCAAGTGCTGGGATTAAAGGCCTGTGATCCCAAGTGCTGGGATGGCCTTTGTATGAGTTCTGTTTCTCTTTCAGACAGATTCAATCTTGTGTAGCCCAGGGTGGCCTTGAACTAACAGATCCCTGTGCTTCAGTCTCCCAAATCTTGGGATTAAAAGCACGTGCCACCACTGCCTGGCCTGTAGTGGCTTAGCTCTGCAATCTGATCTTCAGGTACGTTTTATTGGTTAAATCACAAACAAAAGATCACTACAGCATATCTTCACACAAATACTTGTATATAAATGTGAATAACAGTATTATTCATAATAGTAAAAACTAGAAAAATTCAGGTTTTTTTCCCAGTGGGCAAATGGTTAGGCAAACTGTGATACATTCACAGCATGCATTACAATACTACTTAGCTACGGAAAGAAATGAGTACTACCCCTCACCTCTGAATACTATTACACAAAACATACAACCAGAAAATAAGGTGTTAGCGAGAATATAAAGACATTAGGATCATAAGAAACTGTTTATGAGACTGTAAAATGATGCTGCAGTTATGGGGGGAAAGATGTTGATACAGTAAAAAAAATCAGAAAATGTTTCCAATAATCATCGTGGGACTATATACATGCAGAAGAAATAGGTCTTAGAGAACTACTGGCACACCCACACTCATGGAAGCACTGTCCACAATAGCCAAGAAGTGGAAGGAGCTCATAAATTCATCCACAGATAAACAGATAAACAAAATGAGGCATAAACATACATGGAATATTATTCCATTTTTAAAGAAAGAAATACTGTCATATGCTACCACATAGGTAAATCTTAAGGATATCATGCCAAATGAAACAAGACAGTCCCCCAAATACAAGTCTTATATGGTTCCTGATGTGAGGAATGCAAAAACAGTCAAATTCCTAGCTAATCAAATTGTGGATAGTGGTTATCAGGAATCAGGGTGGGAATGTGGACTTATTTAATGAGTACAGTTTACTTTCTCAAGATGAAAACAGTTCTGGAGATTGATTGTATAATAATGTACATGTACTAACACTCTCCAACTGCATGCTAAAATTGCTAAAGTGGTAAATATGATATTATGTGTAGTTCTCTACAATTAATAATAAAATAAATAATTCATTCTTGATGGAGGAAGGACATTGGTTAATTATAATAAAGAAACTGCCTTGGCCCATTTTATTGGTTAGAACATAGGTGGGTGGAGTAAACAGAAGAGAATGCTGGGAGAAAGAAGCTGAGTCAGGGAGTCGCCATGGTTCTCCCACTCCAGACAGATGCAGGGTAAGATCCTCCCTGGTAAGCCAGCTCGTGGGCACACAGAATATTAGAAATGGGTTAGAACAATATGTAAGAGCTAGCCAATAAGAGGCTCAACTAATGGGCCAGGCAGTGTTTAAAAGAATACAGTTACCATGTAATTATTTCGGGCATAGCCATGCGGGCGGCCGGGTGCCAGGGACGCAGCCCCGCCGCTCATAATGCAACACATTCTATACTATAAATTTATCATGTGCCGGGTCGTGGTGGCACACGAGTTTAATCCCAGCACTTGGGAGGCAGAGGCAGGTGGATCTCTGTGAGTTCGAGGCCAGCCTGGTCTACAAGAGCTAGTGCCAGGACAGACTCCAAAGCTACAGAGAAACCCTGTCTCGAAAAACTAAAATAAATAAATAAATAAATAAATAAATAAATAAATAAATTTATCATGTATAAGCATAGCAGTTATTCTGAACAACTATATTGCATAATGTTATCCATGCTAAAAAGAAGACATTAAATTAGCTATATGTGTACCTTTAAAACATGCTGCAAATTTTAACTTCTGTTTGGTATTTTATCTTTAACATATCCATAAGAAGAAAATTGAGTAGATTGCTTTGCAACTTTTAAGAATCCCTGATTCTACTCACCCACGCCTTTTCAATTGCCTTTCGATTGTCTTAGACATCATTCAAATTACTCAGCCTAGCATTCTCACTCCATAGCTTTCCCCAGAATCACCCTGGCAGCTCTTCACTCAGGAACTTCTAGCATTTCTGCCTCCCACTCCTACTCAAGGCTGCACTTCACTTACTGAGACAGAACTGAAGATCAGGGAAACTGCCACTAGCTGCATAGAATTGGAGAATTTTCAGCCCCACATGCCAAGAACTTGTGTAAAGAGCACTATGTTAGAAAGTAGCGATCTTACCTGGGAGTGGGGGTGCGTTCCTAAAGTCCTCCCACGAGGCAGAAGCTGAGGGACAGAGAGGGACAGAGGGGCAGAGGGGCAGAGGGGCAGGGGCAGAAGGATCACAAATGTCAGGCTTGCTAAAGTTATACAGTGTGACGAGAGAGAGAGAGAGAGAGAGAGAGAGAGAGAGAGGGAGGGAGG
>NW_026068081.1:1544721-1573657 GCF_014885135.2 Alexandromys fortis
GAGAGAGAGAGAGAGAGAGAGAGAGAGAGAGAGAGAGAGAGAAGAGCGCTAGGGCCAAGCACCCTGGAAGGGGAAGCAGGAGGGTCATTAATTCAAGGTCATTTTGTGCTATATAGGGAGTTCCAAGGCAGTTTCAGCTACGTGGTGACCCTTTCTCAAACCAAAACAATCGATCAATCAATCAAACAAACAAACAAACAAAATATAC
Source organism: Alexandromys fortis (assembly GCF_014885135.2). Lineage (NCBI taxonomy): Eukaryota > Metazoa > Chordata > Mammalia > Rodentia > Cricetidae > Alexandromys > Alexandromys fortis. The sequence continues at coordinate 1,544,930 of NW_026068081.1, forward strand.
CGTTTTCTGGATGTAGCTCAGCAATAAAGAGGCTTGACTATATTTTGTAAAGACGCTGAATTCACTGGGGACTCTTCCTGGATATCCAGTTGCTGCCCTGTGTTGTGGAGATCCTGCATCCCTGGGTCCAGATGACTGACCCCACCCCAGTCGCCAAAGATCACAGATGAGGGGGATGTTAAGGTGAGCAAACACAGCTTCCAGGATGAGATTTTTTCCCCTTGTTTCTTTTTTCACTCTTTTTCTCTTAAATTTTATTTTATTTTATTTTGGGTGGGGAGGGGATGAGTAAGATCTGGAGGCACACATAATGTAAAATACACAAAGAATGAATTAAAAAAAAAACACTGAATTCTACCCGAGTACTAAAAAGGTAGCACAACTATTTTTAGAACAAATTTTTACAAGATATTTATATCAAAACTTAAAAATTACCTTCAAAGTAAGGAAGAGAAAATTGAACAGAGTTGGCAAAAGCTTTTACTAAACATTCTTGGATAAGATTTCTTTGTCCAAAGCACAATTGTAGTCACTAATAAAATATCACATAGTTAAACTGGGTGGTGGTGGCACACACCTTTAATCCCAGAACTCCAGGTGCAGACCTCTGAATTCAGGGCCAGTTTGGTCTACAGAGCTAGTTCCAGCACAGTCAGAGCTGTTACACTGAGAAAACCAAAACAACAAAACAAAAGAAAAGAAATATACCACACAGTCCACACATAGATAGACAATTGAATCAGTGCTGGTCCTCTACCAAACACTAGACCTCAGAAGTTGTGGAAGTCAGAAGAGTTAGAAAAAAATTCCAGACATATACTTGAATACACTACCAGCTTTGCATAGAAACGCTTGGCTGGACCAAGAAACCTAACCTATCCCAGTTATGTATAGTATACGAACTGTCTCGTAGCTGGTAGCTTCATGAGTATCTCCTGCTAATGCTATCTAGAAGCAGCCCTCTCACACACACCTCTTTTAGACCACAAACCAGCCTTTTAGGTGCAAAACCATACAACCACACAGGACCTGTCACTTCCAAGATCCCAGACTTGATTTAATACTCTACCACCACCTTAAAAGCTTAGTAATGTTATCTTTCAACTTCTGCTTTGTAAAAGACTTCAATGGGGACAGTGGATTATACACATAAACAGAAAAAATGTGTAACACCAAGGAAAAAAGGTTTTTTCTTGTTTTGTAAAAAAAAAAAAAATTGGGGGGGGGGGGCTGAAGTGGAGCTTAGTGTAGAACACTTGCCTAGCATGCACAAGCCCTGATTTGAACCCCTGTGCCACATAAAACCAGGCACAGTGGCACGTGCCTGTAATATCAAACCTGAGGAACTGGAGGCCAGAAGTTTAAGGCTATCCTCATCAGCACAGAAATATCAAGGCAGCCTGAAAGATATGATACCCTGTTTCAAAAACAGATTTTTTTTTAATGAAAACATAACTCAATAGTTAAGAGCACTTGCTTCTCTTCCCAAGGTCCTGGATGTGATTCCCAACATCTACATGAACTCTAGTTCCAAAGGATCTGACATCTTCTGGCCTCTATGGGTACCAGGAATGCATGTGATACATAATCATACAGGCAAAACATTCATATGCATAAAATATTTTTTAAATGTTGGCATACATACCATTTATATGTAGATATAGAAATTATGCAAAATGGTATTAAACCATACATTCTAAATATCTTATTGTTCAATGTATTGGATTATTTCAGATAACCATATCACTAAATGTAAATACTGTTTTTATTTTAATAAGCAAGTTAGTGTGCTGATTTTTCTAAACATAAAAATAATATTAACCCATGTTGTGTGGCAAAACTTTTCTGGGGTTACACAGATCTACTTACCCCAGATAGGGAGCCCATGACAGAACTAAGGTATGGATACCACTGAAGTCCAGCTTGGTGAACCAATTGGCTTTTTTGGTGGTGGGGGGGGAGGTTTACTTACAGAGTACAGTGAGTAGAAATGTCTCAAACAAGCTGCATCACCAAGGCCCACCTCAGCATGGGTGACAGCTCAGAAATCTGGGAACCTGGAGCACACTCAACAGCCTCCAAGCAACTCAACAGGTTATCCTTTCCAGTTGCCTCAGTTGGTCTAAACCCCTTCCAGGCAGCTCAGATGATTGCTGCTTCTTCTGGGCAGCAGTCTGATCTCAGAGTCTTCTTTGCAGCTTGACTTACCTAAGAGGGACTTCTTCTACCGTTTATTCTTTTCCTGAGGAGCCTAGTAATTCTAGACAGTTTCAGGGACTTCTTTTTTTGTTTGTTTGTTTGGTTGGTTGGTTTTTCGAGACAGGGTTTCTTTGTGGCTTTGGAGCCTGTCCTGGAACTAGCTCTGTAGACCAGGCTGGTCTCGAACTCACAGAGATCCGCCTGCCTCTGCCTCCCGAGTGCTGGGATTAAAGGCATGAGCCACCATCACCAGGCTTTTCAGGGACTTCTTAAAGATTTTTTGGTGTTTTTTGTTGTTGTTTTGCTGTTGTTTTGTTATTTACCTATTTAACTTCTTCTTTAAAAGCTTTCCTCCAGCATGGAATTTTTCAATCTTAGAGAAAACTATTATACAACAGCTCATGGGGAAGATATTTGGCAAAACAAAAATATGCAAAAAGGTAAAAATTCTACCACTGCCCAATGATAATCATTGCTAACAACTTGGTAGATAGATATTTTGAGGCTTTCTGTAATTATATATACGAAATATTTATTATAAATACAAATTTAAATGAATAAGGGGGCATAGTCTACAGTCATTTATTATTATTATTTTGTTTCTTTCTGACTTTTATGAAAAATAGATTCTTCTCTCATATAATACATCCCAACCACAGCTATCCCATTCTTGGGCATATGCCCAAAGGATGTTCCATAAGTGAAGTCACCAAGAACTCGAAAGACAAACATGATCAGTGTCAAGCCCAATTGTCTTCAGAATGGTGTCATCCAGCAACTGATGGGAGCAGATACAGAGACCCACAGCAAAACACTAGGTGGAGCTAGAGCAACTCTAAGGATGAGAGCAAGAGAGGACTAAAGGAACAAGAAGGGTTGTGGATGCCATGAGAACATGGCCCACAGAATCAACTAAGTAGGGCTCAGAGGGCTTACAGAGACTGAAGCAACACACACGGAGCCTGCATGGGTCTACGTTAGGTCCTCTGCATATACCTATGGTTGTGAAGTTTGGTGTTCTCTTAGTTGACTTAGACTCTTTTGTCTGTACTTGGGACCCTTTTCCTCCTATCAGGTTGCCTCTTCCAGCCTTGATATGAGGGTTTGTGTCTAATTTTTATTGTAATTTGTTAGGCTGTGTTTGATGGATAACCCTAAAAGGCCTGATCTCCTTTTTTTTTTTTTAAGGGAAATGGGGAGAGTAGATCTGGGGAAGATGGGAGTAGAACTAGGAGGCGTGGAAGGAAAGGAAACTATGATAGGGACGATTATTAATTGGCTGTGTCTTCATGGGTATAATTACCTTCCTTGGGTTGGAGTTTTCCTCCTAGTACCTTTTGTAGGGCTGGATTTGTAGAGAGAGATTATTTAAATTTGGCTTTATCATGGAATATCTTACTTTCTCCATCTATGGTGATTGAAAGTTTTGCTGGGGATAGTAATCTGGACTGGCACCTGTGGTCTCAGAGTCTGCAGCATATCTGCTCAAACCATTCTGGCTTTTGGAGTATCTATTGAGAAGTTAAATGTAACTCGAATAGCTCTACTTTTATATGTTAATTGGTCTTTTTTTCCCATGCAATTATAATAGCTCTACTTTTATATGTCAATTGCTCTTTTCATCATGCAGCTTTTAACATGCTTTGTTCTGAATGTTTAGTGATTTGATTATTATGTGGCGAGGGGACTTTCTTTTCTGGTCCAGTCCATTTGGTGTTGTTTGCTTCTTGTACCTTTATAGGCATTCCTCCTTTTTTGTTTTGTTTTGTTATGTTTTTTGAGACAAGGTTTCTCTGTATAGCTTTGGAGTCTGTCCTGGAAATTGCTTTGTAGACCAAGCTGAGATTAAAAACACGCGTCATCACCACCACCTGGCTTGGCACGCCCTTCTTTAGATTAAGAAGATTTTCCTTCCAAGTACTAACCTGGCCGGACCCTGCTTAGCTTCCAAGATTAGACGAGACTGGGCACGTTAGCCTGGCAGTGGTGGTGGTGGCACACGCCTTTAATCCCAGCACTCAGAAGGCAGGGGCAGACAGATCTCTGTGAGTTCGAGACCAGACTGGTCTACAAGAGCTAGTTCCAGGACAGGCTCCAAAGCTACAGAGAAACCCTCTCTTGAAAAGCAAGCAAACAAACAAACAAAAAGATTTTTCTCTATAATTTTGTTGACAAGATTTTCAGGGTCTCCTATTATTCTTAGGTTTGGTCTTTTCATAGTATCCCAGATTTCCTGGATGTTTTGAGTCAAGAATTATTTAGGTTTAATATTTTCTTTGACAATGGTATTCATTTCTTCTATGGTATTGTCAATGCCTGAGATTCTCTATTCCATCTCTTGTATTCTGTTGACAAAGCTTGCCTCTGACCCATTCCAATTCCTAAATTTTTCATTTTCAGAATTCCTTCCGTTTGTGTTTTCTTTATTTTCAGGTATTGAAACACTTTATTCATTTCCTTTGACTGTTTTTTTCTTGGCTTTCTTTAAGGGATTTATTCATTCCCTCCAGTTGTTTGTGTTTTCCTGGATTTTTAATGATATTTATTCATTTCCTCTTTAAAGACCTCTAACATCTTCATATAACTGGCTTTAAGGTCTTTTTCTTGTGCTTCAGTAGTAGGATAGCTGGGCTCTGGTGGAGATGTATTGTCCTGGCTATTATTGCGTTCTTATGCTGGCATCTGGGTTTGCGGTGATTAATGGTCTAGGTGGTTTGGGGTGATTATAGGTTCTGGGTTTATCTTTGTTGGGAGGGTGTTTTTTCCCTTGGTTTCTGTTTCCTCTCTGTGTTTTCAGAGAGTGTGGTGGCTGTGTGTTGATTGTTTTACCAACCTGCTCAGCTGGTGTGTTCACAGGGAGTATTTGTTGGTTGGTGTTGGAGGCTGGGGGAAGGGGAGGCTTTGTGAGGGATCCACAGGAGGCATTTACCAGTGAGAAGGGAGGCTGCAGCTCTTGTAGCACTAAGGACAACCCTGAGGATTGGTTCTTGGGGAACAGAGTGTGAAGAAGGTTCATGGGCAGCCTAACTATCTTCTGGCAGGTGTGGCCTGTGGTTGAACAGGGGGTGTCCACCCAAGTTGGAGGCTGGGACACAGCAATGATCAGAGGAAGGTGGCCCAGCAAGGGATGGTCTGAGGAATGCACAGGGCGTGTGGAAAGGGGGGGGAGGGGAGGCTGCTGCTGGTGTCTATTGCAGTGCTAGGGAGGACCCTGAGGATTGGATCTGGGGAAACAGAGAGAGTGGAGAAGATTATGGCCAGCCTACCTGATCTGGCAGGCGTGACCTGCCTCGCCTCTCATTGTTTCTAAAACAACAGGTCTTGTATATAATTCCTTTGCAAATTTCTCGCTTTCTTTTTAACCGAAGTAATTTCATCCAGTGAAAAACACGGGCTGTTTCCAGATTTTCAATTTTTACAAATGCTACAATGAGCTTTTGGTTAAATGTGTTCTCGTAAGGGTTTATCTTTGGTCTCTTGCTGGGTTATTTCTTTAGAATAAGCTACTTGATGTATAATGGTTAAATTTATATCTTACAATGCAAGGAACTGGCTCTAATGCTTTAAGAATCTTCTAAACTTATTAAGGATCATTTTCTTTTCCTTCTCAGGAAGCCTTCCCTAGGAACCATAAGAACTGTAGTTTACTTCTTCTATAGAGATAACACAAAATGTTCTCTCCTTCCCAAGAAAGTACTCTCTCCATTTCCTGGACGTACTAAGTGTTAGAAATTTTTCAGATTAACAAAAGAACATTAGAAGATACTTCAAAGAAATTAATGTCACATATGACTTAATGCCTTAATACATATTATAAAATAACCCTCCAAAACATAGCAGCAACTGAAACTGTCAGTAACAATGGTTGTCCTTGTTCACAGAATTTCAACAGCATGCACTAAACTTAGCAAACGTATTTCATGCAAAGTCTTATTATCTCAACCTTCTAGTTTACCCTTATGAGTACTTGGGAAGTTGAGATTTCTATATAATTTTTTATGACACTTGCCAATTATTCCACTACTATTTTATGTTCTTATTGACTGGTGAGAGCTGTATATATAGTAAGACTATTAACATAGATTTGCCATTCTTATTTTACTTATGTTAGTCTTTGCTTTTCAAATTTTAAAGTTTTTATGAAGTCCAATCTATAATCTTCCTTTTTTGTTTTTGTTAAAAGAACAATCCACATGCTTCCCTTATGAATGTGTATCTATATGTTATTCTGTAATTTAATGGTTTTATTTAAGCATATATTTTAATCTTTATTTGGGCACAAAATGTTAAATGACTGGAATTGGGGCTATTTGGAGGGCAAGGTGGAAACCTAGTGCAAGGGAAGCTCCATGGAATCCACAAGCGTACCCCAGAAAAGACTCCTAGGAATGAGTGACACAGAGCCTGAACCAGCCGTCTTCTGAAACCAGGCAAGGCCTCAAGTGGAGGGATTGAGACACCAATCCAGCTATTAAACCTTCAACCTATGCTTTGTCCTGAGTGCAGAATGTTCTGGGGGCAGAGACTAACAGAACCCTCATCAAAGAGACCAGAGAGACTTCATCCAGCAACTGATGAGTCCTGTGGAGGAAGGAGAGGATAGATCTGAGGAACCAGAGTGGTCAGGGACACCACCATCATGGCCTACAGAATCAACTGACTGGGACTCTTGAGGCTCACAGAGATCAGGGAGCCTGTTAAAGTCTGGCCTATGTTCTCTGAATATGTTATAGCTGAGTTCCTTGGTGTTCTTGTGAGACTCCTAACAGCGGCAGCTGGGCTGTCTCTGACTCTTTGCCTGCTTACAGGGTCCTTTTCCTCCTACTTGGTTACTTTATCCAGCCTAGATTTGGTAGTATATATGCCTGGTCACATTATGGCATGCTCGGTTGATGTCCCTGGGAGGAGGCCTGCTCTTTTCAGAGGGGAGACAGAGGAAGGGTGGATCTGGGGGAGATGGGAGGTGCAAGAGAAGACTTCCGGGAGGGAAGGAAGGGAAAACTGCAATTGGGTTGCAATATATGATAGAATAATGAAAAGAAATATAAAAAGATGTGAAATAAGGTTCTTCTAATTAAGTTTCCCTAATATTCTGACACCCTTTTTAAAAATATTTATTTATTTATTATGTATACAATATTCTGTCTGTGTGTATCTCTGCAGGCCAGAAGAGGGCACCAGACCCCATTACAGATGGTTGTGAGCCACCATGTGGTTGCTGGGAATTGAACTCAGGACCTTTGGAAGGGCAGGCAATGCTCTTAACCACTGAGCCATCTCTCCAGCCCCTCTGACACCCTTTTTAAAGAAGAAAAATATACTGCTCTTAACTTTCTAGAACATATGGCCTCAATGTAGTAATCATTTATTACTACTATGACCATCTATCTTTATGATATTATTATGCCAACTTTCAGGAATCTAGATCCTACTAAAATTCAACTTCCTTGGACTATACTAATCTATCTTTAAGTTCTGCTTAGCAGAAAGAGTTCTTCCAGATGTGTCTTGGAGATGTATGTAGAATGCCATCTACTCTACGTCACATGCTCTGAATATATCTCAAAGGCCAGTGCTTGGGATGCCATACAATTTCCTGACAGAAGTTTCAGTAGTTTTGAAGAACTTCCTGCTCCTTGATTGTCCCTGAATAAACTCAGAAATGTTCATTTCACAAAGTCTAGTAATAGAAATGACATGAACACTTTGGCAGAAATACCTTCAAGTTGCTGAATAAAGAATCAATTATTTTAGAGTGGAAAGCCCCCCGCACTGTTAAAGAAACCAGCCGATTACTGGAGAGCCCCTAGTTTTCCACTCCAACAGCTTTTATAAAGAAGGAAGGTTTGTTTTTTTGATCTCAGAGACCCACATGTCATATAGACTATGGGAAACCGAAAGTCTTCAGGGCACATGAGGTAGAGATATTGGTAGCATTGGCAAGCTGGTGGCATGTATCACCTTTTACAAGATCAACTTCAACAACTCTCCCCCAGGGTACTTTCAGAAAGCCAGCAGCAGGCATGACCACTCAAAAAGAACCAGAGTTTTGGCCAAACTGTTAACCTTAACTTTACTAAATCATACATTTTGGTCAGTGAACAGGCTGCCAAAACCAAAACTGTCCAAGCTGATGTGGTGTGGTTGGGCTACTCTAAAGTTCAGGGGAAAACTTCCAGAGTAGTCTGTCATCATAAGGGTCAACTTCTGTATGGAAGTACAGAGAAGAGGATTCGTGGTGTTTTTCAGAAGGGAATCATGTCCTAGTGCCTTGAAGCAACATCGAAGGTTCACTAAATTTCCATAAATGCTTACAGCAAGAAGAGAAAGAAAAAGAAAGTTTGTAGCCTTTCGCATGCAGTCACACGATGGCAATAAATAAAATCACCACTTACGTCTGCTTTTATTCTTACCTACTTTATCCTAACATGCTCCTGAGTTATTAAAACCAAATACCAATTCAATAGAAAGATCCTTTTAATTACATTTCCTACAAAATGTATGACCTTACCCTTGAACTTATTTTTGGCTCAAGTATTTAGTTCTGGAAGGTAATAGGTTACGACATGTTACTTTGAAGTCCTTTAAAGTTCCTTTGATACATCAGACACCACAAGCAAAAGATACTAGACAAATCAGAAAACTCTATTTTAACAAACAGGAAGAATGTTATTTGTAGAGTTTTTTTTTTTTAAGCTCCACATCTAACATAAATTAGATCAACAAGCAGATGTCCTATCATATACCACAAAATGCCAGGGAATCACCAGGAAATCACAGATACTGCCTCACCCCATGAGATCCCAACAACTAAAATATTATAGCCAGGTAGCATCAGATAGGATTATAATAACCCGATAATTAGATCAGAAAAACATGCATAGCTGATGTCCAGGGTATACTTAATAGAGAAAGAAAAGAAAATGAGAGGATGGATAATATTTCAAGGAGTCTTCAATTTGTCTAAAGAGAAGGATCCATACACAGGCTCTGCTCTTCTGCCACAGTCAGCTGGAAAGATATCCTCGCAAATCCCCACTCACACACACTTGTGGAGCACACAATTAGACCAAAGAAAGCATAAGTTCAACAAATACTTAATAGTGTTTATGTGCCATGTACCATTAAAAGGGTGTAGAAGCATAATGCTCCTACAATTGTGGTCCTGTTAAAGTTTAAAGTACAGTGAATGTAGACATATTGAGCACATACTTACAGTTAACCTGATCACACTACTATGACTCAAAAGGACAGGATAGTCCTAGAAGGGCCAATGACTCATGATGTAGCAGAGGCTGGTTACGAACACCTGCCTCTGGCCACCAAATGCCTGGATTACAGGTATGTGCCACCATGTCAGATTCCCTTAGCAATTTCGAAGTATAAAATGCACTGAACTTATTCCTCCAATTTAACTGAAATATTGTATCCTTCAACTAACTTCTCCCCTGACGTATAAGAGTGATTTCAAGATGTTACCATATATCAGCTTCTTGAAACCTTTAGCCAGAATGTTACCATATATCAGCTTCTTGAAACCTTTAGCCAGGACTTTACCATATATCAGCTTTTTGAAACCTTTAGCCAGGATGTTACCATATATCAGCTTCTTGAAACCTTTAGCCAGCTCCACCATGCCACTGTGTTCCACAGGTGCCCACAGCTTTGTGCACTCACTCCCGAGAAGGGAATCTTAGAAACACTCACAGAAGGTGAAGACAAGCTGTGCTTAGAGACCCTGTCTCTAAAGCCTTTGTTAAAATACTGCTAATCTTGCCCTTTCTTGATATAGTAAGATATGGGGCTAGCAATATAGGTCAGCACTTAAGAGTGCCTACTGTTCTCGCAAAGGGTCAAGTTCAGTTCCTAGCAGCCACAATGGTGGCTCACAACCACCCATAACTCCAGCTCCAAGGGATCCAACACCCTCTTCTGGACTCTGAGGACAATAGCATCGTCCCCTACATGTACCATCTCACACACACTATTCTCAAAAGTAATGAAAAAAATCTTTAAAAATATAGAAAGATGAGTTCTTGCTAGCCAAATTTTCAAAAAAGTAGTTAATGTGTTAAGGAAAAATTAAAACAGGGTGTTTCTGGGTTTTTTTTTTTTTTTTTTTTTTTTGATGCTGTGGCTGTCCTGGGATCCACTGCGTAGACCAGGCTGGTCTCCAACTCACGGGTGCTGGGATTACAGGTGTCAGCCACCACACATGGCAAGAAAAAAATATTTTAAATAAACAGCAAGATGGTGATTATCTCTGGTGGTGAAAGCATGGGACGTGAGGAGGAACACATAAGGCCTTCTAACGTTTGGAACACGTTCTAAGCTAGTACAGTACCTCATACATACAATTTCAGCACTCACTCAGGAGGCTGAGGCAGGGGTAATATCACAAGTTTGAGGTCATCCTGGCATCCTATTGATAATTCAAAACACAGAGACAGAGACAGAGAAACACACACACACACACAGATTTCTTAAGCTGTATGATGAATATACTTGCTTATGCTATTTTGTATCATATATTTAAGAAAAATAAAGCAAAAAAGAAAGAAGTGATATACCTGGAAAACTATGTATTAAAAAGAAAATACAGCATACTCTTCTATTGGAAGGGTTTTCCCCAGCAACACTCCAAACCCCAAATCCCCTACATGAATTAGATGAAATCAAAATTTAAAATACCTGACAGCTGGTACATACTTGCAATCCTAGCAATTAAGAGACTGAGGAGGAACTCAACTTCTAGGACATCCTAGAATACACAGTAACAACCTGTCTCAAAATAGTATTTTTAAATATTTGTATAACAAAATATAACAAACAAACTTAAAAGACTCCAGAGAAGCAAACGAAGATTTGCATTACATGAGAAAAAGATTAATACTTTACATGCCTGAACAAATCCCCTTCCTATAAATCAATGAGGAAAAGATAACCCATCATAAAACGTCAGCTAAGAATATCAAGTTCTGGTGGGTAGCCAAGTAATGCCTTTGAATGCTAAGAGAAGTTTATGGGGCCCCACTGACAAAAAACTAGAGAAGAGGTAGCCTACATCTGGCGTTGAGCTCTTTATGGATAGCCTATGGTATTTGGGAAAGGAACTGTCTCAATGTTATAAGGTAACTCCATTTAAGCTTTTATATACATTTAGAAAGTTTCTATGTTAATAGGTTTCCATTTGGCTTCTTCAAAGGTCTTTGGTGCTAGTTATTCCTCCATCCTCCCTATCCTACTATGTCCTCACACCCACAACCTTAGTTAGCCCTTCCTGTACCTTTTCCCTTCATACTATCTACATTTTATATTCTGTCCCTCAATATTCCTCTTTGCCGGGCGGTGGTGGCGCACGCCTTTAATCCCAGCACTAGGGAGGCAGAGACAGGCGGATCTCTGTGAGTTCGAGCCAGCCTGGTCTACAAGAGCTAGTTCCAGGACAGGAACCAAAAGCTACGGAGAAACTCTGTCTCAAAAAATCAAAAAAAAAAAAGGGCTGGAGAGATGGCTCAGTGGTTAAGAGCACTGACTGCTCTTCCAGAGGACCCGGGTTCAATTCCCAGCACCCACATGGCAGCTCATAACTGTCTGAAGATCCAGTTGTAGGGGATCTGACACCTTCATACCAATGCACATAAAAAATTAAATAAACTTAAAAAAAATAAAAAAAATTCCTCTTTCATGGACCCTCTCTAGTTTCCTGACATATATGGGTACTCCAATATAAACACACATATCTAAAGGGTCAAAGCTAGCAAACACATATGAGAGAGAACACATAGCATTTGTCATTTTGGGTCCAGGTTACCTCATTCAGAATGATTATTTCCAACTCCATCCATTTACCTATGAATTTCATAATTTCATTTTCCTTTACAGCTGAATATAATTTTATTGTGTCTGTACCACATTTTCATTATTTATTCAACAGTTTCACACACATCTAGACTGTTTCCATGTCTAGTCTACTAGGAATAGAGCACCAAGCAACATGGAAGTGCAAGTATCTCTGTAGCAGAATATAGAGTCCTTTGATAATATTCCCAGGAATGCTTACTCATCAGTGAGTGGTACTATTTGACTATTTGAGAAGGATTAGCTGATGTGGCCTTGCTGGAGTAGGTGTGGCCTTGTTGGAGGAACTGTGTCATTGGGATGGGCTTTGAGATTTTAAAAGCCCATGCCAGAGCCTCTCAATCTCTCTCTCTCTCTCTCTCTCTCTCTCTCTCTCTCTCTCTCTCTCTCTCTCTCTCTCTCTCTCTCTCTCCTCCTTGATGATCAGGATGTAGACAGTTCTCAGCGACTTCTCCAAGACCATATCTATGTGTCCCATGCTCCCCGCTATGATCATAATGGAGTAAGTCTTTGAAACTCTAAGGAAGCCCCCAAATAAATGATTTCATTTATAAAAGTTGCCTTGCTCATGGTGTTTCTTAACAGCAATAGAACAATGACTATAACAAGTGGTATATCCACTTCATTTGGTAGATCTATTTCTAACTTTTTGAAGAACCTCCACACTGATTTCCCATGATATCTTATTAGCTATAAGGCACATTCCACAAGATGGAACTCTTGTCTGTTACCATTTATTGGGCCAAAACCAATTAAACAACAACAAAGACACCCTAAAAAAACATGCTGGATAGGTCATAGACCTTAGGGGAGAACCTAGTATTATTATTATGCTAAATGTATACAGTAACAAACTTATCCCAAAATTTTATCATTATACCCATATATTAATGCATCTCTCAATCATTATCAGAGAAGTTTCTTTTTTATAGTAGATGCTGATTAATGCAGAGGCCCACAGCTGGTCAACATGCAAAGAAGAAAGGACTATGGATAGCTCAGTTCTAAATGGAATATCTATAGCACACACCTTCACTCCCCCCAGAACTCGGGTGTCATCATGGAAGAGGGAGCAGAAAGACTTTAAGAGCCAGAGATAATGGACATCTGCATTAAAATAGAATTTGTCAGACATGACAAGGCTGCTGTACACAAGAGCTCACAACAGTTATGGCTGCATGCATAAAACCTGCACAAGATCAAACTAGCCAAAATTCCATAGGCTCTTGAAACATCATCCCTAGTTGAGGAATACCATTTTGTACATATAGGAAGCACTAGGTGGACACAGTGGGTTTCAAAACATAGCACATGAAATTGAGAGGAAAAAGCAGTAGGAGACTAGAGGAGAAACTGGAGGGGAAGGAATAAAGATAGATTTGATCAAAATATATTATATGCATGTGTGAAACTCTCAAACAATAAAAACTATAATAAAAACTATAATAAAAAAAACATATGTGTATGTATGCATGTATGCCATTTTTGTATTTTCAAAAACAGAATATCAGTATACAGGGCTGAATATGTAGGTACATGCCTATAATCCCAACTAGTATGAAGGCTGAGGCGGGATTGCAAATTTGAGACCAGCCTGGGCAACATGCAAAACACAGTCTGGTGGTGGGGAGGTTATTCCTAAAAGTCAAAGAATGTAATCATCCTGCTTCACTGAAAAGCCTGCCAGATACTATGGGCCTATAGACTGAAGATGGATGATGCCTCAACATTACAAAAGAACATTGGGTGACTGTCCGGGCAACAAGATATTTCTGTCAATTTTACAATTTTGGAGGTTGCTTACAATGTACTTCCTGTTTACTTCAGTAATATTATATCCTTCTGGGGTCTCTGAAGGAGCTGAAGAAAAAAAAAAAGAATGTAATCAGTAAGTGTATAAAGATAGTCAATCTGACTAAACTTGAGTCACTAATCCAAATTAAGTAATAATGAGATATCATTTTTTACCCATCTTGCTGGAAAATGTAGAAAAAGATTAATGAAATCCAGTGGGTGAGAATGTAAAGAAACGGGGAACAATCTTAAAGAATAATGTGGTGTATTTCTAATATAGCCTAAGTGAATTTTTTTTTCAATCATTAAATTCCTTTACTAGAATACTGGTTTGGGGGCACACTGGCACAGATACACAAAGCAAAGCCATCAAACAGGATTGATTCTATGTTGTATTTACACAACTGAATTTATATACGTCTTTTAAAAAGATGGATGGCCATGGGAAGATGCTTTGGGTCAATTCTTACATTTTATAAAATGTGTTAATCAATACTTACGATTTTGTGTTTTTAAAATATATACAAATACATGCATAAAATAACTAGAAGGAAACTCACTGAACTGTCCATTACAATTATCTCTTTAGGAGATGGTTACTTGAAGGCAAATAATTGTGGCATTTAACTTCTATATAATTTGAATCTTTATCATTAGGTACCTGAAAATGTCTTAGCTACTGTAATATAATGTTTATATATTCAGGAAAATTTCTACCTTAAGTGTATTTGATAATGTCTAATTTAGTTGGGACCTCTTCTATAAGTAATCCAAATCACTTCTGTCAAAATAACCCAAGATGATATAGGATCATAATCACATAATTATATATCTTTGATATTTCTTCTATCTGCTCTATAGAATCCATAAATAAACTGTCTTAATTTTTCTGGAATATTTATAGAAATAAGTACTCAGAGGCTATCATTTTGGACTCTGAGATGAGTTTTATTCATTGCCATGTTACTCCAGAATAATCTCATCACCAAGTGTAGTTAATATTGTATGTCAACAATACCCGTGAAGACTCCATAAATTAATGTCTAAGCTGAAGATGCTGTGTCCCAAGAATCAGAGTGCCCAAGACAGTTGAATGTTTAAAAACCAGGGAGTGAAATTGGTGGTTTGAATAACAATGGCGCCCATAGGTTCATTTATTTGAATATTTAGTCATCAGAGAGTTACACTAATTTGAGAAGAGTTGAAGGATTAGGAGGTGAGGCCTTATTGCAGTAGGTGTGGCCTCGTTGGAGGAGATGCGTCACTTGGAGGTTTAAAAAAGCTCACATCAGGAAAACCCAGTTTCTCTCACCACCCCCCCATCCATGGATCATGTGACACCATGTTCCCCACTATGATGATAAATCTCTGAAACTGTAAGAAAACTCCCAATTAAATGTTTTTTTTTAAATAAAAGTTGTCTTGATAATGGTGTCTCTTCATAGCAATAGAACAGCGATTAAGACACATTGTTTATCTAAGACTTTGAATATATACACATATCTCTATCAACACAGCTACTATCCTCAACAAACCCACTGTCATTACTGTTGCTTTCATCACCACTACCTAACTTTTTGTTATGAATTTATGAAAGGTAGGCACTGTGCTGCACGCCTATAAGCCTATAATCCTATCATTGCTGAAGTGCAAGCAAGAGGATCAAGAGTTCAAGGTTAGCTGGGCTTCGGTAGAACACACCTTTAATCCTAGCAATCTGGAAGAGGATCTATTAGGCCAATCTGGTCTACAGAGCAAGTTCCAAGACAACTAAAGCTATCCCTGTCTTGGAAACCCTGTCTTGGAAAAAAAAAGAAGAATTCAAGGTCAAACTTGTTCTTAGTTACCTAGCCAGCTTGAACTCATTTTGACAATCTAAGACTCTGTCTCAAAAAAACCTAGATAGACAGATAATAGCTAGATCTATAATATATACATGCATATATAGAGAAATTGACTAAATACCTATAGTTTCAACATCTAAATATACCTCAAAAATACCAACTTCTTTCCAAGGTCATATCTTGGCCCAGGTGGCTGTCATATCTCATTTATGCTATTACAAGCAAGCATCCTACTAATCGGTCTTCCTGTTTCCATTCCTACAACCATCCAATCCATAATTCATTTTTCTTTTTTACTTAATTTCTAGGTTAGCCTACAAAGAATGATAAGGCAGCTGAGGTGGGGCCTCATGGATGGTTCTCAGAAGCAGGGCCTCGGTTCAGTTTGGTTGCTAGAGATCTGATTCCCTGAACATGCTGACCCCTGCCACATTGGCCAGTAGTTCACACTCGCCTCGATAAATCTCTAGGCTCTCATCTTCTAGAGCAGCAGTTCTCAAACTTGGCTACACAAATACCTACCTGTGGAAATGTAGTGAATATTAACCTCAACCTCAGAGCTTCTCACTATTTGAACACAGATACATCTTGAGCATTGAGATCCTTTAACACTTCAAAGTTTACAACCACAGCTTTAGAAGAATTTTTTCCATAGGGTTAATCCATGATTCCTTATAAACAGAGTAGTAGTAGATCAATTTCATGTCCTCCTAATTCTCTCCGAGTTATCATCAGTGATGAATTAAAGTTAAGCTGGGATTCTTGGTATATGGATGTGCCTCCAGCCTCTAATACTGAAATATTAATTCAATAATATTTTGATCAAACCGAGGATCCTAAATACATATTTTTTGATCACTTTACCTGAGTTGAGACACATTTAAGAAATGCTGTGGGGCTAAAGAGATGGTTCAGCAGTTAAGAGCACAAGCTTGTCTCATAGTGGACCCAGGTTCCATTCCTAGCAACCAGATGGCAGCTCACAACTGTCTATAACTACAGTTCCAGGAGATCTAAGGCCCTCTGTAAGCACCATGTACACACGTGATATACAGATATACATGCAGGCAAACACATGCAATAATAACAATTATTTTTTAAAGAACTATCATGCATGTGTGTTGGCACTAAGTTTTCAGATGAGCTAAGCAAATGAGGTGGGAATGACCGCCAAACTTACAGACTCTGTCTACTGCCATGCTTCACAGCACATTGGTGAGGACAAATCTAAATTTTCGAGCTTGTGTCCGGCCCACTTCTTAAATCGATATTCCAGTATATTCATTCAAGTACCTCCTGTTTCTTCCATTACCTCACAGTTAACCAAACCGTAAAATCAAACACATGCCTCCCTAAAGCTGACTCGCCCTTCCGACAATTTCACTCTAGCAGTGTGTCCAGACCACACAGTCCTGGGCCTCTTTGTCTCCACTGTGTACTCCCTCTATGCCTCCAACTGAATTAATTCCCACATAACTCCCACATCTGTCTGTTGCCCTTGATTGCCATTACTATAACTTACATCAAAGCTTATAAGGTTTCTCACCTAAGCTAATTATTACAATTTCTCAAAGGGTTTCTTCGATCTGGTTTGGAGTAATCAATTCTTTCATGAACACTACCACTAAAATGACCCTTTAAAACCAAAGTAGCCAGGCATGGTGATACATTCTTATAATCTGAGTATTTCTTTATTTATTATATATACAATATTCTGCCCGCATGTATCCTTGCAGGCCAGAAGAGGGCACCATATCTCATTGTAGATGGTTGTGAGCCACCATGTGGTTGCTTGGAATTGAACTCAGGACCTCTGGAAGAACAGCCAGTGCTCATATCCTCTGAGCCATCTCAACAGCCCTGTAATCTGAGCATTTTAGAGGTGGAGGAAAGAGATCGGGAGTTCAAAGTTATTCTTGGCAAGAGAGTGAATTTGAAGCCAAGCTGGGCTACAGGAGACCTTGTCTCACAAAAATCAAAACCCCAATCCACAGCTTCCTAAAGAGCTAGTCATGACTGTGATACCTCCCCACTTACAATCCTTTCAGAAGCTCCATAATGAACACATAAAGTACAGGTATCTTCTCAAGTCCTTTTAAGATCTGGTTCCTAGGACAGAGGAATAGAAGTTCCAGGCCAGCTTGTTTGTGGCAACTTTAGGCCAGCCTAGACTACGCAAAAAGAAACAGGAAAAATGGGGGAGAAAGATGTAGTTCCTCCTTCTCTTGCATGCTAAGATTTAACGCTTTTAAAATTTCAGTTCCCCATCTGTGTCCTTGCAAGTGCTATTTCCTCTGCCTATAATACCCTCCTTCTTAATCTAGTAAATTACTCAGCGTTCAGACATTCAGCTAACAAGTTGCCTTCTCTTTCTAGGCATAAGAAGCTTCTCCACACCTTCCAAAACATTATAGCCTGGGCACGATAGCACACACTCCTTTAATCCCAGCACTTGGGAGGCAGAGGAAGGTGGATTTCTGTGAGTTTGAGGCCAGCCTAGCCTACACAGTGAGTTCTAGGACAGCCAGGCTACATGATAGAAAGACCCTGTTTCAGAAAAACAAAACAAACCAAACAAAAACAAAAAGAAATTTCTCCAGTGCCATACAGGCTTAATGAATTTTAAAAGATCTCCAGGTGGCTCTGATGTTTGCCAAAAGCTGAGTACCACTGCTATCATATTCCCTAAAGCTACATTGTATTTCAGACAGGTCTCGTTATCTGCTCTCTCAGCTACATTCTCAAGACTTTGTAACGAGAAATCATGCCATGCTCAATTTTGTAACCCCAGTACCTGAAGAAAACAAATGAATATAAAAATAAATTTCTACTATTACTTTTGTCATCTCTAAGCATATGTAGTTTACTTTTTATCAAAATATGATATAGTGTTACCTTACGAGACTCTAAGAATTGCCTTGATAATTAAGACTAAATATTTTCTTCAGTGGTGTAAATGGCCACATATCCTCACTGACATCAAACTCAACCTGCTCGGAAATGTGCTACAATAATTTAAATTTCCTTTGATAAATTATTGTAAAACCACTATAGGTGAATTAATAAATCTCCCCAGAAGATATTTATAACTGTAGCTACTCATATTTCCTAAGGATATATTTACTAGTGGCATGCAGCAATGTTCCAGAGACGGCTTGAAGACACAGAGTGCAATGAACCCCCCCATCTAAAGTTTTCTTTTTTAGATAGAACTCGATCCTTGGACCAAGAACAATTTATCCCCAAAGCAGCCTCTCTAGATGGCTTCATTACATCATCACATTCTTACCAACAGCTGCTTAGCTAAAAAGTCTTGATGGCCCAGCAAGTCCAGCTCAGAAATCTTGAAGATATTTATGGAATTATAAGAGTTCAGAGGCCACTGAAATAGAGGGCACCTGTTGCTATCATTACAGAACAAAAAAGACACCAGACAACTTGAGCCGTTATTTTAGGAGAGAATATTTATCTATACTTTGGAAAGTCCCTGGACATGGAGTCATAAGAAAATGTGAGTTGGGTCTAAGATATGTATATTCTTTCACCTGTACCCTACTTGGGCAGTGTGTCCTGTGAGAGAACCTTCCCAACAATTTCACCTTGATGACTTAGACACATATAGCATATTTATGAACTGGGACCATAACACACTTCCAAGAGATCAGGGACCTGAATATTTTATAGGCCCATGAGCTGGTAACAAGTGTGTTCATGCATGCATAGTTAATTCAAGAAATACAGGATTCAAGAGTAATTGGTTTCCTTACCAATAAACTCATAAAGCATAGTTTAAAGCTACAAGCACAAGGAAGCTAAAGGTTGCCTCGACTTAGTCTAAGAAAGACTGTTTAAGGATTTGTTTTTTTTTTAAATAGCAAATATGCTTCTGATTTTCAGAACTGAAATGGCATGTGTCTTGTTCTTTAGTGGAGGACTTTATTATGGTTACAGATGGAATAAAATGGACCATTTTGGTTGAATTCTTTACTTTGATTTCTTGATTTCTTTACTTTCCTTTAACCTATTCCAATACACACACACACACACACACACACACACACACACACAGAGACAGAGAGAGAGAGAGACAGAGAGACAGAGAGACAGAGAGACAGAGAGACAGAGACAGAGAGAACACTGAGAAGGAAGTCTGGAAAGGGTAGGTATATCTGCAAGGATGGCAGGTAGTGATAGACTGCGAACATGTGAATTCACAAAGAAGTTCTTTCCTGCGCTCACTGTGAATACAGGGCGATTACAATATTCTCTAGACCCCAAACTTGAACTTTTAGCTTTTCAATTATTTTCCTCCATGTCCTATCTCCCGTTTCCCAGGTTACAATATAGGCTTAACTTCCTTTTTGTCCTCTCAAAGTACAAGGTTCTTTATTATCTGCCTTCAACAGAAATGTTTTTTGGCTTCAGATTGATATAGCTCTGGCTTCCTGACTACCTTTCATCACTTACTTGGCTAGTTTCCCTCTGACTGCTCCTAGAATGTCCCGTTGAAGCCCTGCTCCCACACTGTTCTTGGACTTTGCTCTCAGGAGCATAATATTCAGAGCAGGCTATAGTTTTGCTCTATTGCCTCTTTCCAGACTCCCTTCCAGGTCCCTGCAATTTGCATCCACCATCATATGTTCTGTACCCCAGCAAGGTTCTTCCACTCTTGACACTGGCAATCCCAAGTGTTTCGTCTTTTCTATTTTTCCCCCAAAGCACTCTTGAAGACTGGATTTGCTTTCTGCACGGCTACCTTTAGAGATCGCGCAGCTGTCAAGTCAGACTACACTTCCTCATCGCCTTCCAATTTAGTCTTTCTTCCCATTTGGGAGTTGGCAATGCAAATCTTCAGAGGAACTATCACAATGACTAATTACCATCAAGTGGGTGTGCATGCAAGTGTGTGTGAGTGTGTTATGTATGTGTCTGTGTGTAAGAGAGAGAGAAACAGAGGGAAAGTCTTATATTTTAATACTGTCACTTAAAGTCCCCCTTCCCAATTTCAGTAAGCCAGAGGACTTAGTTTACAGATGTTCTGGGTGCTTGTGGCTAGAAGCTACAATTCATGGTAAAATGACAAATCCCTAAATTGCAAAAATCTGACACGGAGCTGGGCATGATAGCATGAGACCATAATCCAAGCTACTTGAGAGGATGAGGAAGGAGGATTGCTTTAACCTAATATTTCAGGGTCAATCTGGGAAGCATAGCAAGACTGTGTGTGTGTGTGTGTGTGTGTGTGTGTGTGTGTGTGTGTTTACTTCAAATAAACAATGTTTAAATTATTACTCGATGACTTCTCGTGTTACAGTCACTTTGGGGGCAATTTTTAAATGCTGATTTAAGTACCTTCTCAAGCATATAGATTTGGATAGATCTATGATAGAATGAGAGCTCAGAACCCCCTTTCTTTTAATAGGCTTTCCAAGATGTCACTTTATATAGCTTTATTCAGTTTAGGCATTAGGATCTTGATCACATCATTAGGCCATGTGCCTATAACAGTATATGGTAAATTCTTTACCTTGGGTGTTTAAAAAGAAAGCAAACAACTGAATCTGAACTCTATTAATAATAACTATATATTACCATGCATGTTGGAGCATGCCTGAAACCCGGCACATAGCTCACTGAGGTAGAAGGATAATAAGCCCCAGGTCATCCTGAGCAATACAGTGAGTTATAGGCTAGCCTGAGAGACATGGTGAGACCTTGACTTGAAAAGAAAAGAAGGAAAGAAAAAGGGAGAGGGAAGAAGGGAAGAAAGGAAAAGAGGGAAGGGGAGAGAAAACAAAACAAAAATACCTTTTGGAGCACATTTACACATGTGCACACACATACATTCTGTTCATTTACTGCATTTATTTCAATAAAACAAAATATAATTAGTTGCCTATGGTCTGTTTTGACATTAATCTCCAGATCCTTCAAAGGAATCGACCCTATGTATTTTCTGGGCTTCATTGCTTGTCCTTCCTAATTTGCCCTAACTGATTTGTGAAATTTAATTCTCGTTTGCTTCAGGATGCTTATGAGGAACTCCAAGTACTTGCTCTAATTAACTATTAAGAATTAATTAATATCCGTGTTAATCTTTGTTTCTTCTAATATACACTGTAAACGACTAGATACCTGTTGAGCTGGTAAGAATTGGCAATTGTTTCAGTTAAAATGTAACTTAAAAGTTTCAAAAGTGGTGCTGGAAAAGAGACGGGATTATGATGGCTAACCATGATTACTGATATAGATAGATAGATAGATAGATAGATAGATAGATAGATAGATAGATCTGCTACTCTAGTTCTACAGAGCCCTGACTAATAAAAAATATATTCCCCGACTAATAAATATATGATGTATGGATGCTTTCCAAATGACATGTCCTTCTGCGCAGGATACCTGGGACTTTGGCAAGACACACATTTGTGGATAGTGTAGAGAATTTGGGTTGAGATTCACAGGTCTAACTGATTCTACGTCTGTGTTAATTGCAGTATTTGGATTTTCATGTTTAAAAATCACCAATCTTTAGGAAAAATGATGCAAAGAATATTTAAATATGCCTTGCTTGGGGAAAAAAGTAAGTTTGGAGTCTAAGCTGAAAACAACCAATTTCATTTCCCTTGCTACATAATATAATGTCCTCTGTAATAAAATAAAATTCCTCTACCATTATCTGTGGTAGTGTCAGCTAAAGGTCCAGAGTCTTTTCCAGTGCTCATATGAAACAGATTATATCCCACTTTCCCGCATAGAGTACATGGAGAGAGAAAACCTACTTCCATTACTAGCCTCATTGATTTCTATTCCATAACTAAAATGGTGGATGCTGAATAACTGTTCACTAACAAATGCACACCCAGAAGAACAATATTTAAGATTGGAATCAAATAAGGAAATAACCCTGTCTTAGTTGCTTTGGGGCTGCTATGGTAGAACATCCGGGCAAAACAAAGTTAAGGAAGGGAGGGAGGGAGGGAGGGAGGGAGGGAGGGAGGGGAGGAGGGAAGGAAG
This sequence comes from Alexandromys fortis, assembly GCF_014885135.2. Lineage (NCBI taxonomy): Eukaryota > Metazoa > Chordata > Mammalia > Rodentia > Cricetidae > Alexandromys > Alexandromys fortis. The sequence goes on from NW_026068081.1 coordinate 1,567,645, forward strand.
GAAGAATGGGTTAGTTACAGGCCTTCCTGGGAGGGGAGTCAAGGCAGCAGCAGCTTCAAGCAGCTTCAGTCAGGAAGAAGACTATATGAATGCTCACTTTCTCCTTCTATGCAGTCCAGGATCCTAATCCAAGGAATGCTCCTACCCACAATGAGTGGGTCTTCCCACTTTAATTAACCCAATCCAGATGCCACCTCCAGACACGCCCGGAAACCCACCTCCCGGATGATTCTAGATCTCATAGAGTTGAAAAATGAGATGAACCATCCCAGACCCTTTCTTGGATAGAGTTATGGCTCTTTGATTATAAAGTAGCTCAGTTGAAAATCAATTAAAGTTCTACCCTTCCTACACAGACTAAATATTCTCACTCTGCTGTAACAAAAAAAAAATGGTCTGTCACCTTCTACCCAGTGATTGACCCATTTTCTGTGTTCTTCGGCACTTCAGGAACCGCTGCTTGCAGGGGAATCGCTGTTCTCAACCACAACCACCAAGTGTGACTCGGCTGTGCAGGGTGGCAAAAACCAGACAGGATGCGTGAGGCATGCAACAAAGCGTAAGTGTACGACTAAGTACTATCCAGGCACAGAGGAAGAATGTGATCAGGGGAGGCTGGAGAAGACTGATATCCAGAAGCCTGGACTTCAGACATAAAAACCTTGAATGTAGGCAAAAGACCATCCGTGAAAACTAAGGGATTCAACTTCTTAGGAACTGGAAAACTACCAATTGGAACCTCATCCCCAGCTGATTTGGGTCACACCCAGACACAGGATACTGGGGCTCCAAGTCGAACTTAAAACTAAATGCTCAAATGACAAGGTTAAAGCAATACAGCAGGACTGTAGAAACAGAGGTACCTGTAATCCTAGCACTTAAGTGACAGAGGTAGAAGAATCAGTTCAAAGTCATCCTCACCTATGTATCAAGTTTGACTGTGTATCAAAGAGATTGGGGAAGAAAGAAGTCATAGTATTTAGCTCATTAAACAGGACAACGTCTAACATATAAGGAACCTTTCATCTGTTCTTTATTCTGTTTAAGAATCAATGACTAGGGGCTGGAGAGATGGCTCAGCGGTTAGGAGCATTGCCTGCTCTTCCAGAGGTCCTGATTTCAATTCCCAGCAACCACATGATGGCTCACAACTATCTGTAATGAGGTCTGGTGCCCTCTTCTGGCTTGCAGATATACACACAGACAGAACATTGTATACAAATTGTATACATAATAAATAAATAAATATTTAAAAAAAAGAATCAATGAATATAGCCAGGCACTGGTAGCACATGCCTTTAATCCCAGCACTCAGAAGGCAGAGGCAGTTTAAGGCCAGCCTGGTCTACAAGAGCTAGTTCCAGGACAGCTAGGCCTTTTACACAGAGAAACCCTATCTCCAAAAAAAAAAAAAAATCAATGACTAGGACTGGTGAGATGACTCAGCAGGTACAGGTGCTTGCTGCCAAGTCTGATGGCCTGAGTTGTTTGATTCTCCAGAACCCACAGAGTGGAAGGAGTAAATTTCCTCCTGTAAGTTGTCCTATGACCTCCACACACCTGTTATGTGCCCCTCCCCTCTCTCTCTCTCTCTCTCTCTCTCTCTCTCTCTCTCTCTCTCTCTCTCTCACACACACACACACACACGATGGATAGATAGATAGATAGATAGATAGATAGATAGATAGATAGATAGGCAGGCAGATAGATGATGTTAAAATTTTAAAAGAAGGCATGAATAATGATTGGGCAAGTAACCAGGGTGAACTAGATAATGATGCTGAAAAGTCAGTATAAAGCATACTATTAGAATCTAAAAGGAAGGAAATCAGCCAGGCATGAGAGCACACGTCTGCAATTCTAGCACTCCGAAGACTGAGGCAGGTGTACCATAAACTCAAGGCCATTCCGGGCTCCACAGAGAGCCTTTNAAAACAAAGAATATAATGGTGATTGTCTGAGCTTGGGTGAGTAGAGAGTCAGCTGTGAAATAGGAAGATATTGGTCAAAGGGCACCTACAAAATTTCAGTCACATAACAGGAATAAGTTCCGGACATCTATTACATACAGCTATGATATTTAAGGATAACATATTGTACAAGGTAGTGCACACCTGTAGTGCCACCACTCAGTAGACTGAGGCATGAAAGTCGGCCTGGGCAACATAAGGATAGCCAGTCAAAAATTAAAGTAACATATACATAAAAATTGCTTAGGTCTTCATGATGAGGAAACCCACAGAGACAGCTGACCTGAGCTAGTGGGAGCTCACTGACTCTGGATTGAAAGCTGTGGAACCTGCATAGAACAGTTCTGTGGCTTGGGCAGTCTGTGGGGCTACTGGCCATGGGACCAGGATTTATCCCTAGTGCATGAACTGGTGTTTTGGAGCCCATTGCCTTTGGAGGGATATCTTGCTCAGTCTCAAAAGGGGGGTGGGGTGGTCCTACCTCCTCTTGATAAACCAGACTTTGTTGACTCCCCATGGGAGGATGTACCCTTTCTGAGGAGTGGATGGGGGGGGAGAATTGTGGCGGGGGGTAGGGAGGAAGCTGAAGGGGGAGGACTGAGGTTGGTATGTAAAATGGAAAAAAAAATCTCCTAAAAATTTGCTTAGATTTTAAATGTTCTCAGGACAAAAAAAAAGTGCTGAGTATTTAAAGAGATTGATATAATTTTAAAATACATATTTCTAACAAAGCATTGTACTTCATACTATAAATATGTTCAGCTTTTTTATTATACACGAATTAAAATTTCAAAAAACTTCCTTGGAATGAAATTCAAAGGTATGGCACTGAAATTAAGCACAACTTTTAAAGCTAAGCAGGTTTAGCCAATGGGTAAAGGCCCTGTGAACAAGATGGCAGCCATCCCCTGGAATCAAATGGATAGCAGCAGGATTACTGGGGTTCTAGATAACATTTTGTGAATGAGGTAGAACATTTGGTTTAGTGTATGTGTGAGGATATGTGAAGGTAGACATTTCTTTCAAATTTTAAATGCTTGTTGGGTTATTTTTCTGAATTTGCTAGGTATTTTTTCTTCTTTTACATTACTCCTTAGTCAATATTCATTTCAATGTTACATTTAATCACAAGTGCACTCAAGGACAAGGACTTCTTCAGAAAACATACAGTCTCAGCTTGTTTTTTTTTTTTTTAAATCATAACTTATCTATATCTGTGGTTCTTAACCCAGAGCCAGAAGATAGGGATGTTTACTTCTATACTGGTTCATAACAAGTTACCTCGAACAGCTTACAGCTCTGTAAACTACAAGTCTGCATCCAGGCTGGCTACACTCTAAGCTCAGTGTCACACAAAACTAAAAGCAAAATGGAGTCAAGCTGCACTCTTATCTGCAGCTTGGGATCCTCTTCCAACTCCATTAAAGCTGTTGGCAGAAGCCAACTCACTGTAGTCTTAGGACTGAGGCTTCCATTGACAGGCTGGTTATCAGCGGGAGGCTGCCGGCAGCTCCCACAGACTGCTCACAGTCTACATTCAGTTGGCCTCTCAGCGGGTTCACAGCATAGATGTTTGTTTCCTTCTAGGCCAGCCAGAGTTCCTTTGCCTGGCTTGCTCTTCTCTACCATTTAAAGAGTTCCTGTCATGAGGTGAGATATGTCTATATAATCTCCATACTTGTAAAGTCAACTGATCTGGGACTTTAATAACGACTGCAAAATCCCTTTACAGCATTATATAGATTGTCAGATTGAATAACCCAGGAAAAGGTGCATATACCAAGAGCTGGTAATGTTGGGGCCATTGTACCCTCAATTGAAATGTATTCATTTATATAAAATATGCAATAAAATGAAAATCAAAAGAAAATCAACTACTGCCTACACTTCCCTAGCCCCAGATGATCCTCCTGAACCTGGACAGCAACTAACACAGACTGCTCTTCCCGACCTTGCCCAACTTGGGTCCCTAAGGACGATGCCGCATATCAGCCAGAAGCAGCCAGAAAGAAAGAGTCCCACTTACCTAACGCCCAGTGACCCAATAATAAAATAAAAAAGGTGGAAGTGAAGGGCTCTAAAGTGCCTGAACATGGCAAACATGGCCCTGACAGGTTTGCCCCTTACCCTTTTCTGCCCCTTCCTAAAAACGCATAGATTGCATTGCTAAAAGCTAGTCCCCAAGGTCCGTTATTTGACCACTGAGTCATTCCTGAGACAAAATACTAAGTTCCAACAATCAAAAATCATTATTGGACTACTAGCATGACTTCCCAACTCACCCTAGCACAGACTCCCCCACTTTTTCTCCTTAAAAACTCACTCCTGGAAAAAAAAAAAAAAAAACCACTTGCTGCTGTTGCTGCTTGCTATCTGCCTCAGCCTAATCCAGAAGCAGCCCCCTCACACAAACACAGGCTTGCCCTTCCAGGACAATAAATCTCCTTTGTGCTGAGAACTTGGTGTCTAAATGTGTCCTGGGGGGCACCCCTCCCTTACATCAACTACTTGCCTTCATTTTCCTTATATGACTTCAGACCGCTGACTCATTGGCACGTTCATTTGCTAAAAGCTAGGGAAACAAGAACAAACTTGAATAATGAATTCATTTCAAAGTGTGACCTTGAACACAGGACAACTCTGAACGTCTCAGTTTTCACGCTGATAAAGTGAAGGTGACAGTGTGATCTTCCCTAACAGGAAAATTAGGTTTAAGCCCTCAATTCAGATTGATTTGGCATCAAATCCGAACACTAAATAAATGCTCCCTGCGAAATTTGATTGACTTACGTAATTCTTCTAAACCCCAGTTTCTCTAACTAAAAATGAGGACAATATTAGGATCTTCCTCATGTAGCATATGGATTAAGTAAAATAATATGCAAAAAGTATTCAGTATGGTTTCTGGCTTCTAGTAAACACTAATTTAATGATAATAATTACTGTTAAGAAAAAAATCTTGAAGTATGAAGAGTTACTGTACTATAACATTATCATCAAGAACATAGAGGTCAGACTATTAAACAGGAACTCAACATATGCTGGAAAGTGATGCATTAGTATCTACATATATTATTGTATTTAACCTGGCTTATTTTTGCAATTGAAATTCTCATTTACCTCTGTCTTTGAACACTGTAAACATACCAGTTGTATTCGCAAGATAAACGTGAAGAGAATTTATAAGTATTGTTATGTTTTTGAAAGTGTTCACCAAAGTTCATATGCTATGATCCCTGATAAAACACTGTTGAGGATTAGGGAATAATAATAATAATAATAATAAATGGATTATTATTACTGTGCAGTAGGTCTGTTCCTGAAAGACTAAGTTTATTATGAAAGTGAGTTGAGCTTCCTCCTCTTTTCTCTTCCCCTCTTTTTGGTTGTAGGATATCGAAGTACAAAGGCTCTTGTCCAATATGAACCTCTCCCCTCCCAATGTCGGACTTAGAGCCTCTAGAACTGTACAAACGAACTACTATTTTATAAATTGCCCAGATTCTCCCATCATGGCAGCACAGAGGAAACTAAAATATCCATATGAACATAGCAACATAATTATAAAAGAATCAAACTTATAGAAATCTAGTTTCCGGTTAAATAAAATGAACAAATTTGTTAATGTTTGAAATTTAAAAAAAAAACCTGACTGGGAAAATAATAAGTTCCATGATCCTGAAAGACTTCATATCAGGGAAATTTGTATAACAAATTGACTCATCCAATATGAGACTTGGACTAGTGATTTTCAAAGATTCTTCACAATTCCAAATACAAGCACATTGGAAATTAGATTTAAATATCCAAATTCTGAGATGAAATAGTCTATAGTGTCATAAAATTTTACTGATTCCTGTTAACTTGATATCTATGTTCAAGATTTCTGGTTGACATTTCTATATAAATGTTTGCCAAAGTTAATCAATAAAATAGATTTTAGTGTGTGTGTGGCTAGATACTCCCCCCCACACACACACACTCTCCCTCCTCTCTCTCTCTCTCTTTCTCTCTCTCTCTCTTTCTCTCTCTGTCTCTCTCTC
>NW_026068081.1:1573694-1596476 GCF_014885135.2 Alexandromys fortis
AGAGAGAGAGAGAGAGAGAGAGAGAGAGAGAGAGAGAGAGAGAGAGAGAGAGATTTGTGAAAGTTACAAAGGAATTCTTCAATTTCTGAAAAGAGGCTGGGTGTGGTGGTTCACACCTTTAATCCCAGCACTAGGGAGACAGAGGCAGGCAGATCTTTGTGAATTCAAGGCCAGTCTGGTCTATAGAGTGAGTTCAAAGACAGCCAGAGCTACTTCGTGAGACCTTGTCTCAAAAAATGTGACCTAAGTGATCTCCCCCTGACTGCCCCATGACCCAGAGCTAAAAAACTCAGTACCTTGAACTTACTAGCCAATCAGTCAACCGCTGAGCTAAATATCAAACTTATTTACTTTTTAAAGATTTATTTTATTTTTACTTATGTGGGTGCATGTGTATGCACATGTATGGGTACCCACAGAGGCCAGGAGAAGGTATTGGATCCCATGGGACTGGAGTTACAGGCAGTCGGGAGCTGCCTAACAAGGGTACTGGAAATTGAACTGAGGTCCTCTGAAAGAGCACTGTGTGTCTTAACAACTGAGTTATCGCTCCAGGCTCTTCCTCCCTTCTTCCCTCCTTCTTTCCCTCATTCTCTCACTCCCTCTCCAGTCCAACATCCTTTTTCTTTTTTTTTCTTTTTTCTTTTTATTTTTTGGTTTTTTTTGAGACAGGGTTTCTCTGTGGCTTTGGAGCCTGTCCTGGAATTAGTTCTGTAGATCAGGCTGGCCTTGAACTCACAGAGATCCGCCTGCCTCTGCCTCCCGAGTGCTGGGATTAAAGGCTTGCGCCACCACCGCCCGGCCCAATGTCCTTTTTCTTAAGACAAGGTTTCTCTATTTATTCAAATTGGTCTTGCTCTAACTCATTAGGTAGCCCAAGGTGGCCTCAAACTTGTATCAATCTTCCTGCTTCAGCTTCCTAAATGCTTGAATTATAGACATACACCCCCATATATGGATTTCAAAACTCAAGTCCAAGTGGATCAACAACCTCAACATAAATCCGTTTACATTGAACCTCATAGAAGAGAAAGTGAGAAGTAGCCTTGAACACATTGGCACGGGAGACCACTTCCTAAATATAACACCAGTAGCACAGACACTGAGAGCAACAATCAAAAAATGGGACCTCCTGAAACTGAAAAGCTTCTGTAAGGCAAAAGACACAGTAAATAAGACAAAATGACAGCCTAAAGAATGGGAAAAGATCTTCATCACCCCCACATCTGACAGAGGGCTGATCTCCAAAATACATAAAGAACTCAAGAAACTAGACATCAAAACACAAAATAATCCAATTAACAAATGGGGTACAGATTTAAACAGAATTCTCAACAGAAGAATCTCAAATGGCCAAAAGACATTTAAAGAATTGCTCAACATCTTATCTATCAGGGATATGGAAACCAAATTGATTCTGAGATACCATCTTACACCTGTCAGAATGGAAGATCAAAAATACTGAGGACAGCTTATAATGGAGAGGATGCGGAATAGAGGAACACTCCTCCACTGCTGGTGGGAGTACAAACTTGTGCAACCACTTTGGAAATCAGTATGCCAGTTTCTCAGAAAATTGGGAACCAATCTACCACAAGACCCAGTGATACCACTCTTGAGCATATACCCGAAGGATGCTCAATCATACCACAAGGACACCTGCTCATGTTTATAGCAGGTTTATTATAGCATAATAATGTTTATAGCAACATTATTCATAATAGCCGGAACCAGGAAACAACCTAGATGCCCCTCAGCCAAAGAACGGATAAAGAAAATGCTCTAATTTAACTATTAAGAATTAACTAATTTCCGTGTTAATCTTTGCTTCTTCCAATATACACGGTAAACCACTAGATACCTGTCGAACTGGTAAGAATTGGTAATTGTTTCAGTTAATATGTAACTTAAAAGTTCCAAAAGTGGTGCTGGAAAAGAGAGACGGGATTATGATGGCTAACCATGATTACTGAACTGTGATAAGTGGCGGCTATCTGAGGCATGGGTGTGCTTATTTTGTGTATTCCTATGTAACTTCATTCAGTTTCAGAGTAGTTTTCTGCTTTTACCAAATTTTTTGGCGGTGAAATTATGCATATGCAAATGTGGAATTCCCCCCCACGCTCTATTTTTAATGTATTTATCATGATAGAACAAACGTAATCTAACAAATTCCCTCTTGAGATAATTCCAGTTTGTTTTCTTCCAGAGTCCTGAACAAAAGAGTGCATGGCTACATAGTATTCTATAATAAAATAACACATTTGAATTGCAGGCTGCTTCTGTTATGTCCTTACATTTCTAGACTTTCTACTTCTGTTCTTGTTAGCTTAAGGACTGAAAACTCATTTTAATGTTAACATAAAGTATCACTTAAAAGGTACATCGAAAGGCTGGAAAAAGATATAAAGATTCCAAAGCCAAACAGGAATGAGTGTTTTAATATTTAGTATCTCAGCTAGAACACAACTGACCTTTACAAACAGATAATTTAGGGTTGAGGATTAGAAAATGTTATCTTGCCCCTGACAAGGTCTGAACAATATCAGAATGTGTTTTTCATGGATTCTGATATTGCGAAACCCATAAGAAAAAGTCTCGCGCAAGTAGCAATATCAAATCTTTTTGTGTCTGTATTGAATCGCCAATACTGTGATCCTCTATGCAATTTTTTCCTGAGTTATCACTGTAGTGCAGGCTTCACGAAAGGCTACATGGCTTTCAAGGTGCTTGGATCACTGATGTTCTGAGTGACTACTCCCAGGGTCCTCACAAAACTAGCTCGAGGGAGCCTGACAGTTTGGTTTATTCTTGTGAAGAGAAGAGAGGAAACACTCCACAATAAGCTGTTCCATATGGTAGTCGCGACTTCTTCTCTATATAGAGGAGGTTAGCCAAGCACAAAGACTTCCCTTAAACCTACTTTAGCCTTCGAGCAGTGTAGTTCTTCCAGTCACTGGAAATGAGCCAAGTGGGGAAAAGATTTTATCATAGTTTCCATCTATGCAGAAGATTTTGTGAGCTTATGATTTCCGTGGAATGAATTCGAACAACAATTTAATTCAAGGGTACTTTCAGTTATGGGGTGACAGACAGAATACTGTTGTATAGACAAGAGTTCAACAAAATTTTCTGTAGAGACTCCGATAGTAAATAGTTCACACCTTGCAAGTCATACAATCAACATTTCAACCACTAAACTCTTCCAGGCAAACAGTCAACACATAGCATAAAAAGCCCTATCTATATACCAATTAGATGCTATTTTCAAAACCAGCACTGACCAGTTTGTTGACCCATACTTAGGAAAACAATAGTTTCTCCCTTTTCTTCTGTTTGTTTTTATTTGTTTTATAGAACCTCAGGGCTGTCCATGAAAGGGTCAGGGAAAGCCAATAAAACAGAGACCTGAACTACCTCTGCTACAAACAAAATATTTAAAAATTATATATGGATATTCTTGTGAAATTAGATTTTTTTTCCAGACAGGGTTTCTCTGTGTAACATTCCTGGCTGTCCTGGAACTTGCTCTGTAGACCAGGCTGGCCTCAAACTCACAGAGATCTTTCTGCCTCCTGAGTGCTGTGCTTAAAGGCGTGCACCACCACCACCCGGCTATAGAGAAAACATTTAAAACCACTGCTTTGAACTAAAAGTAATGCTTTAACTCAAAAAACAGATATTTGGGCAAAATAAACACATCTTTAACATTTCCAAAAATGATGAATGTCAGGATATGTTTTATTGCTCCCAACAATGAACTTTTCCACGAAGTTATAAAAGCATTTAAATAGACAACTATAATAACTCTAAGAGCACTGGCTTATCATTCCTACCCCCCATTCTGACCTTTTCTCAATGGAGAAGTTAATGTTTAACTTACCTTGAAGACTCCAAGAGACTTGGCATGGAATATTCAAATAAAACTTCAAACTAGGACTCCGATACGAGACTGTGAGCTTGTGGGAGACAGGAACTAAGTTGCCTTCTTCACATTCAAATAGTCTTTAGCACTTTAGAGTACTGCATGACATTAAAGAGTACATGTTCACTGAATTGCTATATATTCCCACACAGCAACATAGCATTCAAATATTTTCCTTTAATATACGAACAGATGATGCCTCTATAATAAACCAAAATATTTTAAGAAACATATAGGTTCAGTAGAAAGAAATTAGGAAGAAAATAAATGTATATGGTTATATACTTTCATACAACATACATTTGATAAATATAAACTATCCTTTTCCATAATCTGAAAGGAAAAGGGCTATCCTCTATGGTGAATGACAACAACAACAAAAAAACATCATTTGGGATGAATTTTTGGCTCTTTGAGGCAGAGTCTTAGGTCGCTCAGGATGGCCTCAAACTCATTATATAGCTTAAGATGACTTTGAAATACTGATCTTCCTTCCTCCACCTCTCAAATGCTAGTATTGTTGACATTCACCAATGCACCTATTGTCATTGACTCATTTTAACTGATAAATATTTGCTCATATTTGGAGAGTACAAAGTGACATGTTGATCAGTGTAAACACTTTAGAAAGATTCAATAAAGCTGCATCATCTCAACAGCTTATTTAATAGTAAGGTTCATAAGTCTATTCTTCAACACATTTAAAACACATAAAAATCTAATAGTAATTTTTGATAAAAGTTATATTTTCACAAGAACCCACAATTCCCTTTGGAAATCTATAAAGCTCTTGAAATCCAGATATTTTCATGTTAATTTAAAAGGCTGGATTTTAAGTCTCCATTTTAATTAAATATATATATACCGAGTGATCTGCACTAAAATGATTTATGAGCAACATAAACTGGTCTCAGTAGGTTGCGTATATACATATATATATTTATTATACATATGACAATAATAATTAGAGGAGACCCATTGTTTTGGAGGGGTACTGACAAGGGAAGGGTTAAAGCGAGGAGGGGGTAAAATGATCTAAATACAGTACACAATTTTTGTTTTAAGGAACTTATTTGACAATCAAATTATCTATCTCAATTTATTTGGCAGTAGTTATCTGAACTGAATGAGGCTATACACTATTTTTTGTTTACTCATATACACTATCATATGTTCTGCTGCAAAATATTAACATATTTGATTATGTTGTGTTTTTCCTATATCCTTTGGGATGTTACACAATCTAGAGTTTATAGCATTTAAATTTATAGAAATTGGTGGTGGTGCATGTCTTTAATTCCAGCATTCAGAAAGCAGAGGCAGGTGGATCTCCAAGTTTGTGGCTAGCCTGGTCTACAGAGTGAGTTCCGTGACAGCCAAGGCTACACAGAGAAACTGTGTCTTGAAAAAATACAAAAATAAATTATAGAACTTCCCCAGAGCACACTAGACCTTGCGTGGGGTTGGATGCTTCACAATGCTTTTAGAACCCTATTTCCAATCTCTCTGAGGCTCTGTCCCTGGTTCCAGTCCAAGCTTTTATGCTGCCATCTTGATTAACGGTTGAGGCAGCACAAACAACTCCCAGAGCCTATCATGACGTCAGTGGAAGAAATAAATGTGCCTCATGAAAACACTGAAAGTCAATATTATCACTTTAATGGGCAATGAATGACCCTTTGTTTTAGAAAGAACATCTCAGTCTTTTAAAAAGTATCTTTCTGTTTCAGTCTCTGGACATTGGGCAACTGAAAATCGGCTCAGAATTAAGTTACTGTCTTATCCTTGCAATGACATCGTCTTTTCTCATAACCGTGTGTGTGCATACATACACACATATCACACACACACACACATATATTATTTGACTGACACACATCTTGGGCAGTATAGAATGTCTCTCACATTGTGGGCGGCGACGTCGGATAAGTGTTGAGAAGAAGTAATTAGAGGCTTTATTCTAGTCCGGCTCCAGCAATAAACGCACCATTAATTCCTCTTCGGAAATGGGACACTCCACAGCTATCTCATTTTTATGGACTTTACCCTTTGGCCATCTGGATCATTTGTAGATCTCAACTAGAGACCTCATAGTAAGCAAATAAGACATCTCTGTTCCTATAAACTAGAGACGGCGTGAGGCTGCCAAAATCCTACTTATGGTGGGGTATTTCAGACTGTCTAGGAGGACAAAGTAAAGTACAAACCCAAATGCCCACAACCGTTCTCTCACGAAAAATGGAAGAGACTCATAATCATCCCTCTTTTCCGAACTGCACTTCGTAGAATTAGTGAGTAAAACGCTAAGCCACAGCCCACCTAACTCGGGCGTGCCTCAGACTTTTGGCACCAGGCTGCTCCTGCGCAGGTCCTAGACTCCACCCCTCCGAAGAGTAGCCACCTCCCTCCCTCTACTTCCGGCCTCTACCAAAGGCCCCTAATGCGCTTGCGCCGTCTTGACAGGCTTCTCCCGCATTAGTAATCAGAACATTGCCTCTCTGGGACCGCCCTCCCCCCCGCCCCCCGCCACCTCTCCGCCCCGCCCACGCTTTACCGGCCCGACCCGAAATCTCGCGAGGGTAGGTGCGCGTCGGTATTTTGCGGGCTAGTAGCTTTCCCAGCAGCTGTAATTGCCGCTGCGGGAGAAATTGGAGCTGTTGTCGCCGGCACGCCCGCTGCCTCTCTCCCGGACTGAGAAGAGCCACAGCCTCTTCTCTAGCGCTCTTCATACACCTAGCGCCCTGGACGCCGGCAACAGTCCCAGACCCACTGCAGCCACCTCAGGCATTCGCTTTGCAGGTCATCACCCTTAGCCCGGCAACTGAGGGTGGTCCCCTGTCCCTAACCGACTTCTCACTCCACGTCATCTGTGCCCTCCTCAGCGGCGCCCGGGACCCACCTCTCCACACACTAACTGACGAGGAGGAGACGCTGAGAATCACCCTTCCTCCAGGCGGAGCCGGCCCCCTCACCCGCGGGTGTGTCCTATAAATGGCGTCGGAAAGCGACACCGAAGAATTCTATGATGCCCCTGAAGATGTGCACCTGGGGGGCGGCTATCCTGTAGGGTAAGTACCCGAAGCCCGGGCCCAGTCTCGGACATCCCGGTCTCTTCTTTTTCCCGTGCCTCCCTTCACTCCTCTCCCCAACCCCGCTGTGTCCGTCACCGCCGTTCCTCTTAGTCTCACTTGGACACCTCAGAACCCAAACCTGGGACTCCTTAGGGCAGGGTGAGTTGGAAGAGGGACAGGGAATCCTGCTCCACCCTTTTCCCTAGTGAACAGCGCGGGGACTCCTTCGGAACCCCTTTCTTGTCTTCACTGGCCATTGAGTGGATGGCATTTGTGCCTGAGAGGCAACGATTTCTATTTGCGGTGTTCAAAGCGTACCTTTCTAACATCTGCTTTGGCCCTGGGGTACCAAAAGGAGCGGTAGCGGCAGAAACTGAACTTCCCCGACTCTCTCTCTCTCTCTTTTTTAACCTCTAGTTTATCTATTCGTTTCCGAAGGGGCTGTAACGCTGCTCTAGTTGCCACTCACCTTTTCTTTTGCATAAAAAAGAAGCGGGGAGTAAGCAGGTATTTATTTAAGGAAGTCCTGCAGCCGACGCGTTCGGCATCAACAGTGTTTTATTGAAATAGCACTTTACTGTGCGTGCGCCAGAGGAAACTGTAGACGAGGTCCTTCCCATCGGAGAGCGTGATGTGGTCTGAGCCGGCAGCCGGGCACAAATGTACACAGCCCAGTGCCGAGGCACAAACAAGTGCTGACTAATCTGGTCCTGGGAAGGACAACTCCGCTTTGGACCCTTTCTCTAATTTTGCAAGATGTTTTACTGGTGATTAATCCGGGTAGCTCCGAGTAGGAAGTTCACCATGGAAAGCTTCTCTGACCAGGATTTGGAACTTTTTACTCCTCCACTGTTAGAGTTAAAGTAGCGTTTGACATGCTCTCCCAAACTCTTCTCTTGACATGCCTGCAACTAGAAGCAGTGAAATAGAGTCTCAGACTATAAGATCGTGAAAATTGGTAAAAATGTGTCAGATTCTTGGAGTTGAACTCTCTTTACGCCATGGAAGAAATACTTTGGCTAGAAATAAAGTTATCTGTACATTTTAGAAGTCCCTTTAAAAGCCTGCTATGTATTATATACAATACATACCCCAAAAGTTACAGCAAGGCAATCAGAAAGAAATGGATGTTGGTAGATTACTAATGTGTGTTTCCAGGAAGCTGTCTGTCACTTTTGTGAGAGTTTAGAATGATAACGATCTGCCATGAGATAACGCTGAATCTCCTTGAAGTTCAGTATCTGATTCAAATTCATAACTGGGTCGAACAGGGCAGAAAATGCATTTAGATTTTCAAACATAATGGGTTCTCCTGAAATAAAGTCTGTGTGTGCTTTTCTCTTCAAAGTAATGAACTGTCAGTAACTGTCAGGTCAGGCTAAATGAAAGAATAATCACTTAGTAAGCATTTATGCATTTTTGTTTTTCTTTTTATGTGGGGGAATAATCAGTTTTGACTGTGTTAGCAATTTAGAGCCTTGTGGATATTGCTCTTCCTCACTGAATAAAAGAAGTTTAGTCTGGAAAGGACAGTTATTTCAGAACCTCTGTAAACTGTTAAGTTCAGTACCTGACACAGAAAATGTTCAAAAGTAAATTCTTCTCTTCTTTTCTTGACATTAGACTGTTAGCATTATCCAGTGCTTACTTTGGGGGAAGGATACAAACTTAGGCTGTTTCTCTTATCTGAATCCAGTGAGTCATTATGATAGAATTGATAGTCACTTCTTCCCCCTGGGATCATATGGCCTCTCAGGAACTTTATACTTCGATTGTAGGTGAAAAGTTTGTTTCTTTTTCAAGTCCTTTGGGACCCAGCTTCCTAAATTTAACTCTAGCTCACCCCCAAACTGAGCATGTTGAGAGCTTCATGGAAAAATGACAAGATTTGTTTGGGTTATTACATGTCCTTTTTTTTTTTTCTGCTGTATTAGTGGGAGAATTGGAAAAAGAATAGATTTATCTGGAAAATTGGACCTGAGAACAGTTAGCAATATAGAGAGGGCAGAAAGGGGGTGGCTTTGTGGATATTTTCCTCTATCCTGTGGCACACTTGTAAGGTACTGTGATCAGACAGAGCTTGGCAGCTAACAGCTTTAAAAACTCAGTGAGAAATCTTGATTTCTGAAAACAGGTGGCATCACGAGCTAGTCAATCCTAAGAAATGTCTTCTGTTCCTTGACATGAACTGAAGTGGCACACCATACAAGCTCTAAGAGGCTAATTGAGTAAATTTGGCCACTTAAAGAAATGCTTCTTGATGTTTGTATGTTTGGGAACACACAGCATTTCATCAAATTGCACTAAACTGAGTTGACACTTGAGAGACATCTAATAATTTGTTAATCAGAAGAATCCAAATACACAGTCTGTTCCCTAATACTGATTTATTTCTTAAATTTCTTACCTATTTGTTAATCTATATCTTGAAAAAAATTAATAAGCAGCCCAGTTTGAGTCCACTACAGTTATGTTTCAGCAGTGGCAGATCTGCTCTTACCCATTTTATAATGTGTACCCCATTTGTAATGGTTTCTGTGATTAGTACTTTCTCCATTTTTACATTTGAGATCTTAGAGGACTTAAATACATTGTTCTAGGAGAAACAACTTGCAAGCAACAGAGCTGGCCTTTGAAACCATCTCATCCAACACTAGCCCAGTGTTTTTTCTGATGCATCATAGCTGTTCTGCACCGTGTAAAGAAGGGATCGTCCCTCAATTGATACAAGAGGAAAATGCTTTGTTACCAACCTTCTAAATTGAATTGATAAATCTATTTAAAGCCATCAGCCCCAACTTTTCAGTTCTTTTTGCTGCAAATTCCCACCTTCTCTTTCAAGAATCTATATTTTTGTTTATTATGTAGGACTTTTGTAATGTCGTAGTATGTTATACCTAGAAATGGCAGTTGTTTTAACTCTTACAAAATGTTAGGAAAACTAAAGCCCAGAGAAAGAAAGTGGTTTACCCATGATGCCACAGTGAATTAATAACAGAACTTCATCCCAGATCAGTTTCATAATGTGACATTCTTTCTGTTCTGCTGCTTAATACAGCAGGAAAGGCAGGGGGAACTGTGGTATAGTAGAAAAGAGCCCAACACTGTGAACCATCTTATTTCCTCAACTTTAAGTTGAAATTACATTTTAAGAACTCTTTGAAATTGAAATGTCCGTCATTGTATTGAAATTTAGTACTGTGTGCTTTTACTGATAAACTTATTCTCTTGGCGAAATCTGTATATCTGTATGTATTGTGTGTATGTATATCACACACATACACGTTGTTGAGTTGCTTTTTGTTGTATTGGCGATTGAATCTAGGGTCTGATACATGCTAGATATACTCTATCACTCATTTGTATTACCAGACTATTTTGTTTTGTTTTATTTGTATTTTAATGTATATCCTGCCAAGTTGACCAGGCAGGCCTTGAGCATTCTGTCCTGCTTCAGCTTCCCGAATAACTAGATTTACTGGCCAGTAAGTCCAGTAGGCCTGGCTTACATATTTTTATAATGTTTTATTTAAACAAACATTGATGACTTTGATATATGGTTCTAAATCCATAAATTTGAAATTATTTACTGCATAAATTATATATGAGATGGATGCATCTTAAACAACTGTAAATTATACCTATATATTCTAAAGGCTACAATGGAGAACATTATAAAAATAAATGTAATATTTTCAACATTATTTTTTAGTGATAGTCAAACTCCTAGACTTCATAGGTCTCAAAGTCTTAGAGGGATAGGCCGGGTGGTGGTGGTGCATGCCTTTAATCCCAGCACTCGGGAGGCAGAGGCAGGCGGATCTCTGTGAGTTTGAGGCCAGCCTGGCCAATAAGAACTAGTTACAGGACAGGCTCCAAAACTACAGAGAAACTCTGTCTTGAAAAATCAAAAAAAAAAAAAGGCTAGAATCATTCATTTTAAGAATAGGAATTAATTAGACATAATTTGGCTCAGACTTCACATTTAACTGAAAGTGAAACCTAGACGTAAAGAAGGAAGTGACACATCGTAGTTCAAACTAAAATCCAGGCCTTTTGATGATGCCACGTTTGCTTGGAGAGAGTAAGAGCAGGTAGTTATGCTAAGATTTTTGGCACATACCCTATTAAGTCAGGCCACTAAGGTGATCTACTTCTATTTAACATGATTTTTTAGGCTTTCTTTTTCAAAAGACATCGTTCTAGGATTCTAATTATGGCTCACTAATTTCCTTCAAGTCAGAATGAAAACCAATGATTGAATAGCTTATCTATGAACAGCGGTAATGTAGCTTTGTTTCATTTCTAGTGGTTTTGTTAATGTTACCTGCAATTTACCATGTTTAGGTTGGAGTAGTGGTAAATTACGAACTGAATCGTGGGAACAGAGGCTCAGGTGTGTGGAAGAATTGTTAGGAATAGTTGAGCACAATAACCCACTCACGTCTGCAATCCCAGCACTCAGGAGGCTGAGTAGCAGGAGGATCATGTCAAGGTTGAGACCAGCATGGTCTGCATAGTGAATGCCAGGACTGCGTATCAAGACCCTATCTAAAATAATAATAATAAAAGTAAACAAAAAGGGCAAGAGAGATGGCTGTTCTGTAAGAACACTTGGCTATGCAAACAGGAAGCTCTGCATTTGAGTACCAAGTCCCGCATGGCTGTACCTGCCATAACCCTAGTATTGGGGGCCGAAGCAGGTGGATCCTAGGAGCTTGTTGGCTGGCCAGCCTAACCGAAATTGTGACCTTAGGGTTCAGTGAGAGACCCCATGTCAAAAAAGTTAGAGAGCAGTAGAGGAAAATACCTGCTGGGCTTTGTATGTACACAAACCCATACACATATGCTCATATACCATACATATACACATGGAGATAAACCCAACAGAATGATTAGATCTGAAAACACCCCAAACTGGATGGCTTCCTATGTTGAAAACTCAGTTTTCTTATTTCACTTTGGCACCAGAGGCATTTCACCCTGAACTGAAAATTCACATTTGCTTTTGTTTGGTGGTGGTAGTGGTGTGTGTATGTGTTGGCAGTGTTATTATATAGCCTTGTTTGGCCTCAAACCCTTGATCCTCCTGTCTCAGCATTCCCTGGAACTGCAGGAATTGCAGGACTGTTCCACTACACCTACCTCAGCACACATTTTTTTACAAAATATTAGTGTGTTATAAGTTTAGGAAAAAATCTTGTAAATGGCTCTTTGAGCTAGGCATAATAACGTGCTTCTAATCTGAGCACTTGAGAGATAGAGGCATTGAGGATCAGGAGTTCATATTCATTTTCAGTTGTATGATGAGTTACAGGCCAACCTTGGCTACACAAGAGCCTTTCCTTTTTTTTTTTTTTAGTTTTTTTTTTTCTAGACAGCATTTCTCTGTAGCTTTTTGGTTCCTGTCCTGGAACTAGCCTGGCCTTGAACTCACAGAGATCCGCCTGCCTCTGCCTCCCAAGTGCTGGGATTAAAGGCGTGAGCCACCGCCACCCGGCTCACAAGAGCCTTTCTTAGAACAGTAACAAAAATGGCTAGCTGTTCCTGAGTTGGCATTCAGTCACAGATGTACTGATTACTGTTTGCTCTGTAGATTTATCGGTGCAGTTTTAACATACCTATGTAACATATTGAAGTGGGGAACATCCTTCTACATATTAATTAGTAAATTTAGGTTCTAAATTTAGTGACCTCCAACTGTCAATTGGTGACTCATGGAGGTAGGACAGTTGGTAGCAATATGGCAGTTTGGAGACTCAATTTGAATCTGTACAAATTCATGTAAGTTGAAAACTTTATTATCTTGTGATTACTTATTTCATTAAATAAGACATAGAGCATGATTTCCTAAGAACGTTAAAAATAAGACATGGTGTATACTTGTAATATTAGTGCTTGAGGAAATGGAGACAGGAGAATCATGAGTTCAAGATCAGTTTAGGCTATATACCAAGACCCTGTTTCAAAAAGCCAAAACTAAAACAAAGTAATATACAAGAAGTTATAGGATAAGTTCACTGATGGTCTTTTTCCTTAATTTGCATTTTTTTTAATCTTTTGTTGTTGTTGTTGTTGTTGTTGTTTTGTTTTGAGATAAGGTCTCACTATGCAGCCGTCACTGTTCTGAAACTCACCATGCAGACCAGGCTAACTTGAACACAGAAATGCTCTTGCCTCTGCCTCCTCAGAACTGAGATTAATGTTGCATACCAGCAAGTCCAGCCCCATTGGTAGTGTTTAAAAGAATCCATGTCCATGTGTGTGAAAACAAGCATGCTCTTGTGGGTTCATGTGCTTATGGAGGCTAGTGGTTAATGGCAGGTGTCTTCCTCAGTCACCCTTTACAGAGTTGCTCACTGGAGCTCTGTTATTAGGCAAGACTAGTTGTTCCCAAAGTGCCAGTCAGTTATCTTGTTCCCCTACTGCTAGGATTATAGTTGCATATCACCATACCTGTCTTTTTAATGATTTATTTTATGTGTATAGATATTTTTCCTGCTTATATGAGTATGTACTGCATGTGTGTCTGGTGTCAGACACACAGAAAAAGGTATCAGATCCTCTGAAACTGGAATTTCCAATGGTTGTAAGCTGCCATGTCAGTGATGGGAACCAAAAGCAGGTCCTCTTCAAATACACTTAACCACCAAGCCATCTCTTCAGCTTCCGTGCCTGTCTTACAAGGGTTCTGGGGATCTGAACTCGGGTCTTTATGCTTGCATGGCAAGTACTTTATGGACTGAGTCCTCTCCTCAGCCCCTCATTGGTAATCTTACAGGGCAGAAAATTTTTGATTTGGGATATGTACCTGGCACAAAAGTCAATATATTTTATTCAGTTCATTGTTGTAACTTTTTTTGGTATTTTGAGACAGGGTTTCTCTGTAGTTTTGGAGCCTGTCCTAGGACTAACTCTTGTAGACTAGGCTGGCCTCGAACTCACAGAGATCCGCCTGCCTCTTCCTCTGCCTCCCAAAAGCTGGGATTAAAGGTGTGCACCACCACCACCCAGCTTCCTTGTTATAACTTTGATAAAATCTGATAAATTTACAATCGAGGAAGTGTTTGTTCCCTCCTCATATTTCTGCTGCAATTTTAGTAGCTACTTTGTGGGAGTATAGTGGAGGTAATATTAGAAGGACTAGTAGTTTGAGATCATGGAAATTGTGGTGCTGGAGATGGAAGAGGTGAATGTCACCCTAAGCACCCTAAGGGATCAGATTATGAGCTACCTCCTGTGGCCTAGTAACTGAGATGTGATATATAATTCTCAAGGTCATTTTTGTCATAGGGATACACATATGCAGTGCAAATTAAGTACCCTTTCTGTTAAAGATTAATACATAGGTTAAGCATTGTTTAAAATAATAAAATTTGTGCCCATTTTATGGTGCCATACTGATATTTTACTTGAATTGATAACTTGTTTCTTTATTCTATTCACAAATATCTAATTTATTTTCCATGATCTTCTTTCACCAGTTTTTCCCCCTCCTGATTTGAGATTTTTTTTTTCAGCTAAACAGCTAAATCCTTAATTGGTTGCTTTCTTGCTTGATCTTCAAAGTGAAATTCTGTCTATTCTCTTATTTCCAATTGAACCTTCTTTATATTAGTCTGATCCCATGATTCAATATTGAAGGAAAAGCAACTAAAACATAATATAGACTTCATATCTTATAGCAACCTCAGTGTTTTCCCCCCTAGTCAGTATACAAATTTATCTCAGTTACTATAGCAACCAGTCTATCAGTTATTCTAGCTGTTTTGCCTTTTCTCAGATACTGGGACTTGCCATGTAATTAGGCTGTGCAAATGTGCTTCAGGTCTCAGCGTTTTATTACTAGCTGCAGCTGTCTAACAGTTTACAGTTTGCCATTCCATCAGGGTTAGTTGCTCCCCAGTTCGCTAAACTCTTTGTCTCCAAACATGCAAACAGTTTAAGCATATAGGATTAATAACAGCAAAAAAACCATATTCCTTGTATTAGTTTTTGTTTCATTGTTAGCTATTGTATTGAAGACTAAATGCATTGCATAACTACTGTCCATCCTTATCCTGTTGTAGTATCAGTGAGAGTGGATTCCAAGCCCAAAGGTGACCATTCAGAAAATATATTTGCCAGTAGGGTTTGGAATATATTAACATCACTAAATAGCTGAAGCCCCTTGAGTAAAAGCACCTTGGCTCACCAAGTAAATAATCTGGCTTTAAAAAAATGGTTTTCATAGGCTATAGGAAGGATGGTTAGCCTTCAGATTAATTTATTCTAATTTGAGAAAATATTATCTTTCTTTTGCCACCTTTGAATAAGCAAAAAAGGAAACAACTTGATAATTGTATGGCTCTTTAAATTTTTCCCATTCATTTAATAAATTTTGTCTTCTGTAAATGTCACAATTTATGTAACTAAAATAGCTTTAAAATACTTGTTTACCATGCTGAAATATAAGGAACATTTAGAAAATTCAAGTTGTTTCTGTTAATGTATGGTTCTCGTACTAGTTGTTAATACTGCAAGGTGTAGTAAAATTATTTGAATATGTACAGCTGTTCTCTAGGCCTGGATGAATTCTAGGTGGTTACTCTGTCCACGACTATACCAATATAGGTGTCATCTGTATACATAATGACATAATCCACTTCTTTTAAGATTAAAGGAATTTTTTGTTTGTTTGTTTGTTTGTTTTTGAGACAGGGTTTCTCTGTAGCTTTGAAGCCTATCCTGGAACTCACTCGTAGACCAGGCTTGAACTCACAGAGATCTGTCTGCCTCCGCCTCCCTGAGCAAGTGCTGGGATTAAAGGCGTGCACTACCACCACCTGGCAAAATTTTGCTTGTTAAAAACTGATGTGAGCTGGGCGTAGTGGCGCAGGCCTTTAATCCCAGCCCTTGCTCAGGGTGGCAGAGGCAGGCGGATCTCTGTGAGTTCAAGGCCAGCCTGGTCTACAGAGTGAGTTCTATGACAACCAGGGCTGTTACACAAAGAAACCGAAAAACTAAAACAAACAAACAAAATCAAAACCTGATAAGTAAAAAAAATACATATGTCTGTGGCTTAATATATTTTCATATATGTATATATTTTGTAGTGTTTCTCTTCATTTATTAATTTCTTTATAGTGAAAAATCCATTTCTTGCTTCCAACTAACACAGTACCCGTTTATCAGTCTTGACACATTCTTGCCTTCTTGTTTCTCTAACATCTGGTAACCATGATTCTATTCCATCTATAAGATTTTCTTACATGGATCCTACATGAATGAGCTAATGAAATACTTGTCTTTTGTATCTGGCTTATTTAACTTAACAAAATGACATCCATTTCTACCAAAGCTGTCATAAATGACACAGTTTACTAATTTGTTAGAACTGAGTAGTATTCTGTTGTGTATATGTACCATGTTTCTTTATCCACTCAAGCTAATAGACCCTTGACTATTGTGAATAGTAAACTTGGGAGTGCAGACACATTTTTTTTGGTGAATTTATTTCTTTTGCTTTGGCTATATAAACAATAAGACTACACCACTTGATCATATAATAGTTCTGTTTTTAACTTTTAAGGAGATACATGCTATTTTCCAGTGATAGCTGTACTAATTTGCATTCCCGTCAGTTACATGTGAGGATTCCCGTCTCTCCACAACCATACCAGCATTTGTTATCATTTATCATTTTTGTAATTAGCCATTTTTATTAGAGTGAGGTGATACCTTCTTGTTCTTAATTGCATTTCCATGACAATTAGTGCTATACAGTATATTTTCATTTACCAGTTGGTCATTGTATCTATTCTTTTGAGAATTTTCTATTTAGGTCTAATGTCCCTTCTTTAATTACTTAGAATTTTATTTTGCTGTTATTTTTATTTGAGTTCTTTTTAGATTCTAACCATTAAGATATTGTCAGATGTTAGTTTTCATTTTTCCTATTCTATAAATTGTCTATTGTCTCCTTTGCTGTGCCGAAGCCTTTTAGTTTAATAAAATGCATTTTTCTACTGTGCTTTTGGATTTCTACCTAGAAAACTTACTGTTTGTGCTTCTGTACCTTAAAATATTTTTTTTATCCTGTGTTCTAGTAATGGCAGTTTCTAGTTTTATGTTTCAATCTTTATCCCGTTTTCAGTTGAGTTTTGTAATTGAGAAGAGATGTGGTCTAATTTCATTGTTCTGTATTCAAATATGTGATTTCTCCAACTCTTGTTTTTTTTCCAATTTGTGTTCTTATCATTTTTGTCAGTGATAGTTGGGAGTACATTCTAACTTTCCAAGTTAGAAGATGGTTGTAGTACAACTTGTTAGTTTATTCTTTTGGTTGTGAGATTACTAAATACTCCTGATTTCTTTTAAATCATGATTTGTGTGGTTTCTTTTAAATACTTATATATGCAAAACTGTTCTTGAATTCTGATAATGTTGCCTAAGAAAACTTTAGCTTCACAAATAGACTTAGGCACAGAAAAATTTACTTTTTGCTAAGGAACCCCCTGATCCTTACATTTGTAAAAGAAAGGGGAATTACTTTTTTAAATCCTAGGGTTAAAGAATAATATTTTTAAAAATTTCTTGTTTTTTTTTTCCCCATGGCTCCCTGGCTAGCCTTGAACTCACTACATATCCCAAAGACAATCCTGAACACCTGACCTTCCTACCTTCACCTCCTAAGTGCTGGGTACATCATTCTTGGCTTTATTTTTGAGGGGTTTTGACAGTGAATAATATTTTCCCCCATTTGTTAAGCTCTTCTAGTACAAGACTCATTGAAACCTAAATATTCTTCTAAACCACAGATTAAACTTTCAGAGAACCAATAGATGTCCTATGTTCAAATACACATTGTTCAAAGCAGGCATTTTAGTCATTAAGTAGGTTAAAGGAGAGGATTAGTTGATTCCTTCTTGAATTGCTAAGAGTAGTTGCAGATGAGCTTAGTTTCATAATCTTCCTTTAAGTTGATCCCTGAAAGTTTTTAATAAAATTATGGGACTGAGGCCATCACCTTTTTGTTTGTCAACAGTACTGTGAACATTCTGGGCACCCTTTTAAAAGTCTCATTTGAAAGATATGCTTATCTACCCTCGTCAAACTAAAATGGTAGTTAGTATCCACACCTCCTTTCCAACTTTCTCCTAATTAGATTAGCCAATATCATTACTGTTTTAAAATTTACTGATATACCTCCTTGTCCCTTACAACTGAAAAAGGGTAGTAATGGCTGAAATGTAAAGGGTAGGGGACTTTGGGAAGAAGCAAGGGAAAACTTGGTTAAATTGGATATAATTTATACACTGGTAAATGGGATTGGTTGATGTCTCTGCTGGGAGTTAGTTATTGGGTTAGTGAAACAGGTGAGCCGAATGATTTAGATATCTGTATAAAGGTCAGTACCTTGATGAATAAGAGCAAATAGATTTGTTAATATTTTATAGTTGGTATTTGGTCTTTATCAGATTGGCTTGAGGAGTTAAATTTGCCTGAGATTAGTCATTTTCTTGTTTTTTTCCTTCATGTGAATTTTTCTGTCTCCATTATGTCCCAGTCATAGCTCTTGGGACTGTTGACTTTTATTTTAACCTTTGCTTTATTTATTTATTTATTTATTTATTTATTTATTTATTTATCTATCTATCTATCTATCTATCTATTTATTGTTTATTTATTTAGCATGGTTGATATGTAGAAGAATGTTTAAGTGGGACTAGAATTGGGTTGTAAGCATGTTCTCTAATGTTCTACTTCTCTTCTTTTACTTTGAATTTCCTAGCTCTGTTAAATTCCACCCTTTCGAGCCCACATCCACACATTAGTTTTCATAAAAGGAACCAGGTAAGGGAGAGGGCTGAGACGAGGACAGTGGTTTGCGTTTATGGAATCTTTGTAACCTGAAGATATCTTCTCAGTAAATACTAAATGATTACAGTGGAGTCTTAGATGTTGACGGTTATCCTGCACTTATCAGTTCCTTGTTATTTATCTTGTCTTTCCATGTGAATGTGTTCAAAATAAGAAAGAAATGATAGATAATTCTACATGTTGTTACATACAAAGAATGATAAATGGCACAGTGTGTTGGCTCTTCACTTTCAGAGGTCTTTTATGTACATAGTCACTTCTGACCATCTTGTGATTATGTGAGATGGGACAGTTTTTGTGAGGCGAGTAGGACAAGTATTGACAGATGAGTATGCTAAAGGGCTTGCTGCATAGTCACCAAGGGCTGGACCTTCACTATTAGATTTCATTAGATGGAAACTGAGTAATAGAGAATTTAAGTCTAAGTTCAGGCTGGCAGGATGGCTCAGCTGCCAAGGCTGACACATGAATTTGATCCCTGGATCCCCACAGTAGAAGGAGAAAACCAACTCTTGCAAGTTGTTTTCTGACCTCCAAGTGTGTACTGTGACATGTGAACACACACACACACACACAAACACACACACACACACACACAGTGAGAAATGTAAAACAATGAGAATTCTAGGCTTCTCTGTACTTTTTCTGAAAAATGAGCATTTTGCATGTGATTTGTTAGAATAACAAAGATAATCCTACCATTTGTATCTGTATAGTGTTAAAAACAAGATAAATAGCATTTTAATTTTCTTCTTATGCATTAATCAAATTAATTATTGGCCAAGAGCCAAGTCCAAAAGTGACTTTGTTATTGAAAACTAATCACAGACCTTGCTCACTACCTTTCAAAGAATCTATTCTTTGTTCCCAGAGGAGAGCTCATCAGAGTCTGAGCCACTGACTTGAGTTGCCAGTGCCTCATCAAAGTCCCTCTACATAGTTTTTTCTGTAATTGTTGTATAGTTGTCAGTTGTTTAGTCAGGCACGCACAGTACTGTGTTGTGATTTTTTTGTAACTCTGATTCATTTTTTTGGCCACAAGCACTAACTGGAAACAGTAAGTTTTTCTCCTTTTCCCTTCAGATGTGTTTTCTAACAGTCACACTGAATATATGTGGTAGTCTTTAACATTTTTCTCCTAATCAGCCCTCAGTTGGCTGTTAACTAAATGGAAAAATTCATTTCTGACTTATACCTAGAAAAGGTACATGAACAAAAATTATTAAATAAACAAATAAGATTGAATAGTCTTCTTTATAATGACTAATAAAGGACCTATGGAATATTTTATGTAAGTGTGGGTAATTTAAGCATTTTCTAGAATATTGATTGTTGATTATATTTCATAAAAGAATATAGGCATAGAAATTTAAACATATAGAACAGAAATTGAATTCATAAAAATATAATTGAATTCTTACTGAAATACAGTTTCTTACTGAAATACAGTTAGTCATATGAGAGAGAACATACATAATGAAAATCTATCAGCCACACCATGATCTTAATTCACTGGTTAATTTACAACTTCCTTTCCTTGTCAAGCCCTTTATTGGCATATAACAGATTTTATAACAGATTTTCTTTAATTAAATAAACCAAAGGACTAGGTTTGATGATGCCTGTCCTATAATTTCAACTATTTAGAGAGCAGGGGAATTGCAAGTTCGAGGCCTGTTAAAACTAGAGAGAGATCAAAGCCACTCTAGAAAGCTTTGTGATACCTGGTCTTAAACATAAAAAGCAAGAAGAAGGTATTTGCCTAGCATGTGAAAGACTCTAGGTTCAACCCTCAGTAACAATAGGGGGAAAAAAAGATTTGGATTGAAATTTGTTTCTCTACTCATCTTTGGTAATGACTAATGGACTCAGGAAGAATCAACAGTCTGGAAAATAAGATCGCTATCAATAGTTTTTTAAACATATATTTATTCTGTGGGAGGGGGTGTCAGTGTGGGCATGCCCCATGGCACAGGTGCACAGGTCAGAGGACAGCTTCTGGAAGCCAGTTCTCACTCCTCAGTCTCAGGTCATCCAGCTTGGCAGCAAGAACCTTTTCCCAATGAGCCATCTCACGGATCCCTAGAATAGTTTTTAAAAATAGGAGCTTGTGACAGGTGCGGTGCTTTAGAGTCCTACTTTTTACTTAGAAGTTACTGGGACTTAGCAAGGCTAGAACCCCACTGAATGCTTTGTATGGTATAAAATCATATTAACATATTAACTTAATTAAGCATCTGAAATATTGCTTGTTTGCTTACTTCTTAAAAAGAACCTGGTGTGCTTATATTAGGTCTTGATTTCTCTAGGCAGGTGTACACTTAGTCACTCTCTATCTCAGATATATTAGAAATTACTTTAAACCATTAGTAGATCTCATTTTTATTCTAACCTACTTTGAAAATCTGACATTGTGATAATACCACATTACCCTAATGTTTGTTGAGTAGTTGCAAATTTATACAAGAATATAGTTTGTTTTGTGTTGTTAATAAATATATTAATACATTTTTCTTTTAGAGGTATAGCATAGAACTGTACTATATAAATATTTGTTGGATTTTCAGGCTGTTTTACACAAAATATAGTTTTTTAAAGATCTACTTTAAGCTTATAGTTTACCTTATAGTGAACAAATGTAGTTTTCACAGTTCCCTTTGATTTCATTAAAATCACCACAAAACCACCTTTCAAAAAATTTAGACATTGTGTCAAATTGCCTCACCATCTATTTCCATTAATATCATTGATAAAATTCTATTAGTTATTTTTATATATGCCCTGGCTCAAGAATTATATAGTATTTAAAACTTTAAATAAACAGAGAGATTGTATAATTAAATTATACTATCAAAATAAAATAAAAAGTTTAAATTGCCAAATAATAGTAAAACTAGTAAATTAAACCTTTAGGATTCAGTTAATACTTATTATTTGATTATTTTAGCTATATTATCAGATTTTTGTTATTTTGTATTCAGGGAAATCTCAGTAATAATTATTTCCTACTTCTGAGTTAAGCCATGACATTTCTGGGCCCAAGGAGATGGCTTAATGGGTAACTGTGCAAACATGAGGACCTGAGTTTGAATCCCCAGCAGCCACATAAAAAGCCAGACATGACTATGCATGCCTATAATTCCAGCATTGAAGGACAGAGAGATGGGTGGGTGTAGAGAAATTACTGGTCACCTAGCCTAGTTGAAATAGTAAGCTTCTGGTTCAGTGAGAGTTCCTGTCTGAAGACAATAAGGAGGAAAGTGATAAAGGAAGACACCGGATGTTCTGCTCTGGCCTCTGCCCACTCAAATCCACGTACTACTGCAATACACATCATTCCACACACATGCTAAAAATGACTTCTTTTAGGAAAGTAAGAGTGGATTATGATTGTATAGCACCTATTTTAGCCTGTCATTCCCAGATTTTATAGGTTTTGTTGATGTCCCTTTTAATACTAGCAAAGTTAAAATAAGACTATGAGACCATATGGGTATGGTCATGGTTTGCATTTCAAAGACAAAGCAAGTCATTTTTTCTTAGATGCCATTTCTTTAGTTTTTGTACTATTACTAAGTTGGAGGTGCTTTTTGAATTCCCAATTTCTATGAAAGACTTTCTCATTAGCATAGAATCAAGTAACATGTTCTACAAGAATATAACTAAGAATGATTATTGTTTATTTCAATGCCTATATACAATATTATAAATGAAAAATTTAAAACTTCACTTAGACAAAGAGGAAAGCAAGAAAGTATCTTGTTCTATAAATCTGAATGTTTTTAAATTGTTTTTTTGCTTTTGTCAAGATATTTTATTATAGAAACAGAAAAATTAACTGATGATTTTTTTGTATATTACAAAAAAATTACTTTATTTTTTTATTAAAAAATTTCCACCTCCTCTCATTTCCCTCCCCCCACT
>NW_026068081.1:1596616-1648108 GCF_014885135.2 Alexandromys fortis
AATATGATGTGCTCAGTCTGTATAATGTTACTTGTATGTATGTTTTCAAGATAGTTTTGTCTATTCAGCTTAGGATTGGTTGTTTTATTTGTGCTTATTTATCTACTTAGTTCTAACTTCTTCCTCTTTTTTCCTGCCTGGCCTCTTAGGCAAAAACTAAATCATCATATTAGTTTTCAGAGCACCAGAAGCTTTCCAAGTTCCTGTTTAGACTTAACATGTTAGTGTTGCTCTTTGTTTGCTATCAGATTTTCTGTTTCAGCTTTCTGCCTTTAGAAATCAAAACCCTTAAGCTAGCTTCTTACTTTAGAGCCTGACAAAGGCCTTATCTCTGCTCACGTCCTGTTCAGCTCAGGATCTTTAGGATCCCAGCACTTTCTTTGTAGAAGTAAATTGACTTTTGCTCTGCTTGTTTCGGTTGCTTGTTACCTGCTTTACCTAGTCTTACTTTTACATTTTCCATATGGCAAAAGCAGAAGAGAATAAAGGGCAAAAAGCAGCTACAAGGTGGTTCCTGTTAAACAGCCCTTTGTCGTCACTTTCCTATAAGAAATGTTTCCCGAGCAACCAGCTTTATTCCAGCTGACTCACTCTAGACACTTTCCTTCTGTGTCATTGCCCCTTTTACCTCTTCAGGACTCTGACAGGATTTTGCAACCTGACTAGGTACTTATGAACCAGCCATCCATTTTCCCCCTCAAGACTGAAATAGATTTTTTTGAACAAAAAGAAATGCCTTGTTAGATTTTTCAGTGTGTAGTCCTATTGGGTTTTTGATTTTTTGGGTTGGCGTTGCTTTTCTTTTCATTTGATTTTTGTTTGTTGTTGTTGGTGGTGGTGGTGGCAATGATGGTGGTGGTATTCATTGGTTGGTTGGTTTGCAATGCTGAGATTTGAGTCCAGGACTTTCCCTGGGCTGGGTGGGTCCCTCTACCACTAAGCCGTATTCCCGGATTTCGGCTAGTTGTTTTAATATATTTTCATAAGTATAATAGGGAATTTAGAATTGGCAGTGTTAAGGATGAGATTGCTCTTGGGTTTTGTTTTTGTACTGTAGGAGGTAGCCTGTGAGTTTCTTGTTTTTTAATTGAATATGAAACAGGTGGCAAATGTAGGATTAGTCTCTTTACTGATTCCTCCATGTTTGCCAAAGACTTAGAGATTGTTTTGTTTTCAGATAACCTTCAGGTAAGGGGAAGAGAAATAACAACCCCGCAAAGCAGAATGTCTGCAGCTAAGGGGATGAGAAACTAAGAAGATGGCAGAACATATGTTCTGGCTCTTTTAAACTATAAATACTTAATGTTCATTATAAAAAGTAGTTTTTAAGCTCTTGCCCATGATTTTAAGTCCTGATAAGGCATGAACAATAAAGATCTGATCTTAAAATTGGAAAAGATGACCCAACAATAATTGCCTACAAGCAGAGGTGTGTAACTACACAGGCCACATGCAGCCCAGTCAGTACAGCTATGAACGCAGCGCAACAGAAAATTGTAAACCTACTTAGGACAGCATGTGATTGTTTTTGTGATGATTTTTTGTTACTTGATTGTGTGGGTTTTGAGCTTGAACTTTGTACATGATAGCACTGTTTCACAATGACATACAAAATAAACATATGTATGCTCTCACAGTCGGAAACCCTGCTGTGGCCAAAGACCGTTTTGCTTTCACTGTGGCTAAGAGAAGCCAAAAATTTGGAGACTTCTTGACTCTATAAAGAAACCTCTCACTGAAGCTCTGGGGGAAAAAAAGAGTTAAATTGCTATTATAATCATTTCAACAGCTGCTTTCAAAATGAGGGTTTCTCAGTGTACTGAGAAAAGCAGCTTTTTGGGTTAATATACCTATATGAGTTAATACACACTTGTATTGATTGCTATTCAAATCAAGGAACTAAGTACTTCAAGTTATGGGAGGATTATTAGTTGAAAGAATCAAGAAACAAAATCTGTTTTGTATTGCATATGGCTCACCAGTTTGTGATTGATATAGAATAATGTGTCTGAAATGTTACCCATACACTTTTTATAAAGCAAGAATAGTGCCCCCCAAATGACTTTTCGTATGTTATAACTGTTTTTTTTTTTTTTTTTCTTTCCGGGATAGGCCTTTTCTGTGTAGCTTTGGAGCCTGTCCTGGAACTTGCTCTGTAGATCAGACTGGCCTCAAACTTACACAGATCTACCTGCCTCTGCCTCCCAAGTGCTGGGATTGAAGCATGCACCACCACCACCCGGCCTGATTTTTTTTTTAATGACAATATAATATTAATTGATACTTACCTAGAAAATTGACTATTGATATTTATTTGACCTACCCCATTTACCTTATTTTGAATACATTGAATTGATCCCATTTTGAATATGTTGAATTAAGTCAGTTTCGAATACATATCTGAGTAATAGTGGCTATAAGTCAATTTACCTATCTAGACATTGTGTTAATTTGTTAGAGAAGCTATCTTGAAGGCTGGAAAGATGACGCAGAGGTTAAGAGCACTGACTGCTCTTCTAGAAGACCCAGGTTCGATTCCCAGTGCCCACATGGCAGCTCAAAACTGTCCGTGACTCCAAGATCTGACACCCTCATACAGACATGAATGCAGACAGGACACCAATACACATAAAATGCAAACAAATAATTTATTTAAAAATAGTATTTTTTTTTTTTAGAAAGAAGCCATCTTGAGTGTTTTAGGAGTAGGAACAATCTAAGCAAGCATAATGCAGCTGTTTATTTTTCTTCCTACTCTTCATTAAGCAGTTTTCTAACTGTACATAATGCCATACAGATAGTACATAGTATTTACATTTGGGCATATGTATTGAATAGACTCTGATAGAACTTTGAGTACACACGTGTACAGCATCTTTCATTGAGTGAATACTACTAAATACTTAGATGAATATTTATATAATTGACATTGACCATTCAATTCCTTCTTCTTTGTCCTTTCATCACACACCGTCATAATTACTACATAATTAACATGATGAGAATGTAGAATTGCTAAATAAGGTATATATTCTCGCTTAAATTCTAATTTCAGATAAATACATTAAAGTTTATTCATTGTTTATTGTTGGAAGTTAGCTGCATGTTCATTTTGTAGATATTTTTTAAGTATCTAAATATAATAACCCTAGTTGAAGAAGAAACATCTCTGGATATAGGCACGGTTATGAGGAGTGGCATTTAGCCTGAAAAAACTACTAAGGTTTTTAGTGTAGTGCTGGATTTTGTTGTTAGTTTGTTGTTTTGTTTTGTGTTTTAGTATCCATCACTTTTTTTCCTTTGGAAGTACATTATTAGAAACAAAGCTCAAAAATAGTAAAACTTCATATATTGTTAGGGATACACATGTGTGGATGTTTGATGAAACTTTGGGTGTGGGGGGCGTGTTTCAAGACAGGGTTTCTCTGTGTAACCCTGGCTGTCCTAGAACTTGCTCTGCCAGGCTGGCCTTGAACTCAAAGAGATTCTCTTGCTTCTGCCTTTCAAGTGTTGATATTAAAGGCTTGTACCACCATGCCTAACATGAAACTTTTTTTAAAAACTAAACATCAGGGAATTTTACCCAGGTTGACCTGTATTGGGTAGGTAGATAACTAGAGCATGCAATAATTATCCTGGCAGGACTGTTACTCAAGTGTCCAGGTAAAATGCAGAGTCACGGGAGTTTATTCTCTGTGTTACACTTGAAAATTACATGCATATGTTAAATATCCCTTGTTTAAAATTCATGGGAACAAAAGTATTTTAGATTTAGGAGTTTTTAGCAATTATTTTCATTTTAGGAGATATTTTCCTATGTATAATAGGATTATCTTTGGAATGGGAACTGACTCTCTAAATACAAGATTCGTTTATGTGTCATATATGACCTATGCACATAACTTGAAGGTAATTTTATAGGGTTTTTATGTGCCTGCACTTTCTACCCTTCACATGAAATTAGACACAGAATTTTCCATTTGTGGCATCATTGTTGACACTCAAAATTTTTGAGTTTTGAAACATTTTTGGATTTTCAGATTTCGGTGCTCAAGCTGCATGTTCTAATATAGTTTTGTACATACCAAATAAAGAACAATAGCTTAAAAGTTTAAACATGGACTTCAATGAAAAAGTTAGTCTGTATATAAGGGCTAACTTTGCATGTACTTTACAAACTAAATCCAAAAAGAAAAGTTGGCCTCCACTGATTTCCCAGAGATCCTATCGGGTAATGAATAAGTTTTAGCATGATTATTTAACTATTATAGTATGTCTAAATTAAACGCCTCCATTTATAAAGGTTTATTATTTGTTTTCACTATTCTATCAAATTCCATCAAAGCTTCAGTTTATGTTTTCACTTGGGGAAATTAATGGTTCCAATGTGTTATATCAAATTAAAGGAGGCCTCTAGAGCATGTGGAAAGATATGGTTACTTCAAGTAACCAAGGTAAAAGTGTTAGGATTCCTAGAACAAAAATCACACAGACCTCTTCTGTATTATATTAATATTTAAAAATTAGATTTCAAACTATTCCCCTATAAGAACTACAACCATGTGATGCATAATGATATTTTTGGTTAAAAACAGTCTGCACATAGTACAGTAATCCTGTAAGATATCATCCCTGATGACATCATTGCCTTTTTAGTTTTAAGTGATGTTCACTTAACAAAACTGCATAGTACACATTTCTTAGAGTGTGTCTTAGTTGTTAATTGAGTCATACCTGTGTTTGGACAGTCTATAATAACTATCAAGAAGGACTGAAGTTACAGCTTAGTGGTAGATTGTTTGTTTAGCAAGTGCAAGGCGCTGGCTTCAACCTCCAACACCACAATATATACCCATGGACACTCATACACACATACAAACAAATATCAACCAGTTTCATGCATACGGCTGAAGCATTTTGTTTACATTTAAAACGAGTGTTTTAAAGCACTCGTTTTCTTTAGCCTTCTGCAAGTTCCCACTATAGAGAGAGCTAAAAGGCTATTCCAGTGAGGCTTTTAAACATCCTTCATCTCTTTACATACACTTGAGTGCACCTCTTCTGTCCTTCTTGATATCATATGTGCTTTGGTTACAGTTATATATTAAAATTGTTTCTTCATAGGTTTGACTCACCTATTATATTATGACTTCTCTGTGGGCAAAGGCTGAGTCTTTCTTATCTTTGTTTTCTCCTTGTTGCCTAGCAATGTCTGACCTGTGGTAGACAACCAATAATGGTTTGTTGATTAAATGAAGGAACCCAAGAACCCAGTTTATCTAACTCCCTAATTTGCAAAGTGTGAAAACTGAGGTTTAGAGGGATTGCGACTTTAAGAAGTAGGCTGTCCCAACTTTCTGTAATGTCCTTGTTAAGCTTATCACTAAATTTCTGTTTGAATACTTTATCACAGAAGAGGTTCTAAACTCTGGTTGTTAATTACGCGTATTAAACTGAGAATAAAAAAAAAACTCTATCAAGGGATTTCTGCTCTTAGTCCTTGTTCTGATGTACAGTACTTCAAACATTTGAAGGCAGATTTTTGTTTGTTTCTTTGTTTATTTGTTTATCGCTGTTTTGTCTTCTCTGGGTTGATCATCCTTATTTCTTTTTATCTTTTCACATGGGTTTCAGAACATTCACCAAACTGGTTTCTCCTCTTTTACTTCATCCGTATTCTTTTCTAAATGTTATTTCTCAAATAGTACATAATGGTTTTCAGTGTGCTCTTATCTATGAGACTGTGCATACAAAGTGTCCCCCCCTCTTCCTGTGTTCTGTTAAGTTAGTCTAGGATGGCAGCCATGTCACAGCTTTACCCAGTGTAAGGTTTCACGTGGCATCTTATTAAGCCATGAATCCCTTATCATGCACTTTGTATTTATTCCTGCTACATTTCATTCTGCTAAGATTTGATCTATTTTTCTAGTCCATTTGAATATTTTTGAATCCTTCTAGCCAGTATATTTTGTCTTCCCCAACTGTGTCCCATATAGAAATGTATAATACATTTTCAATGTATTTATCTAAAATATTAACAATTTGAAGTAGATAAGAAATGAATGTTTGTGGTGGTTTGGATGAGAGATGTCCCCATAGTTTCAGGCATTTAAATATTTGGTCCCCAGTGGGTAATGTTTAGGGAGGTTTAGGTGGTACAGCCTTGATGGAGGAAGTACATCACTGGGGACAGGCTTTGAAATCAAAAGCCTTAAATGCAGTTACTCTGTTTGCTTCATGCTTGAGGTTTAAGGTGTGAACTGCTGGCTTCTTGGTCCTGCTGATGCCTGTCGCTTGTTGCCATGCTTTCCTGCCATGATGGCTCTTAGCCTTCTGGAACTGTAAACCCAGATTTGTAGTGTGAATTCTAATTAGTCTTAATAATAAAAACCCAGAGTCAGATTAGGGGGTGAAAGCTGAAAGATCAGAGAAGCAGGGCAGCCAGCCACTAGAGTTCCTACCTCTATGAAATCTTCAGTTGCTGGGATTAAAGGTGTGAGCCATAACTACTTGGCTCTGTTTCTCTTTTAGACAAGATCGGCTCCATTTAGCCCAGGGTGGCCTTGAACACACAGAGATGCCTCTGCCTCTGACTCCCCAGTGCTGGGTGGCCACTATCTGTCCTCTATGGCTAACTGGTGGCTTAGCTCTGCACTCTTATCTTCAGACAAACCTTATTTGTTAGCTCAGAAAGAAACAAAATATCATCACACGGATTTGTCCCTTCTAGAAGTTGCCTTAGTTGTGCTTCTTTTATCAATACAAACCAAACTAGAACAGTGCTTTAATCTAGATTTTTGTGTACAGTATTCTTTGATATTCAAGGCCAATAACTCTATCTAAAAGGAAAACCAGCAATTTCTTGCATGGTTGGTTTCAGTGAATGCTTGCTGACTCTTAATTAGTACACCTTTTCCTTGCCCAGGGCTCTTCAACAGTTTAATGGTGTGTGTCAAAAACTTGTTTGGGATTGATATGTACTGAATATGTCTATAATTTGTGGTATCCACCTACTTTTAATTGTTGACTTATTACAGTGTTTTATTTATGGTGTCTTCCATTTGCTTTGGTTTTTCTGAAGTTTTACCTAGAGAACGAGCTGTGTAAATTCTTACATAGACCAAGAGATAATGTGTATGGTGCAGTAAAGCTGAACTTTAGAACATCTTGAGATTTATTCTTGAGTGCTGTAGGTCCCAGTTTCCTCATTGAATGTTTTTCTTCCTTTTTTTTTTTTTCTGAGATAGGGTTTCTCTGTAGCTTTGGAGCCTGTCCTGGCACTAGCTCTTGTAGACCAGGCTGGCCTCGAACTCACAGAGATCTTCCTGCCTCTGCCTCCCGAGTGCTGGGATTAAAGGTGTGCGCCACCACCACTGCCTGGCGAATGTTTTTCTTTAAGGTATTTCTCATAATATGCTTTTGATCTCCATGAAAGACAGATTGAGTGAATCTGAAGAATTCAGGTCTTCTTCCAGGGATGTCTGCGAACCTCACAAAGCAGACTCCTGAAACACCCAGAAAGCCTGTCTTTATCTGTCCGCATAAGAACAATTAAGGAGAAAAAAGCTGATTGGCATAATTTAATCCTAAAGTGGAAAAGCCTCAGTGATTCAGGTTTTAATACTATGAGTAACATTGCCAACCTGAAAATCAGCTTGTTCAGTAAAGACAACATTGGATTAGAGAACAGCAGCCTAATTTCCAACAAAAAGGAAGAACAGACATCCAGAACATGCTAAGGGATTCAAGATGCAATGTGAGGAACTCTAGGCTACCTTGAATGGTTTGATAAAAAAGACAAATGAAAATAGAAAAGTTGTCTACTAAGAGAATTTGTGAACAATAAAGTTATCATAGTGGAAAGGATACTAAAGGAACCCCACTGTTTCACATGTGATCAATAACCTATTTTATGAAATCTCCTGCCAGCTCTCTGGCATGTTCAGAAAGGAAATCCTCCTCAGCACACCCTTAGTGTGGAGCTGGCCCCTCACCCGACTATGACTTCATCCTCAGATGTAGCTACACCTACCAGGGAAGAGACAGCAAGCTACAGCTAGAGAGCATGTTGTTGGAAACCAGACCAGCCCTGTGACTCCCCAGATACAACCTAGGCTAGTTGGACAGTCCCGTAGATGGGACCTGGCATTGTGCACCTGAGCCAGGCACCTTTCTGGTATGGCCATCAGCCCTCTTATGATCCTGGATCACTGTACTAGTCCTTGCAGCCTCTCCAGATTCCCTTTGTGCCTCACACCCACCTGTAGTGAACGTTAGTGAAATAAATGAGTTCCCTAGGGAGACGATAATTCTTATGTTATTATCATGATGATGCAATCCACAAAATTCAAACCGTGTGAATTTCTACAAGATGAACAACACAGTTTCTTCAGCACATGAATCACAAGAAATAAACATGAGAAGGAGGTTTAAAGAGCCATCTCAACTGATGATAACTCAGTGGGTAAAAGACAATGCCATCAACCTAAGTTCAGTCCCCAGGTGGAAGGAGAGAAGCACCTCCTGCAAACTGTCCTCTGGCCTCCACACAGACACGATGGTGAGCAAACACACAGCACTGCTCCACTAAATACATTACTAAAAAAGACTGAGGAAATAGAAGAAATCTGCATGTCAGCTATAAGTAATTAAGAATTGTTAAGCTCTATAATATTGTGGTTATGTTTTAAAGAGAAGTCTTTATCTTTTTAAGATGCATATTAAAATGCTTAATGGATAGAAAGGAAATAGTTTCTGTCATTTGCTTCAAAATATCAAACAGAATGGAGAGAGGGGTGTTGATCTATTATTGTTGAACATGGTCAGCAAATATGGTATAGCTTTATCATATTACTCTCCAAGTTTTGTCTATATTCTAAATATTCATAATGGAAACTTAGAAATTCTCCCCAATATTTTTATTGCCATATAGATAGTTATTTGCTTATTCAGGTCCAAAACTCACTCTATTGTAGCTTACATATTCTTCCATCGTATGGCTAAAATTAGAGCCCTTTTGCTTGTAGATTGGTATCATATTGATTGTTTAGTTTCTAGGACCCCCATCTCTGACTTTGCCTAAGAAGTTGCTTCTAGATAAATCAAAGATTTAATAAATGGTTAAAGTTTCAACTAGCAGATTACCTACCCATATGAAACCATAATGGGTCATATGGATTACTAAAGTAATTTGTGAGACTAGGTGGTTTGCTGGAAACTATTCACTATATCCCTAGTTCTAACTAGGCTCGGTTGATTTGTGATGGGAATTGAACCCCGGACCTCACACATGAGGTATGGCACTCTACCATTAACTTAATAACCCAAGCCTTTTGGCCTTAGCATAAGTTCTAGGAAGGACAGTGTCTGTTTCTACTTTATACTCAGTGCTTAGCAAGCTGTTTG
This sequence comes from Alexandromys fortis, assembly GCF_014885135.2. Classification (NCBI taxonomy): domain Eukaryota; kingdom Metazoa; phylum Chordata; class Mammalia; order Rodentia; family Cricetidae; genus Alexandromys; species Alexandromys fortis. The sequence continues at coordinate 1,606,022 of NW_026068081.1, forward strand.
ATAAACAATAGTGTTAAATGAATTAATTTAAACTTTTTTGTGTTATTTTTCAAAAATAAGGTAATTGCAGGCATGTTCAGCCTGTGGCTATGGACTGCTTGTATCCCATGACAGCTACGAATATGAATCAACAAAACACATATGTAGATGACATTATATCACAATGATAAAAGATTGAACACTTCTGGAAATGAAGTCTTTGAATTTTCTTCTAAAAACCCTTTTGTGCATGATGTGTGTATGTATGTGAGTGTAGGGATGCCGTGGTAAACATGTGGAGGTAGAAGACATTGTAAATTTGGTTCACTCCATCCATTTTTACATGGCTTCTAGGGATTAAACGCAGGACTTCAGGCTTGTAATGTGACTGTCTTTGCCACATGAGCAGTCTCACCGACCTCAGAAATGATTCTTATGAGACCTCAAACACTAAAAAAAAATATTTTTTTTGCCTTGAGACTAATTTTTAAAATCTGAGATTTTGGGAAGTATTGCTATAATTCCTTTTATACTCAGTAGCATCATAGGTGGTATGCTAATTCTTAAAAATTTTTATTAGTTGTTTGAGAGTTTTGTACATGATTTGATCATATTTATCCCCTAACTCTTCTCAGATCTACTTCTCTCCTTTCTTACCCACTCAACTTTTAGTCTGCTTTTTTCAAAGTCATCAAGATCAATTTCTGATGCTCAAATACTCTTAGATGTGTAGTATTTTACTTGAGTGTGCTTGACTTACAAGGGCTATGCTCTTAGAGAAAATGGCTTCTCTCTTGTAGCAGCAGCTAACAGTTGCTAATAGCTTGATGACTAGGGGTGGGAGTTAGTGCCAGATTTCCTTCTCCGTGCTGGAATTTGGAATGGCTTAAGCTTACACAGAGCTTATTGTATATGTTACCACAGTCACTGTAAGTTTATGTGTGCAGCTGCCCCACTGTGTTCATAAGACATGTTTCATGTAGTCATTTACTACCTCTGACACTTATACTCTTCCTGACCCTTTTTGTATAGTGATCCCTGAGCCTTGGTAGGAGGGGTGCAATATATATTCCACTTTTGGCTCATCATTCTGAAGCTTATATTCTCGGCACCTTGATTAGTTGTGGTCTTTGTGTTAATCACCATCTACTGCAAATAGAAGCTTCTCAGAGGATTGAGAGATGTGTTGATCTGTGAGTATAATGATAAGTCATTAAGAATCGGTATAGTACTATGTCAGTTTAGCAGAATTATAGTAGTAGGGTTTCCTCTGAGGCCTATGACCTGTCTAGATAGGTTCTGGTCTGAACCTATTTTGGGCTTTACCTTGTGGAACAGTACTCAGAAATCTAATCAGAAAGTATCTGGTTAATCCCATGTTATTCTTGCTGCTATGAACCAGTGGGCATGTGTTGCCAGGTCACTCATATATTGTAGTTCACAGGGTTTACAGTGGAGGAAGATTGGTAATTACTTTTCTCTTCTGGAAGCATGCACAGTATTGTAAAAGCTAGCTAAAAGAGGTGAAGCTTCTAGGTCAGTACCAGCTTTCTTTCTCCATGTTCTTTAACTCAAGTATGTGGTATCATCAGCAATACAAGTTCTGGAGGGTAACCAAGAGCAAGGGCCATAGCCTGTAATGTTTGTGGGGGAGGTCTGTGGGACCTTTTTAGCCAACAGTTCCAAAAAAATCAACCTACTCATGGCACTGGACATTTTTTGTTAGCCTTTATGTCCAGTATGAACATTGTTGCCCTGTTATAGTGTGCTGTGGGACAATGATCTTGTACTCTGTCACTTGTATTGGTCACTTGTATTGGTTTAATAAAATGCTCATTGGCTAGTAGCCAGGCAGGAAGATAGGTGGGGCAGCCAGAACAAGAAGAATTCTGGGAAGAGGAAAAGCTCAGTCTGCAGTCATCACCCAGATGCAGAGGAAACAAGAAGAAAATGCCTCACTGATAAAAGGTACCAAGCCACGTGAATAACACAGACAAGAATTATGGGTTAAGATGTAAGAGTTAGTTATAAGAAGCCTGAGCTAATAGGCCAATCAGTTTATAATTATTGTAGGCATTGTGTGTTTCTTTGGGACTGAATGGCTGTGGGACCAGGTGGGGCAGAAACCTTTGTCAACAATAGTGTCGCCCCATTCTAACTCTTTGTATGTTGTGTATATGTGTATATTAGGAAGCTTCTGTAGTAGGAATTTTCCAAGACTTTTTAAAAGTATTTTGTGTTATTTTTCTTTCACACATTTCCTCCCCTTTCCTGTCCACTTCTCTCCCACCACAATTTAACCTTTTCTATTCCATTATCACATTTTAACTCTTTATACCAGTGCATTCTATCCCCTCTCATATGAGACCCCCTCCCCATGATTCCTTAGTAATTTCTTAACCTCTATGATCATTCCAATTGAAACACACATATCTGAAGGTTCAAATCTAGCATCCACAAATGAGAAGAACCATATGAGATTTATCTTTCTGGATCTCGGTTACCTCTCTCAGAATGATTGTTTCTAGTTCCAGTCATTTACCTGTGAATATCATAATTTCATCATTCTTTATAGCTTAATACTATTTCCCTGTGTAACTTTATCATATTTTCATCATCCACCATCAGCTTATGGGTTTTAACAGGTATAGTAGTCTGGTCTGGCATCAGTGGTCTATGAGTGTTTGCAAAATATTTACTCAGGACCTCCTGGCCTTCATAGTTTGCATTGAGAAGACGGGTGTAATTCTGATAGGTCTGCCTTTATATGTTAGATGGCATTTTTCTTTTGCAGCTCTTCATATTCTTTCTTTTTCTGCATATTTAGTGTTTTGCTTATTATGTTGCAGAGGGACCTTTGTTTAGTCCAGACTATTTGGTGTTCTGTAATTTTCTTGTACCTTCATAAGCATCCCCTTCTTTAGGTTGGAAAAGTTTTCTTCTATGTTCTATGCCTTTGACCTGGAGTTCTTCTTTTTCTTCTATCCCTATTATTCTTAGGTTTGGTCTTTTCATGGTGTCCCAGATTTCCTGGATGTTTTGTCTTAAGAATTTGTTAGACTTAATATTTTCTTTGACCGATGAATCTAACTTTTCTATTGTGTCTTCAGTGCCTGAGATTCTCTCTTCCATCTCTTGTATTCTGTTGGTTATGCTTGCATTTGTGGTTCCTATTAATTTACCCAGATTTTCTATTTCCAGAATTCCCTTGATTTGTGTTTTTTTATTGCCTCTATTTCAATTTTCATGTCTTGAACTGTTTCCTTCACCTGTTTTATTTTTTCTTGGCTTTTCTGGCTTTATTTCCTGGATTTATTGATTTCTTCCAATTTTTTTGTGTTTTGTCCCTCCATTTCTTTAAGGGAAATTTTCATTTCCTCTTTAAGGGCCTCTATAATCTTCATAAAGCTATTTTTTAAGGTTAGTTTTCCCCCCTGTTTTTTCTGTTTGGAAAATTCAGGTCTTGCTGCTGTAGAACCACTAGGTTCTGGTGGTGCCATATTGCTCTTTAGGTTGTTGAATATATTCTTGCACTGCCTTCTACCTGTCTGGGTTTGGGATAACTATAGGTACATACATTGATTCTTCTTCCAATTGGTGCAGGTGTTATCTGTGCCTTGGGGACTCTTTTCCTCCAATTGGTGCAGGTGGAGCCTGCACCTCTCTCTGGGTGGCCTCTGATGCCACTGGGGTTGGTGGTGGAGGGCCTGGCTGTGGTAGTCTTTCCTGCTGACTGGCTGTTAGTGCTCTTCCTCCAGTCTGCGCAGGTAGGAGCTGTGCCTCCGTGGCTGTGCACCGCTACTCTTCCTCTAGTTGGGGCAGGTTGGAGGTGTGGCAGTGTGCCTTTTAATGCACTTTGTACTCCAGTAGGCACAGGTGAGGACTGTGCCTCCAGGGCCCTCTGATGCAGCCAGGCATGGTGATGGAGCTGTCTCTTCCTTCAGTTGGTGCAGGCTGTGCCTCCGGGGGCCCTATGCAGGTGGGGATGGTGGTGGAGCTGCCAGCCCACAGGAGACTTGCCTGCTGCTGGGGCTGGGGTGGGAGGGATGCAGGTTATACATACCCCTGACCTAGGGTTTAGAGTACGTGGCTATCCAGGGATACTGAGCTTCTAATCTGGCCTGGCTATTATGGTGACATGACTAAGGCTAACCCGGTGAAATTATAAAGATAAGTTTTGATAATTGACAGTATTTTTATTATGATGTCTTTTTTGGGACTAAATAAGAAAAATAAAGTTTGGGCTTTTGTAATATTTAAAAAAAGTTTCCTAAAATCCCTAAAATCACAGAAACTCTACAGATCCTTGCTTAAGATCTTGAAGCTAGTTGATGGTTGAAGAAAGAATTTTTTTTTGACATCTAGTCCCTTGAATCCCTAAGACTGACCTCAGTAGTTGTTTTTGTAGGCATATGCCCACTCTGAAATAGTATTGTCTTCACTTTGAAATCAGAGACTGAGATTCATAGAAGGGCTGCGTAGCCCCAGGATACTGAAGAGTATTAAGTAGCACACTTATCTGGCAGCTACTGCTTCACTAATGACAGTTCTCAGATAGAGCTGAACATAAGAAATACGCCTTTTAAAAACCCCTGAACAATTGAAAAAGTACCACAACGTGCAAAATAAAATCATAACGTCTCTTTGGCAGTGCCCCCAAATCCCCATTCTTCTTTGACCTTGCAATTACAGTTTTAAGAATCCTGGCTTCTCTGTTCAGCATAGATAAGAAGCAAAATTGGAAGGGCAAGAAAGCTTTTAAGCAAATGAACATGGGCAGCTGTAAGAAGTAACCACTAAAGGTGAGGAAGAAGCACAGCTATAAGACACACTTGTTCCACACCTAGACTCTTTGTAATAAAAACAAATAAGTTCCCTGTATTCTATCACCTCCAAGATGGCATTATTATATTAAAGTATTATATTTGAGCATGCTAATTAAGGGAGAATTCGTAACATCCGATTTTGTGTTACACCTTCGGTACAGTTCACGAGCCACTGTTCCGCACGAGTCGAGCAAGGGCCTGAAGATTGAAAGAACACACACAGAGACCAGGGTCATTCGAAAGGAGACCAGCTAGTTTATTCAGATTTGGGGGAGTCCTTATCTACCTAACTGCTGCACAAGGATCTCTGCCCAGGCAGATGGGAAATTACCATATTAACAATGGAGACAATGCCCTGCAGCTAATCACCAGGAAGGGCAGGGAGAGCACAGAAACAAACAGGATGCTTAGTCAGCTGACCATAAACTGTCCCCACAAATGCACCCCAGGAACTAGGGCAGACCAGGGCCCTACAGGAATTACACATCTTTTATCTAAAGAGTTATTTCTAAGTGACAGATACTGAAATTGCAAGGCTTGCTCATGTATTTATATACAAGGTACTTTTGAGATTTTATGTTCAAAAACCATTGAAAGACAATGGTTGGGAAACAACAGTAACTGGTCTATGCATGAGCAGCAAAGTGAAGGCAATTAATGCTGCTTCATGAGTTGGACTAAACTTGTTTAAGGCTTTGAATTCTGGCTGGCCCTTAATAGCTACAATGAATGTGTAATTGACATGCCACAACCTGGGAATGAAATAAAGATTCATATGTAAAATCTCCAGAGAAATGAAACCTTTGAATCTTCAACTTTTGCAGTGTTTTAAGACCTTGCCCAGAAAGGAGGCAATATTGCAAAGTGGTTTAAAGCCTTGAATCAAGCTGCCTAAGGTCACATTCCAGCCCCTGCATTTTAAAGATAGAATTTAAATGATTGAGTCTGATCCAAGTTAGACTTTTGTTCTATGAAAATAATATAATTAGTAGGAGAATTTTGAGGACTCAAAAAGTTCAAATATGTTAGTATTGTTTTGGCAAATATGTGATAAATTATGGCCATTGTTTTATTATTTATATAGCCCCTATTAGAAAAAGAAAAACTTGGAGTGTATATACACCATAATGATTACTATTATTTATTTATTTGTTTGTTTTTGTTTATTATTTATGTTTGTGTCAGTATATGTCATATGTGTGTGAGTGACAGCAGCCAGGAAAGTGTATTGGGTTCCATGGAGCTTGAGTTACAGGTAGCTGTGGCCCCTGGGTGCTGAGACCTAAACAGTCTTCTACAAGAGCAGCAGTCACTCTTAACCATTTAGCAATCTCTGCAGTCCTGTTTGCTGCTTTTTATGTTGGAATAAATTGTTTTTTCCTCATCCTGGCACATGACAAAGGTCATTTACAAGTTAAACGTATTTTTTTTTTTACTTTTTACTAGGCACTGAAGTTTTATAAATAGATCAGAAATGCATAACAAAAGAATTCTAACCTTACATACTACCCTGATTTAAAAAAAAACAGTTTTAAGCTTAAAATATTAGAGGAAACCATGGTAGTTTGAAATATTTTGCTACACACCAAACTCTTAACGACTTTATACTTAAATATCCTTCAAATGTGAGTGGTTTTGGTTACCAGGTGATACCAATAGTATCACCCATTGATAAGATTTCATTTGAATCCCCAGCTCAGTATACTCTGGCTTTTTTACTCTTTTTAAATGAGCCGGTGCTTTAGAGGCTGTAGAGTACCGTTTTTGTGCCCAGAAATTAGTTTTTGGCTCCTCACTACTGAGAGCTGCCAAAGTACCATGGAAAAATGTGGAGCAATTCAAAGTTGCTAAAGAAACTATCATGCACTGTGTATGTCTTCATACACCCTGACTGAATCCTCATATCAGTCCAAGGGAGATATTTTTACCCCCTTCTGCAGAGGACCAAACAGTACCTTTAAGAAACTGAATCATTAAGTGGTTTGATCAACACATGGGATATCATTAAACAGTGTTCAAACAACGTTAGACTGCTTAAAAGACTGTTATACTATGCCCCTTGTATTTCTTTTTTTTTTAAAGATTTATTTATTTATTATGTATACAACATTCTGCCTCCATGTATGCCCACACACCAGAGGAGGGCGCCAGATCTCATTACAGATGGTTGTAAGCCACCATGTGGTTGCTGGGAATTGAATTCAGGACCTCTGGAAGAGCAGTGCTCTAAACCACTGAGCCATCTCTCCAGCCCGCCCCTTGTCTTTCAAAAGGAAGTAGTTACTCAGCATAATCTGGAACATCTCCATTAATGTCAACAACTGGCCAATAACTTAGACATCAAATCAACAGCCAGAAACCTACTGCATACAGGAGCTAACAATATCTTCCTTTCTAGGGGATGAAGGCAGTGAACCTGGCCAAATTTATACAGGTGTAAGGATCCTGAGATGAACAAAATTTCCTCCTTTCTCTACTTCCTATGGGTTTTAGTATATTTGTTTCTGTTTTGTTTTGTTTTTAGAGAACTTAGCTCTTGCTTTTAGACCTCTATTGCAAGTCTGCACCTCCTCACTGCCCTTCAGAATTTGAGGTTTATGGAAATTTGAGCTTTTTAAGGTCTTTATTTTTGTTTGGATTGACTTGTTTGTTTTAAACATCCATTTCTATAGAATTGATATTTCTTTCTTTCTTTCTTTGAAATTAGAATAACCTGAGTTCTAACAAGTTTTCCATATGTAGGATTTTATTACACAGCAATGTAGATTTGACTAGAGAACCAAATGTCAACACGCCAAGCATATAATCCCAGTAATCCCAGTACTCAGGAGACTGAGGCAGGAAAATCTTGAGTTTGGACTGTGTATCAAGTCTCTGTCTTAACAAAACAAAACCTGTTTTTATTTCTGGAAATTGCCCTTTGTTAACCCAAATTTATATTGACCAAAACTACTGATGGTTAAATGGGCACTGCTTATGACAGTTAATTTTGTGTGTTTTTTTTTTTTTAGTAACCTTAGAAAAACCAACTACAGTTGTCTATTTCATCTTCTAATCTCTAGTCCTAGGACATAGTGGTATTCCAGAAATGTTTGTTCAGTGAAGGGATTGAGTGTTCTTTGAAAGTAATTTTGTTTCCCACAAAATTTTAAGTAGATCTTGAAGATTCTTATAACAACATCATACTAAATATAGCATATAGAGAATATTGTAGTCTGGCTCTTATTATAAATATGACTTTTGAGGAATAGTCACCCAGTCTCTTAGAATGTTTTTCTATCTCTGCAAAAACACTGTGATTAAATGGTTTTGGTTTCAAGCTGCCATTCAGCCCAAAATTATATCATCTGTGATAATTGCATTTTATTTTTCATAATCCTCAGTAATGGCATATTAACTGTTTACTGTTGCTGTGTAGCCCTGAGGTATAATAATTGGCCATAAATGTGTTCTCTTGATTATGCTTTGAAGCCAATGTTCTTACTTTAAAAAAGGGAAAAGGTGAGGAAAGAATCAGTAAAGATAATTGGTAAGAAATTACTTTTGAAATTACTCTATCTAGAGTAGTCTATGTTTAAGGGTAGACTATTTTTATTAATTTATTGTTATTTTTTCTTTTATTGAAAATAGATTCTTTTCTTACATAATATATCCTGATTATAGTTTTCCCTCTATTCCTCCAAGTTCTATGCCTCCTTTCTTTGTGGTGATATTTTGTTTGTACTCTAGCAAATATAGCTTGCCTGAAGATCAGATGGTGAGCTAGGTACTACTTAATCATAGAGACCAGGCAGTGGTGGCTAATGCCTTTAATCCCACCCGTGAAGTAGAAGCAGGAAGATCAGGAGGTCAAGGACACTTTGAGTTATGGGAGATTTAACCAGTCTAAAAGCAGTGGTGGCGCAGGACTTTAATCCTAGTACTAGGGAGGCAGAGTGGGGTGGATCTTTGTGAGTTCAAGGCCAGCAAGTTCCAGGACAGCCAGGGCTGTTACTCAGAGAAATCCTGTCTCATACCTTTGATTGGGGGGGGGGGGAGGCAAGCTCATACCTTTGATCCCAGCACTTGGTTGACCCTTTTAATCCCAGCACTAGGCAGGTGGAGACAGGAAGTGATATGGCTGGGTGGAGAGAGGAATATAAGGCAGGAGGAGATAGGAGCTCACCCCCCCTTTAGTCTGAAGATTTTATAGAGGTAAGAACTCTAGTGGCTGCCTGCTTTACTTCTCTGATCTTTCTGCCTCCTCCTTCGTCAGGTTCCCTGAGCCCTGAGTGGAGGGATTTGATGGAGACAACCCATTTAGGGCTGAGTGTTCCAAAGTCTCTCTCTGTGTAAAGTCTGACTGTGAGTGTCTGTATTTGTTCCCATCTGTTGCAGGAAGAAGCTTCTCTGATGGTAACTGAACAAGGCACTGATCTATGAGAATGGCAGAATATCATTAGGAGTTTATCTCTACATGTTTTTTTATCACTACATGTTTTTATTTTTTTAGACTTGTATTATTTGACTTTACCCCAGGTATGAGTAGAGGTTTGCTCCAGTAGAAAAATTGAAGTCAAAAACGAAAATGATTTCTCTTTCCAAAATCAGTATGTATAATGCATATGAAAATTTTCAACCATGTTAGCAAACAAAGAAGTGTAACAAAAGACAGATATGTACATTTGTTCATCAAATTGGCAAGTACTGTAAATGGCACTCATTTTCAGTGATGGTATTAAACTGGCATTCTTAAAGTAGTGAGAGCATAAATTGGTGTGTCTGGATAGCAGTCTGAAAGCTTCCTAAAAATTTTAAATTTTTATACTTTCAACCCACAATTTCACATCTAGAAAAATCATTTTGAGGAATTTTATTGTGGAGTTGTACAGTTTCTTATGTACAAAACTCCCTATAGTATATGTATTATGAAGACAGATGGTGGTAAGCTTATTAATATCTGATTTAACTTTCTTCCCTGCTCTTTTGTTTTCCATATTTCGTTATACAAAAACAAGATTTTCCAGTAACAAAATATATACCTAATTTTTTAATGCAACTTTGTCTTTTTTATATGTAGAAGTCTTTTTTGTTTTTTCAATCTAACACCATCTTTTGTTTCTGAACAGGTCTCCAGAAAAAGTTGGACTTTCATCAGTCAAGGTTAGTTGTATTTTCTCAGAGATTTTGGTATTTGTCACCTACTTGCTACTGTTTTATTAAAGTTATTTTTTGTTCAAGAACATTGTTGTTATACTCTGATTTACCAATTATTTATATAATCTATTAAAACTTATGTAAATATTGTGCTATAAGCACAGTTACATATAATTTTTTAAATATTCATTATTTTTATTATTTACAATTTTAAAAATGAAAGAACACTATATAGATCTAAGTGCATAAAGTACTTACCTAGTATATACAAGACCTTAGGTTCAGACTCTAGTATTTTAAAAAAAGAAAAAAAAATACAGAATAACAAAAATACTTCTATGCTTCCTATGGGCACATATTTTGACAGTATTAATAGTGTATAAATAAAAAAAAAATACTGGTCTTATTTCCAAGGAAAGAGACTTTCTGTTGTGACAATTTGTCATTGGTAGCCTTTTTTGCATTGTTATTTTTTTTGTCATACTGGAGTTCAAACATGATTCCTAGCACATTCTAGGTAAAGGCTCAGTGACTGAGCTATATCCTAGCCCCTAAGAGATAACCATTTTAAATACAAAAATATGGTGAAAATTTTTTACATTAAATACATCATATATAATAAGTATTGATATATGTGTATTACATGATTTTGTATGTAATGCTTCCTCTGTGGCTGGCTGGTGACCCCGCCCTCCTTCCCAGTGTTCTTTCAGTCTGGCCCTCCTGTCTGACCTCTTCCTGACTAGTTCTTGGCCAGTTAGCTCTTTATTAAACCAATGAGAGCAATATATTGCCACAGTGTACAAAGGATTATTCTATGGCAATGGCTCATGCCTATAATCCAAGCACTAGAGATATGGAGGCAGAAGGATAAAAAATTCAAAATCATTTTTGTTTACATAGTGGATTTGAGGTCATCTTGTTCTACATGAGACCCTGTCTCCATCAAACAAACAAACAGAAAAGGAAAAAGGAGATGTAAACATTAAACTGGGAAGAAAGCAGAGTAATGATAAACAAAATTTAGGCTATCATTTCTCAGGAGGAGAGATTATAAAGGAAAATGAGAATAATGTATAAGAGTTTAAAACTCCTTTTTCTTTAACTGGATGCTTAAGACAGGTTCTATCATAATTCTTCCTTGTATTTTATAACTTTCTACTTAATATTTCCATAAAACATGTTTTAAAAGTAACACATAGAAGTGGGTTAAATATCTATAGAGCAAAAGAAAACATAATGAAAAGAGCCTTTCCTTCTATTCCTCAGCCCCTACCTCCTAGTCTTTATTTCTAGAAGCGAATACTTTTTATGCTTTATACTTGGCTCTAAGGTATTTATAGGTTATAACAAATAGGTTTAGAGAATCTACTTTACACCAGTAATTAAAGACTGTCCTTACTTGACTAAAATTAGATAGCAAATGTACGTATTTAGTAAATAAATATGAGAATGGATAGTGTTCCCTTTTTACCTTCTTAACTTCAAAGTAAGTATGGAGTCCCAGGGAGCTACAAATACAGTATGAAGATGTTCTGCGTATCCTTCAGCCAGTTTCCCTGATGGTTATAACTTAATTATAGAGCAGTATCAAAACCATTGGTTCAGTGTGAATGCCAGTATTTTCTCTGTGTGTCTGTGTAACCACCACAACCAAGATGCAGAACTGTCATCAACACAGTTCTTGTGCTACCGCTTTATAGTTAACATGCTGCAAATGCCCCACATCATCTCCAAATTTGTTTGCCATCTCTATAATTTTTTCATTTTGACAGAGCAAAACCAAGGAAAGGAAAAGAACCCCAAAAGAAGGCACAAGAATCAGAAACCCACTCATTCACACACTCAGGGTCCCATAAAAATACTAAAGTGAAAGCTATAATATATGTGCAAAGGACCTGGTATAGGCACTGTCCTTGCTGCTTCAGTCTCTGAGTTCATATGAGCTTTGCTCAGTTGATTTAGAGGACCTGTTCTCCTGGTGTCTTCCAACCCCCTCTGGCTCTTACACTCTTTCTGCTTCCTCTTCTTCAGGGTTCTCTGAGTCCTGAGTAGAGGGGTGTGATTGAGACATCCCATTCAGAGCTGTGTGTTCTAAGTCCTGGCTCTTTGCATATTGTCTGGCTGAGGGTATTGTATGGCTCTGTGTTTATTCCCATCTGCTGCAAGAGGGAGATTCTCTGATGTTGGGCGAATAAGGCACTGATCTATGAGTGGGCAGTATATAATTAGGAGTCATTTTATTACTACTTTTTCTTTTTTAAACCAGTAGTTAGTGTTTGATTTTACCCTAGGTCTCTGGGCTATCTAATGTCTGGTTCTTGGTCACCCAAAGCAGTGTCAAGTATGATTTCTATCTCCTAGAGTGGGCCTTAAGTCAAATCAGATATTGCTTGGCTACTCCGACAAGCTTTGTGCCACCATTGCCCTAGCTTATTTGGTAGGCAGGACAGCATTATAGATCAAAGGTTTTGTGCATGGGTTGGATTTTATGTTTCTCCTTTGGTAGCCTGAAGAGTACCTTCCCATACCAAAGACATTAGAACGTAGGGGTAAAAGTTCTGTGTAGGCACCAGATTGACTAATCCATCATATTTAGTGAGTTGCATGGATGTTGTTTTCAACAAAGAGTCCTTGCTGTCTGTTTGAGAGGAGCAGCCTGTTGTCTTAGCAGTAGCCTTTATTGCTTGGGGATTTTCATGGGACCCCAAGAGATGGCTAGTTGAGACTCTGTCTCCCTCATTATTTCAAAGTCTTCATTATTATTACCTTCGTATATTTTTAGGACTTTCCCACTGCACTAGGTTTCAATACCACCAAATGCCCCACAATTCTGTCTCTCTCTGCGTTCCTTCCCTTAACCACATCTTCTCTCTTCCTCCCAACCTGTTCCTCCTGTTCCTGATCAGTCATCCTAAGTTAGGTAACCCAGATGCAGAAAGATAGATATGATATGTATTCACTTATATGTGGATACTAACCATTAAATAAATGATAACCAAGCTATAATCTGTAGCCACAGAGAGGTTAGGTATAGAGGAAGGGACTGGGGGAGGGACATGGATATTCCTGGGAGGGGAAAATAGTATAGATTTTATGGGTGAACTGGGAGTGGGGAACATGTGTATTAAAAGTAAAAATGTTCAAGTCCTATAATAGAGAAAGTATAAGCAACTATATTAGTCAACACAAGTAGAGCATAACTTCTACATGGATGACTAAAAACTAAATCATGAATTATACCTTTTACTAAAGTGTATTTCTGATACTGTGATACAGACTAGAGAAACAACATGATATTGGGAAAGTAGGAACTTAGTTTTGTGTTTGAGTAAAGAACATTCCACCCTATAAGAAGATACTAAAGAGTGTCTCAAGTATCATTAACTTGATGATGCTGTCTTGTCACATACTTTATTTCTATTGCCTTATCTTCCCAGCCTGACAGAGGTGTTATCAGAAGGATCTAGGGCTATATATAGTCAACTACTTTGATTTTCTTTCAGTGAAATTATAGTTGACTTATGTATATTTAGATTTTACTAAGAAACTTTCTGATTGACTTCATTTCCCTGGAGATCAGGTCCTTTGGCTGGTGCTATATGACCCCTTTTAAATTCTGACTTAGCAAAGTCCAAAAGAGCTTTGGTAAGCTATATAAAATAGAAATCTAATCACTGCTTGGCAGTTTTCTTCAGTGTAAGAGTGCTAACCAGGATCTTTGTAAATTCTAATTAAAACAAATCAAATTGGGGGCCTAGAAAATTTTCATGTAGCTTTTAATAACTTAAATGAAGAAATTTTCCTTTAAATTATGTTGTAAAAGGCTTTTGATTTTTCAGGTAATAAACAGTTAGAGAATAATTAAATTAAATACTTAAAATTGGTAGGATTGATGATGCTATGTGATAACTATTCTTAAAGATGATCTTTCAGATATTCATTATCTTGTCCAAGTAATCTTACTAAATAGTTTTGATTAGATCTTCTTTAGTTTAAACCTAGGCTGGAGCTGGAAAGATTGCTCAGTGGTTAAGAGCACTGGCTGCTCTTCCAGAGGCCTTGAGTTCAATTCCCAGAAACCACACAGTGGCTCACAGCCATCTATAATGAGTTCTGGTACCCTCTTCTGGCATGCAGGCATACACAGAGGCAGAATGCTGTATATATAATAAATAAATCTTTTTTTGAAAAAAAAAAAACACTTGTTCTTAAAGAGAGCTCAAATTTGATTTCCAGCTTGTACATTTGATTTATAGCTATTAGTCCTTCAGTTGCAGAGGATCAGACATGCACACAGTGCACATATATACATGCAGGAAAAACAATACACTTAAAAATATGTAAATAAATACATGTTTTTAATAAGTAGTTCCTTTTGTACAAGGCCTCTGACCTACACAAAGAACTACAGAAAACTAGGAAATACTGAGAGTGGGATAGTCTTCCCCAGGGAAAAACACACCAAGTGGTTATCCAATACTAAATGTTCAGCCCTGAAAGACTACATACAAGTAACATCATATAGACTGAGCAGGTTATATTTAGGAATCATATTCATGTGCACATATGTATATAATAACAACTAATGAAAAAGATGCCATGAATTTGTAAGGACAAGTATATGGCAGAGTTTGAGAGGAAGATAGGGGAAGGGAAAATGTTTTATTATAATTGCAAAGATAAAAGGAAAAAGCACTTCATTAAAAAAAAAGCAGGCTGGGCATAGTTGGCACACGCCTTTAATCTCAGCACTTGTGAGGCAGAGGCAGGTGAATCCCTATGAGTGCAGTTTGAGTTTGCTCTACACAGTGAATCCCAGACCAACCAGGGCTATATAGTGAGGTGCTATTTCAACAAATAAAATTTAAATCCAGAAATCAGTTAAAGAATATATAAAGTTAAGATGTATATATTATTATATATTTACCAAAGGAAAACCAGAATATACATTATTCGACCTTCACTATTTAGCAGTGATTATTTAGTGCTGGACACCATTTGAGATATTGGATAAATAATAGTAGATTCAAGAAGCAATGTCCTCGTTCTTGTGGTCGTTGTGGTAGTTTGAATGTAATTGGCTTCCATAAACTCATAGGGAGTGGCACTAATAGAAGGTGTGGCTTTGTTGGAGTAGTTATGGCCTTGTTGGAGGAAGTGTGTCACTGTGGGAGTGGGCTTTGGGGTTTCCTACGCTCAAGATATCACCCAGTGTCTCAATTGATTTCCTGTTGCCTTCTGATCAAGATATAGCCAGCACCATGTCTGCCTGCGTGCTGTCATGCTTCCTGCCGTGATGATAATGGATTGAACCTCTGAAACTGAAAGCAAGACACAAAAATTAAATGCCTTCCTGTTGACAGAGGTTTCTCTCCCACCAGGTCCCAGAGCTGATTAGTCCCAAGAAATCATACAGCGCTCTACATTAGTTATAAACTGATTGGCCCATTAGCTCAGGCTTCTTATTAACTCTTATACCTTATATTAGCCCATAATTCTTATCTGTGTTAGCCATGTGGCTCCATACCATTTTTAGCAAGGCGGTCACATCTTGCTTCCTCTGAGACTGGGTCACAACTGCAGAAAGAACTTTCCTCTTCCTAGAATTCTCATTGCCCAGCCTCTACTTTCTGCCTGGTCCTCCTGCCTATACTCCCTGCCTGGCTACTGGCCAATCAGCATTTATTTAAAATATAAGTGACAAGGTACAGACCATTGTCCCACAGCACTTTCTTTTATAAGAGTTGCCATGGTAATAGTGTCTCTTCACAGCAATAGAAACCCTAACTATAGACAGTTGTTATATTCTAATGGGACAGGAAGAAAAAAATTAAGCAAATAACAAAGTTCACTTCAGATTCTGAAAAATTACTTTAAGATGGTCAGTAAAAAGATCTAGAGAGATTGATTAGTGGGTAGGAGTGCTTACTGCTCTTACAGAGAGCCCAGGTGTGGTTCCCAGCACCCAGATGGTGGCTCGCAACCATTTATAATTTCTATTCCAGAGGATCTAAAACCTTCTGCTCTTGAGGGGCACTGTGGTCATGCAGTGCATAAATGTACTCACACACACACACACATACACACACACACACGTACATAAAATTAAATAAATAAACATGTTGTTTTCATTTTTAAGTTAATTTTATTTTTATTGAAAAAATTTTCATACAGTATATTCTGATCACAGCTTCCCTTCCCCCGAATCCTCCCAGGTCCTCCCCACTTCCCCTACCTCCCTAATTCTATGCACTTTCTTTCTCTCTTTCTTTAGAAAACAAAAAACAAACCATAAAAAACAAAGTACAAACATATACACATACAACCGAAATCCATAAAAGCACAAAATTAGAAAACCATATTTATTATACAAGCAAAACAAAAATGTCCAAACGAAGCAATAGGAGTCAAAAAGTCTACAAAATACCACTGAGTTCAGTTTTTGTTGGCCATTGACTGCTGAGCATAGAATCTGCCTTTATGTGTACTAAATATCCCCATTGAGACTCCCATTTGGTAGAAAACTAATTTTTTGTGTGAGTGGTTGTTAATGCAATATAGCTTCTTGGGCTTTGGATGGGATCTTTTTTATATATTTTTTATTGATATTTATTGAGCTCTACATTTTTTTCTGCTCCCCTCCCTCCATCAGTCCTGTTGTGTCTTGAAGACACTATTTCCTTGGTGTCCTCCCTCCATCCCCTCTGGCTCTTAGAATCTTTCTGCCTCCTCTTCTGCATAGCTTTCCTGAGCCCTGAGGAGAAGGGCTTGATGAAGACATCCCATTTAAGACTGAGTGTTCCAAAATCTCTCACGCTCTCCACATTGTCTAGTTGTTGGTCTGTCTGTTAGTTACCATCTACTGCAAGAGAAAGCTTCTCTGATGATGGCTGAGGGAAGCACTATTTATGGGTATAACAAAATTGCATTAGGCGTCATTTTATTGCTATGTTCCTTTGGCAATCCAATAGTATTTTGTTTTCCTCTAGACCCATTCACAGCCACCTGAGCAATGTTAGGCATGATTTCCATTTTGTGGAGTAGGTCTTAAATCCAATCAGAGAGTTGTTGGTTTCTCCCATGTTTGCACCACTACTGTCCAGTATATCTTGCAAGCAGGTCATCATTGTAGATCGTGGGGTTTGTAGATGGTTACCTTTTTCCTGGTAGCGTGTAGAGTACCATAAACACTAGTCAGTAGGGAAAGACTCTAATTAGGCACCAGCTCAAATTCTCCGTGTTCAGTAAGATGTGTAAGAATTGTCTTCAGCAATAGGACCTTGCCATCAGTTTGTGGAGAGCAACCAATAGCCTTGGCAATAGCCAATGTTTAGGAAACACTTTGGCCAATGATTCAACTAGATACAGCCCATTCCTGGCATTGTTTTCACTTGGTGATGAAAGATACCTAGTTGGGGCACTGTTTTCATGTGGCCTTTAGTGTTAGTTGTCCCTCCCCACATTCTCTCCTTACTGATCTCATCTCTCCTCTTCCTTGTTTAATCCTCCTGCTCCAAGCTCCCATATCTCTCCACTAATAGACACACATATACACATAAAACCAAATAAATATTTTTTAAATAGTTTTTTTTTAATATTTATTTATTTATTATGTATACAATTCTCTCTGCATATATGCCTGCAGGAAGAGGGCACCAGACTTCATTACAGATGGCTGTGAGCCACCATGTGGTTGCTGGGAATTGAACTCAGGACCTTTGGAAGAGCAGGCAATGCTCTTAACCACTGAGCCATCTCTCCAGTCCCCAAATAAATATTTTTTAAACGATGGTCAGGCAAGCCTTCCATGACAAAAATGTCACTTGAACCCTAATAGCAAGGGTTTACTGAACCTAGGTATTGAGAGTGGCAATGAGATGTACATGAGCTATCAAGTGTGTAGGAAGAGGGCCACATCATGTTAAGCCCTCATGGGCTGTGAGAGAGTTTAGATGTTACCTGATACCTAAGATTCCATAGGGGAATGATCCTTGATCAGATTCTATAATAAAATTAATAGTATTCCCCCAAATATTGAGGAATCCAAAGAAACAAACTTGAGATTGAAAGTGTTTCAAGGCTATAAAAAATTTCAGTAGAATATTTTACTCATTTATACTAAACAGTAGTAATCTTTGGCAAAACTTCATCTTCTGATAATTTTATAAGTGCTATCTTAATACATATATATATATCCTATATGCCTTATATCACTTGTCTTTGAAAGTTATAGCTGCCTTCCTCTAACAAGCTCTGTGACAAAAAATTATGAATTGATATTTCATGATATCAGAAGTCGCATTTAAATTGCTATCCTTTTATAAATATAAAAAGCAAGATTTATAAATATATGAAACGATTATTTTACTCTAGTAGCAACACAGTGTCTATGTCTACCTTTCTAACTTCCCACATGTTTGTATATATGTGCATATAAATGTATACATACACACACACATATATATGTATTTTTGGTGGGTTTAATTTTATTTATCTTTTCCCCCTGCTTTTTCGAGACAGGGTTTCTCTGTAGCTTTGGAGCCTGTCCTGGAACTAGGTCTTGTAGACCAGGCTGGCCTGGAACTCACAGAGATGCGCCTGTCTCTGCCTCCCGAGTGCTGGGATTAAAGGTGTGCGTCACTACCGCCCGGCAATTTTATTCATCTTTTAGTGTTTTGGAAACCTTCATTTAACTTCTGGTTTAATCTTGCTTCTTTTTAGCTAAAGCATATAGAATTTAAAAATATTCTCAAAATATGCTTTTCTGTCATAAGATTTTTATTTTATATATTTATATAGTAATACTTTTGGAAAGTATTTTTAACAGCTATTTATTTAGTGTGTATAAGTGTTTTGCCTGCATGCATAGCTGTGTACCCTTTGCTTGCCTAGTGTCAGAAGTAGCCAGAAGAGGGTATTAGATTTTCCTGGAGTAACCGAAGTCACAGACTCTTGTGTTGTGAGTCACCATTTGGTTTCTAGGAATTGAACCTGTATCCTCTGGAAGAGCAGCTCAGTGTACATAATCACTGAGCCATCTCTTTAGCCCCAGGAAAAAAGTTTTTCTAAAATAAGATTTATTTACTATGTATAGAGTATTCTGCCTACATATATCCTATAGGCCAGTAGAGGGCACCAGATCTCATTACAGATGGTTGTGAGCCACCATGTGGTTGCTGAGAATTGAACTCAGGACCTCTGGAAGAACAGTCAGTGCTCTTAACCTCTGAGCCACCTCTCCAGCCCGGAAAATATTTCTGATCCTAATGTTTTCTAGCCACAAAGATATTCTGGACTTCTTATCTATTAAATGTTTTAAATTTAAAATTATTATTATTATTACTGGGGGCACATACATGTTAATCTCAACTCTGGAGATCAGAGGGCAACTTACAGGAATTGGTTCTCCCCTTCCAGGCTGGGTGTTCCAGGGATTGAACTTAGGTTGTCAGGCTTGTGACTAGCTCTTTTGCCCTCTGAGTCATCTCACCAGCCCTCTATTAGATTTTAGTGCTAAAAAGATAAACTGAGGGGTCTGGAGTAACTTGCTGCTCTTTCAGAAGACCCACATTTAGATCCCAGCACCCCTGTGGCAGCTTGTAACTCTGCAACTCTAGTTCCGTGGGACCCAGTGGCTTCTGGCCTCTACAGGCATCCATATTGTGTATATGCACACACTCAGGCAGAATATCCATACATATAAAATAGAAATAAATCTTTCTGAAAATTAGGCTCAATTTTTCATTTAAAAAATTACATATTTACTGCTTTTTATTTATTTTTTTTTGTAACTCTAGTGTCATAGATGGCATACTATCTGTTGGTATTTTTTATGTTTCTTTTCTTTGTTTAGTATTTGTGTTTTAGTTTTAAACACAATCTCATGTCTTCTTTGATTTAAGAATGCTTTACTTCTCCCCTTGCATCCTTTTTGAGGAGACTTTTAAATAAAAGTCATCATTTGGTCTGTTTCTTTCCTTGTTTAAACAGGAACCAGAGAACACAGCACAGAAAGCTGGAAATGAGTCCCCTGTACAAGAGCTGAGACAAGATGTATCTAAAAAGGTTGGAAAGATATAATATCAAATTTAGTTTAGAGAAGATAACAAATTTATACGATGCATTTAAGCTAGAACATTTTCTGTATTGTTTCAGCATACTATTCTGTACATTCTAATTGTGTTAGCATATGTTTGCATGATCAGCTTTGTGTTAGAAGACACATTGGCCTTTTTTAGAAGTCATGTCACCATCTACTTGGTGATTTATGCTTGAAACAGTTGTTTGTTTAATATGGCCTCTGAGTACTATGACACGGGCCTTTAGTCTCAGCACTTGGAAGTCAGGAGAAGGTGAATCTTTGAGATATATATAGTGAGTTCTAGGTCAACCAGGGCTACAAAGGGTGATTCTGTCTCAAACAGTCAAAAACAATTAAACCAACAGCAAAATATTTATTGGTTTCTGAGTTCCAAATCTTGAGATTACTATTAAAAGTTGCAGGTCCTGAGCCAGGCATGGTGTTGCACACATCTAATCCCAGCACTTAAGAGTTAGAGGCAGGTAGAACTCTATGAGTTTGAATCCAGCCTGGTTTACTTAGCGGGCTCCAGGACAGCCAGGACTATATACTGAGAATCTATCAAATCATCAACAACAGCAACGACAAATAAAATTTACAGATACTGAAAGGCTCATAGTAGCAAATTATGTTATCTTTAGGAGTCAGAGATAGCAGGAAGTCCTTACACTGCTAGGATCCTTGAGGCCTTTTTAAATAATCAGTGCTATGACGCTCCAGAAGTTAGTTCGCAAGAAGAGAGACTAAATGCAAGATACATATTTGGGGGCTGGGAGTGGGGAGATGTCTCAGTGGGTAAGAACATTTGCTGTTTAAGCATGGAGACCTGAGTTCAAATCCCCAGAATCTATGTTTTAAAAAAAGCTATTCCTGACCACATATGCTTGCATTTGGGGGTTCAGGGATGTAGACAGGTTGATCCCAACAGGAGTTTTCTGGCCTGCAAACCAGGAGGCAAAGCAGGTTCTATGGCAAATCCTGTCTCAAGAGAATAAGGTAGAGAATATGGACAAAGACACAATTATCCTTATCTAACCTCAGCCTGTAATACACACATTAGGCACAATTAGAACAATAAGCATTGTAAAATGGGCCATTAGTAGTGTCAGCATGAATTCCAAGGAGAAAGATTTGTGTTCATTTATTTTTGAGTGTTTTTGTGTATTTCGTGGGCCGTGAGCACTGTTGTAGCCAGTAAGTTTCTAGAGCCCAGCAAAACAGCTCCTTCTCCACTGCAGAGCTTCTCCATTAGTAGCTTTCTTCACGCTCCTTGTTGTGGAGGACCAGCCACTACTGTGTGCAGTGCAGGACTCTTCTACCTGCCTGGACACCAGTAGCATTCTCTCCATCCTTTCGTCATGACAACTGAAAGTGTCTCCACAGCTGGGATGGATTGGTGACAAATTTGCTGTCAGTGGAACTATATACACTATTCTACCCTTATAAAATTTATAAATATAGCAGAATATGGATTTTAATGTTGATCATACCTTTTTGTAAAAGAGGAAAAAAATCCCTTTAGGGAGAAGAGGTATTCTTGTATATTAGGATATAGAATAAAAATAGAGCTGGTTTTAAAAATCAGAAACCACAATTCTACAGTGGAGCAGTTTCTTTGATTCTTTTTTTTTTCTTGATGGTTCTCAACTGTTTGCATATATTTATTTTCTTCACAGTTACAATGTAAATAGAACTTTTATTCTTACCATGCTTATATGTGCTTCATATTTCATTACTATGTTTCTCTCAAACGTTTTAAGTTATATTTAGTCATTTTTATTGTTGAAACTTGTTGATTTTTTGCCATTTTTTTCTCGTCTTCCTCCTTCTTCAGCCACTCAAGTGCTAGGGTTATAGACATTCATCACCTCCATAGTTTTTAATTTCACCCCTTTCAAAATTGGAAGTTACCTACTTCCAATTTATCCTGTCTATAGTGATTTGAAGGAGAATTTAAATAGAAACCAAAGAAGTAGTGAGAAAATTCTGTGGGACAGAAAGTGAGGTTTAAGAATCTTTTAAAGTTTTAGCCTTTTAAGTTGAGTTAAGAGCGGGCGGTGGTGGCGCACGCCTTTAATCCCAGCACTCGGGAGGCAGAGGCAGGAGGATCTCTGTGAGTTCGAGACCAGCCTGGTTTATAAGAGCTGGTTCCAGGTCAGGCTCCAAAACCACAGAGAAACCCTGTCTCGGAAAAAAGAAAAAAAAAAGATGAGTTAAGCATTAATTGTTAAAGGACCATAGGAATATAACACCAACTACGTGCTCAGGAGTATCTTACATTTAGAAGAGGAATTTGAGTAAACATGGTGGTACAAATTTCTAACCGCAGCACTTAAGGTTGTAGAGGAAAAGAATCAGAATCAGGATCTCCCTCCGGCTACATCAGGAGTTTGAAGCCAGCCTGTATACACCCATATGTAAAAAAGAAAATCAGGAAATTGGATGAAAATAAATTTAATAAATGTTGTACCAAATTTACAAAATATTATAAAAACCCAATGAGAAACAATCTCCTATTGGACAGTAGGAACAAACATAACTTTATGGGGAAAGTAGCTGATTTTTGATGAACGTATAAAATTTTGGCAGGCAGAGATAAAAGAGGAAAGACATCACCAATAGCTTAGAGATGGGGAATGTGCAGAATGTTTGAGGATGAGGCTAATAAATTCAAGTTATGAGAATGTCATACTGAAATATCTGGGTTTCATTTTATATCACTCAGAAAACAGTGAGCTTTTGATGTATAAAGAGTAGCAGCAGCAACATCTCTTTGTTGCTTTTAGTTCTTTTTTTTTACCCATTGCATTGTTTAAAATCCATTTAAAAATGACAGTGAGGGACCATAAATAGGTATGAAAGGTGTGTATCATCAGCAGACTGAAGAGCGTGGCTTGTTCTCCAGGAACTGATGGTCTGTTGTGAGGAAAGTGAATGTGCCGAGCTAGCCTGTGTAGTCTGTGTGTTGTGTTGTTTGTGCTGTAGTGAATGGTAAGGTCAGAGAAGAGGGAGACTAGAACAGACGAGGGAAGATAAAATTTTCAGCCTCATCTTGATGCCTTATTTTTATAGCATGAACCTGTCTGTGACACACAGTGATCATGTCAAACCTTTGTAATAAACTTGCTCTTACTGTGGCTCTTTTCCATCCCTTGTTTTCTTCTGCACATAGACATAGGAGGCTAACAACCCTGAAAGCCCCTTTTTCCATTATTTTCCCCTTATTTGTAAACTTGTTTTCATCTTTTATTTCTATATTCTATCATCTATTGCTGACAATTAAGTATTCTTTTTTCCCTACCCAAAGTATTATGTGGAAGATTACCTGGGTTTTATGTTTGGACATTTTTGTTTACTATGTAGCATTTGGGGAAATTTCCTAATGGTTTTCCCTCAGATCCTTCTTCTGAAAAAAAATAAAATAAAATAAAACGAAAAAAACAAAAGATAATCTAGCTATCTAATGAGACCATGACAGGGTAAAGAATACTGGATGTGATACACAGAGAGCTTTCTTTCCTTTCGTCTCTAGAACTTGAGAAGTTTATTCTGTTAGCTTTCTCTCCTGTGACTAACTTCCCTTCAGCTTAGAAAAATGCTGGATCACTTTTTTTTGAAGTTTTTTTTTTCTATTTACATCCAAGCCCTCCTCCCCAACCCCCTGGTACTAAAGATCAAACCGAGGGCCTAGTAAATGCTAGGCAACCAACCAGGCAATATAATTTTTAAGAATTATATTGTACCCAGCTGACTCTATGTCTTCACGTTTTAGTGATTCTTTAGTTCTTTGAAATATTCACCTTTCCCCAGTTCCTCCCAAATTCACCCCTTTACTTCCCCTTCAAACATTGTGTCCTTGCCCTTTTCAAAACCTATCAAAACCTGTTTGTTTTGCCCATATATTCTTGGACGTATGGTCTTCCACTAGAGCATGGTCAACTTACCAGGGGTCACACTCTTGAAAACTGACTCTCTCTCTTCACATAGTTATCAATTGCCAGAAGCTTCTAGGCTAGGGGTGGAGCTTTGTGCCCACAACCTCTCTTCATGCTAGGATTTGGTCTAACGTGAGCTTGCACAGGTCTTATACACACATGGTGTCACAGCCTCTGTGAGTTCACACTTCATTTGCTCTGCTGTATGCTGCAGTTAGTTTCCTTGTAGTCATTTACTGCCTCTGGCTCTTACCCTCTTTCCACTTCCTCTTCCGCAGTGACCTCTGTTACTCATTTTCACAGACATTGTTATCTGACTTCTGTTACCACTAAAGTCGTTAATGCTGATTAAATGCCAAATGTGATAAATGTTGTAAACCTTGGTTAATATTATATGTGGTAAAATGAGGAAATTTCTAGTACTAAAATTTTTAAGACAGTGAAAAACTATTACTTGTAATACACTGGGAAATCAGGGGCAAATCTTACTGAACAGGAATAACAGCCAGTTTTACTAGTATGGAATTGTAACAAAGCTGATCAGGGCAGGTCTGCAACATATTCTGTTAACTTACTGGAGCTGGGGAATTGAAAAAGCAGAATTCAGGTTTGGTATGAGTGGATCAGGGAATTTAATGTGTTAGTAATGCCAAGACTGTATAGAAGATATATTTTCTTCTAAATAGTACTTGAAGACATAGACCCCCTGTGCATATTTTTCACTTCGATGTAAGAAATAGGAGGAGTGAGAGCAGTGTGGGCTGGATGTTGGAGCTCTCTTCATAGACACCCCGCCCCAGAGTCTGAAGAATGAAGCCTTATAATTGATTCAAGTGTGTTTATTACCTTGCATCTGCCAACTTTTCTGATGTAGTCTTGAATTCAGACTGCAGCAAGTTCAATTCTAATCCTAGGTGGATTTTGTTTCAGTGATTTTGTTAACTAGAGACAGCAGGGGGTCTTGCAACTAGTTTGGCATAACTATGTAAATAAACTCTTGACATTTGAAGTCTTCATGAGGAGATATATGGCTTCATTTTACAGGGTTCATTGAACTTTTGTCATGATATAATAACACAGATTCCCTATTACAGTGTATAAGTGTATAGATTCTGGAAGCAAACTTCCAGGACATAATACCATTTTTATCACTGACTAACTCGAAAACATTGGACAGATCACTTGGTCCATGTATGCTTTAGTTCCTTCATTTGTAAAATTATGACAATAGGAGCAAATCTTTATACATTTGTGTAAAGATTAAAATCAATAAAGTGTTACAGATGTTGCCTGTCATATATATTGAATTAGCTATTACTTTGTTGTAAATAACTTCATTATTTTTAAAACTGCATTTTAACCTTTCATTAGATAATTGAAAGTATTATTGAGGAAAGTCAGAAAGCACTACAATCAGAAGATGACTCTTTGGATTCCAAAGGGAGAGGACTCTCTGATCAGGCTACTGCCAGTTCTTCTGTGGCTGAGACAGACTTTAGTGACATACCTGGACTATTATCCATAGAGCGTGAACTACAGCATGACTCTGAAAAGGCAGACAGTCCAAATGTATTTGAAGAAGCTGAATTAGAAGCACAAAGATGTTTTCCTTCTGAGGACTCCTGTGAGAAGACTGTAGACGAAACTGCTAATGTAGCTGAAGTAAGTTCAGCTGAACAGCTTGATGTTTTTGAACTGGAAACCGAAATACTGAGCAAGGAAGCAATGGAAGTCAAAGAAAGTGATATTCTAGATCCTGCATCCTCGGATTCTTTGTCTGCTAAAGATTTTGCTGCTGCGGAAGAAGTGGCTCCCGCCAAACCCCCAAGGCACCTTACTCCAGAACCTGATATAGTAGCCAGTACAAAGAAGCCTGTTCCTGCACGCCCACCACCACCAACTAATTTCCCACCTCCTAGACCCCCACCTCCAACCCGACCTGCACCACCACCAAGAAAAAAGAAAAGTGAATTGGAGCTTGAGGCTCTTAAAACACCTGATCTGGATGGCAAGTATTAACTGAGAAATATTTTGGTTGGGAAATATGAGAGTTGAAACTAACTTTTCTGCTTTGGGTTGGGAAGAAGTAAGATAGGGTCCTTTTATATCATCCAGACTAGCATGTAACTGGGCTGTCCTTGAATTTGTGGAGATCTTCTGCCTCTACTTGTTGAGTATAGGCATTTGTTATGATTCTCAGCTAACTTTTCTGCTTTTGCTTCAATTTGTGCTAAAGAATAACTGCTATGATAACTAGGATATATAAATTATTTCTTGAATAAGTTGACAAAAGCTGAAAGGTATTATACTGGTCATAAGTTAAAATAATATTACTGAGTATTTTCAGACTCCAGACTTTTACATTTTTTTAAACCCTCTAAGAATTGATATGGAAGTGGTAGGAAGAAAAAGGGAGTGAAAGACTTAAAACAGCAGAAATTTAAATGCTAATCTTTGAATGTATAAACTGTGCAGTCTTGAAGAAGTTAAATAATTCATTTGAGCCATTGTTTTTAATAAACAAGAATAATAAAAGCCACTGTTCTCATAGGTTTGTTATAAGAATTAAATAAAGGTTAAAAATACTTCTTTATTTGTGTGTGTATAAAATTGTTGGTATTATTCTTCTGTTATTAATATCTTCATTATCATTATTATTACTATTATTATTTTTATTATCATTGCAGTACCCAAAGACAACATTACATCTGATTCTCTCCTTACTGCAAATGTGGCTTCAGAGAGTACAGTTAGAGATTCTCAGCCTTCTCTTGATTTGGCAAGTGCTACAAGTGGAGATAAAATAGTTACTGCCCAGGTTGGTGAATTACTATTATATTGGGTATAGGCTAATTCAAGCTTCATATAACTAGTTGACTGAATTACTGAAACCCTCTTTCTTCTCTAGGCCAAATATTTCTTTGTCTCCCATGCCTGACCACCTCACTTCCCTTTCTGGCTTGGCTACTAACTAGTTTAGTGAGATAGCTAGCTATTTAGCACCTGGTTCTTAGATGCCCTATTGATAAAACATGGGAAAAGTATTCACCTTGAAAGTTTTCTGCGAAAATGAAATGTGCTAATATATGCCAAGTGTGTGGCATGTTATAGGTATTTTTAAAACCAGCTGCTTCTATTTTTAATAAGTTCCTTTTCCTAGATATAAAACACTTCATGTACTAGACTATACAAAAAAACTGCATAGCATTTTACCACAGCTAAATTCTGGAACTCGGGGTAATTTGTGTAGTAGCGGAGGTGAGGAGGGTCAGCAGACCTGGAAATGTGACATTACCATCTTGTTATAACAATACAGTAGAGGTCACAAGCGGTCTCTTTTTGTAAAATCAATGTGGTGTTTGTCTTTTTAAGGCATTGATTTTTTTTTAATCTAGAAGAATATGCAGCAACAACTATATGTGAATTTTTAACATAGTTGTCTAGCTCTTTATATAAACAGAAATCTTTAGCAGTATCCACATATGGCTTGAATTAATTGCAATCTTAGTAGAGAACTGTTGCTTTGAATGGGCTCAAATAAAATATCTGTGATACTACTAAGTCACTATTTCATGGGCAACAGTAATTTTGGTGTCTAATATCTTTCAACATGTAGAGAATAATAAAGGACTAAAATGGAATCATTAATTTAAATTTTCAGTAGGCTCTATTTTCTGATTTGTGGAATTTTGTAGAAGTGTGCATGGTAATGAATAATTAAAATTTATAGAAATTCATTTAGTCTGTTTGTACAATTATAATTTTAGGAAAATGGAAAAGCACCTGATTTGCAGACGGTAGCAGGGGAAGTGATGGGCCCTCAGAGACCTAGATCCAACTCTGGGAGAGAGCTTACTGATGAGGTAGAATTTAATTTTTTTGTTCTTAAAAGCATAAAATGTAAAAATCATAATGAGAAAATGAGAACGTTCTAGAGATGGGTTGTGGTGCTGGCTGCATAGCAATGTAAGAGTACATAGCGGCTTTATACTGCACCTAAAGATAGTTAACATACTCTTGTTTCATGTTGCATATGACTTACTGCATTTTTAAATTGAAATTTCACATTTGTACATATTTATGGGTTGTAATGTGATGGTTTGATAAATTGATACAGTATATAATGACTAAATTCAGGAAATCAGTATTTTCATCTTTTTGAACATCATTTCAATACCAGGAACACTGAACTTGTTTAGTAATTTTGACATGTATAATGAGTTACTTTTAGGCCAAAATCACTAAAATTAAGAGTATTTTAGGTTTGGGATTTTATTTATATACTGAAGTTTGACTCTCTGATGGAAACCTGCCATTTCACAAAGATATGCAGTGGAATACTTACATTCAAAGCAGAATCTAAGAAGGACTGATGGCAAAGCACTCAGGACACTGAGGTAGGAGGGTCACAAGTTCAGGATCTACTTGGACCACAGAGTAAGTTCAAGGCCAGCCTGGTAACTGTCTGAGACATTAAACCAAAAAGAAAAAGGCAAAGCCATCTGGGTCTGTGTAACTCAGTTGTGTGTTTGCTAGCATTCATAAAGACATAGGTTCCATTCCCAGTACCACATGCGCACGCACATTCATCACAAAAGCACGATCTGTATTTTATAAAAGATGAGCTTTAAAATAATCCTAGTATTTCAGATGCTTTTTTAACATTTATTTGTGTGCATGCATGCATGCGTGTACTTATGGGTACATGCATGCCACAGTACAAATATGAAAGTCAAAGGATAATTTGTAAGACTTGGATCTCTCATTCTACTGTGTAAGTCCTTTGGATTGAACTTAAGCCATCTGAGTTGGCCTTAAGACCTTTTATTTGCTGAGCCATTTCCCTAACTCTATAATGGTTTCTTATTTTTGAACTTTAGAATGGGGAGCTAGCGAGATGGCCTTGCAGCTAAAAGCAATGGTTGTTCTTCTAAAGGACCCAGGTTTGATTTCTAGAACATGCATGATTACAGCTGTCTGTAACTCCAGTTCCAGGGGATCTAATGCCCTCTTCTGGCCTCCATCGGAATTATGTACATGTGGTGCACAGACATACATGCCGGCAAAACACCATACACAGAAAATAAAAATAATTTCAATTCTTTGAAGGCCAACGATAGCAGATCATTAGTTTGAGGTCATCCTGACTAATATAACTAGACCCTTTCTCAAATGTGTTAAAATAATACATTTTTCTAAATTATACCTTGGAAAACAGTTTACCTTTTCTTAAAATGTTAATATTACCATGACCCAGCAGTTCCATTTCTTTTTTTATACTAAAGAAAAATGGAAACATATTCACACACAAATGTATAAGATATTCAAAGCAGCATTATTTATAATTGCTAAAAATGGAAACAGCACAAACATGTGTGATGGATGAATCCTTAAATAAAACATAGTATTCCCATTCAATAGTATATTTTTCAGCAATTAAAAAGGAAAACGATATTGGTATTTGGATAAACCTTAAAAATAGCATGCTAAATGAAAGAATCAAGATGCATTGTATGTTAGTGTGTATGTGTATGTGTATGTGTGTGTGTGCGTGCATTATACATATATTTTTTGAGTGACTTTATGAAATGTCCTGAATAAACAAATCAATACAGACAGAAAGTAGACAGAAAGTAGATTAGTAATTACCAGAGACTAAGAAATAATTAAATGGGATTGACAGCTAATGTACAACTGATTTCCTTTATGAGCAATCAAATATTATAATTTAATCATAAATTAAGAACTATAGATATGTTATTAACCATTAAATTGCATGTTTTAAGGGATAATATTTTATGGTATGAGAATTATATCTCAGCGTAAATATTTAAGTTTATTGTGCCCAGTAGTGACTATCTAGAAAATCCTTAACATTTTGAGAATTTTGTAGACTCAAAAAAGATAATTAAAGGCTGGAGAGATGGCTCAACAGTTAAGAGTACTACTGTTCTTCCAGGGGACCTGTGTTTGAGTCCCAGAACCACAATCCACAACTACCTGTAACACCAGCTCCAAGAGATCCAACACCTCTGCCCTCTGTGCACAACATACATATATGCACATAATTAAAACTAATATAAAAATTTAAAGATAATTAAGTTGAAAGACATCTGGGTGTTATTTTTTACCTCAAGGAAATTTTAGCCAGTGTAATGATTAAGAACCTGGATACTGGAGAAGAAATACCTCTAAGTCTTGCTGAAGAGAAGTTGCCAACAGGTATTAATCCTCTCACTCTACACATCATGAGAAGGACAAAGGAGTATGTAAGGTATGACTTAATGTTATTTAACATTTTTGAACTACAACTGTCCCTCTTTAGTTAAACTCAGTCCTCTGTTTTAATCTAAAAGTAAAATTAGCTTGAGTATGCATTATTTACCTTTGATCTTTGCCTCTGATTATTGACATACCATGTAGTTACTTGTGGAAATTATTCTAAATCTTAAATCTCATACTATTTAGTTTCTTGTCATTTAAAATGATTTATGCTGGAGACAGAATCAAAACATTAAGACTAAAAAGCCATATGTGTGAGGATCATTTAGTATTCTAAAAAATTTTGCTTTGTAAGTATTTGAAAACTGCTTTAGAGCAAAATGATTGATTTTCATTATGAGATGTAATGAGGGCCTAAGGAATAAGTTCTAGAAGAGCAAAGACCTTTTATTAAATTTAATATATGTTGTGCCTGGTGGACCAAGAAAAGGCTATCTACAGGTTATTTTATTGTTGATATACACAGACTTCATATAGTAGGATTTTTATAAGCTATTAAATTGCATTCATTTAAATTTTGCAAATTGCATCTTGCTTTAAGATTCCATTCTTTACTCTTGGAAACTATTTAGTAATTCTCAGGTTATTCATTAATTTGAAGTTATATAAGCATATCAAGATAGTTTTTCTTTTCTTTTCTTTTTTTTTTTTTTTTTTTGGTTTTTCGAGGCAGGGTTTCTCTGTAGCTTTGGAACCTGTCCTGGAACTAGCTCTTGTAGACCAGGCTGGCATCGAACTCACAGAGATCCGCCTGCCTCTGCCTCCCGAGTGCTGGGATTAAAGGCGTGCGCCACCACCGCCCGGCTCAAGATAGTTTTTCTTATTCTGATTAGTTGCTGCATAGTAAACATAAAAAGATATTTATGAGAAGAGAAATGGCTTCTTTAAAAATGACTCATCCTTCTTGTAGCAATGATGCCACACAGTCTGATGATGAAGAAAAGTTGCAGTCACAACAAACAGATACTGACGGTGGACGGTTAAAACAGAAAACGTGAGTTACTACTCTACACGCCTTTTCTTCTTTTTAAGTATTTACTAGAAAAGTAAAAAAAAAAAATTCCATGCTTTTTTAATCAAAAAAATGTAATATAAAACTGTAATAACAGATTGTTCTTAGCCACTTTTTACATTACAGTAAAACAGACCCTTTAAAAAGATTTGTCTGCTAAAATCAGAGTTACACTCTCCCAAGGCTTCTAACCCGACACTATTACCTTATATTACCATCATCCCAGTGTTATTCTCTTGCTTCTACTAACTGCCATAACCATACATTAATCTCCCAGAAAATTCCTAAGAAAATCAATCCTTGTCATATTGCTTGAATATATCTGCTGCCACTTAATTTCAGTAACTTCTTTCTCGTAATTTCTTTCAACTTGAGAGAATTGCTTTGAATGGAATATGTGGTTTCCCTCCAGAAGATTTTAAATCATGTTAAATGTCTACCCACACCATCCCTACCCTCTATTGGCTAACTATGAGTTTCTTACATTTGTTTAGGTCATCTTGAAAGCATCTGACATAAAGTAAACGACCAATATATTTTGTATCATCCTTATATTGTTTTCCATCCTAGATGCTAGAATTGTGACTAGAAGAACATCATTGTCCTTAGATATCTTCCCCCTTCTCTTCATCTTTCCAAACCTTATTTATATTTCTTTCTAACTATTCCAGTTCATAGCAAATCTATAGCCACATAACTTATTTTTTCCTCTTTAGCATGTTATCTTAATTCCATATTCTAATTTCAAAAGCAAATAATTTTATCAGCATATATTTTACATGTTCCTTATGACATTTTCTTACATGTGTATAATGGATTTTATCATAGTCACACCTATTGCCTTTTCTTGCCCCTCACTCCTGCTGATCTTTGTTCTCTTTTTAAATAGTTTCCCTTCTTCTTTCATATATTTTTAATTTTTTCATATTTTTATTTTTCATGACAGGTTTTCTCTGTGTAGCCTTGGCTGTTCTGGAACTAACTCTGTAGACCAGGCTGACCTCTCACTCACAGAGATCTGCCTGTCTCTGACTTCCAAGTGCTGGGATTGAAGGTTTGCACCACCACTGCCTGGCTGATTTTGTTTATTTGTTGTTTTGTTTTGTTTTAAGTTACCCAGTTTGTTTAATAAGGGTTACTTACAGGAGCATGGACAGTTTAGCAGTGACTACAGTGAAGAAATGTTTCTTTCTCTCAGTAGCCATTAGCTTCCTATAGAAACTCAAGGAGGGTGAGCCTAAAGCAAACACATTTTAAATAGCTAGACAATGTGATATGAAAAGTTTATGATCATATGATTCTTCTGTTAACCCCACAAATACATAGTATATAGGTGCTCATATAGAGTATGTCTGATTATGCCTGAGTCACTAAATTGTCAATATTGTCATATAACGTCCAAAATATATGATCCACTTAAATCTGACTATTTAGAAAAGATGTACCAAAATGCAGATATATGTTAACACCAGGTATTTGAAACTTGGCTGTCTAACACTGACAACTATCAGGATCCAAAGAGTTAGGAATTGTTCAGGAAACATAAACATCCAGGTGAACTGTCATATAGTTGATGCCCTACAGCTCATTTATGTTCTGTTTTGGTTTTCTTATACAAGTTCTCACTATATGGCTTTCTACACCAGGTCAGGCTGGTGTGAACTCACAACTTCCCTGCTTCTTTATCCTGAGTGTTGTGATTATAGGTGTACATCCTATGTCCTGTTAAAGCTCATTTTCTAGGAAAAAAATTGTACTCAGAAATTTTTTCTTCAGAAAATGGGTCTATATGTCTCATTTTTTATTCATATATCATTTCTTAAATCTGGTCATCTAGTGCCCGAGCTTCTAAAGCAACAGAGAACCTGCAAAATTTGACATAAAAGTTGGCATGTGGGGAGCTGGAGAGATTGCTCAGTGGTTAGGAGCTTTGCCTGCTCTTCTAGAGGTCCTGAGTTCAATTCCCAGCAACCACATGTGCTCACAACCGTCTGTAGTGAGATTTGGTGCCCACTTCTGGCCTGCAGGGATACATGAACACTGAATACATAATAAATAAGTAAATCTTTAAAAAAAAAAAAAGTTGGCATGTGAGACTGTTTGGTAATATTCTGATTGCAAGGTTGTAATCAGAAAATGATAAAAGACCCATACATAGCGCAATAGTCTGTGTATATAGTAACTCTTTCCAGACCTTTCTCTTACAATCATACACATAGAACATAGAAATATTTACACTGGGCCGGGCAGTGGTGGCGCACGCCTTTAATCCCAGCACTGGGAGGCAGAGACAGGCGGATCTCTGTGAGTTCGAGGCCAGCCTGGTCTACAAGAGCTAGTTCCAGGACAGGAACCAAAAAGCTACGGAGAAACCCTGTCTCGAAAAATCAAAAAAAAAAAAAGAAATATTTATACTGAATGATGAGATAAACCAATAATGCAGCCAGTAGCCAGAATAGATTGGCCCCTGGTTCCGACTTTTCCTGGATCATAACAAGTTGTTTTGAAGACTGAGGAAGCTACTAGTAATTGAGCTTAAGAGAATCCTGTTCAAAAGGTCCTGAGAATAGTACAAGTGGTAACAGACCCTATTCATCAGTGAAAAGGAATCTACTAAATAGTACCATTTTAAAGTCATAAGAGTCTATAGCTGAGCCTAGTGTATACACCTTTAATCCTAGCACTTGAAGGAAGAGGCAGGCAGAATCTCTGAGTTCAAGACCAGCTTGATCTACAGAGATAGTTTCAGACAGCCAAGAAAGACTACGTAGAGAAACCCTGTCTTGAAAACAAAAACAAAACATAAAAAGTCTATATTTAGAAAGTCACATCTAAAGTGATTTAAATGTCTTCTTGGCTTTTAAATAGCAATCATCATAGTTTCATTTCCTGTTGGTCTGATAAACTACCCTGATAAAAGCATCTTAAGAAAGAAAGGGTGTATTTGGCTCACAGCCCATAATTGCAGGAATGTTAAGGTAGTAGGAACTTTAAGTAGATAGTCATAAGACGTCCACAGTGAAGAGCAGAGAGCAGTGAATTAATACCTGCACTTAGTGCTCAGTTCACTTTCTTCTCTCTTAAACAATCTAGATCCCCTACCCAGGGAATGGTGTCACCCACAATCTTCCCATTAATCAAGATAATCCCCTCATAGACACGTTCACAGGCCAGCCCAATCTAGACAGTTCCTTATTAAGCCTCCCTTCTCAGGTGATTCTAGAGAGTGTCAAATTAGCAATTAAAACTAAACATCATTGTAGTGAACCTATAGTTACCCATAAACTATAACTTTAGAGTAGGCACCTTATTTTGGCTTTAGAAACTGGTTTCGCAGGAATGTGATGTAGCTTAATGGTAGAGTGCTCAGGTAGCTTATACAAGGCCCTGGGCTCAGTCCCCAGCACTATAAAATTAGTTTTGTCATCTCTGTTTTCTGATGACTGAAAGTAACAACAGAAATGTATAAAATTGAAAATGAAAGTTTATGATTATTTCACAGATTATTATCAAGATTCTTTAATTTCTTTGTCAATGCTGGCGAATCAAAGCTAGGGACCAGCACATGCTAAGCAAGGACTATGAGCTATACCCTAGAATTTTTTTGGTTCTCATAAGAGAGGGGTTATATTATGTCTGTAGATTCTTAGCTTGCTTTTTTTTATTGTAAATCAAATACGTCATGGTCATCTCTTCATGTTAGCACAAAAGACAAATACATTGATTGCAGTCTTTCTATGAACCACACAGGAATTAGTTGCTGTGGATACAGTAGTTAAGACAATTCCACTCATACCTTCAGGGACCTTCTGTGTAAATGAGGCAGATACTGAATATGTAATCATGCACAAAAGTGTACCTTTATTTATAATGATTGCTGTAAAAGAAAACTGCAAGGTGCTATGAAAGTCTACAATAAGAAAACATGTTTTGGCTCAAAGAAGGTCTTTTTGAGAGAAGATTATTTGATCTGAGACCTAAAGGGTAAATAAAAACTAGTAATCAGTATTGGGTATTCAAATCAGAAGTAACAACATGAGGAAAGACTATGAATAAGAGCTTGGCAATTCAAAGAGTAGGGGTTTATTTTATTGTAGTTTATACCAACACTTATTTATCCATTTGGCTGTTGACTGACATTTATATCTTTTCAATTGAATAGAGAAAATTTGAATCATGTTTATATAGGCTTTGATGCTTGTGTAACTTTGTGTTCTATTGAAAAGCTCAGCCTAATTTTATTGTTGTGAATACCCAGATTAAAGAGAAAACACTCTTAGGCTTCCCAGGTATTCTATTTTGTAGATCAATGACTTTCTTTAATCCTTCCTTTTTGTTGGTAAAATGCGTTCTTAGAGATAAGTCTCTAAAGTAGTTTTTTTCAAAATTATTTAGCTGCATGTTTATAGCTTCACCAGGAACTTTCCAAATCAGATTATCTGGGGATAGGACCCATAGATCTGCTTAAACATGCTATTCCCCAGCCCACCATTGTCAATCACACTTGAACAGTATAGCTTTAGAATAAACTAATTTTTTTTAAACTTTATTTAACTTTATTTCATGCGCATTGGTATAATGATGTCAGATTCTCTTGAACTGGAGCTACAGACAGCTGCAAGCTGCCATGTGGGTGCTGGGAATTGAACCAGGGTCCACTGGAGGAACAGTCAGTGCTCTTAACCACTGAGCCATCTCACCAGCCCCCTAGAAGAAACTTAATTGGGAGAAATTTTATTCATATATTTTTGAAGGTTATTGACTTGAATATGTTCATTCCATAAAACAAGGAATCTGATGGGGCTGGAGAGATGGCTCAGTAGTTAAGAGCACTGGCTGCTCTTTCAGAGGACTCAGGTTCAATTCCTAGAACCCTCATGGTGGCTCACAGCTGACTATAACTCATAGACATAACTGCAGGCAAAACACCAGTGTACACAAATTAAGTAAATTAATAAAAAAAAAAACAAGGAATCCAAGAACTTGAATACCTACATTTAATGTTTTAAACGATACATCTTAAGTTTGTGGATAATTCACCTTGCACAATTGTGTCACTACATTTTTGTGTATTTTTCTTCAGGACTCAACTAAAGAAATTCCTTGGAAAATCAGTAAAGAGAGCAAAGCATCTTGCTGAGGAATATGGTGAACGTGCTATAAATAAGGTTAAAAGTGTAAGAGATGAAGGTCAGTAACATGAGGATATTGCAACACTCCATTAATGTGTATTTTCTAAATTTAGCTCAACGTTTATAAAAGGCACTCTATATCAATGAACATAATAAACTTTTATAGCCAATATCTTAGTATTTCAATAAATCACAAGTATCTCCCTTAATTTTATAAATATAAAGAAAGATAAATGTATACTTTTAAGTATGAATTGGTACAGTATTTTGTGATTATAACAACTTTGAAGATTTATGGTACAATGATTAAGTGTAAATTGGTTTTGTCAAACTTTTTGCCTTTTAAAAATATTTTTAAAGGGTTGGAGAAATGGCTTAGTGGTTAAGAGCACCAGAGAATCCATCTTTAATTTCCCAGTACTCTCATGGCAAACTAGAACTGTCTGTAACTCATTTCAGGGGATCTGACACCCACTTCTGGCCTCCATGGGCACCAGGCACACACGTAGTACATAGACATTCGTGGAGGCAAAACACTCATACCCATAAAAATAGACTTTTAAAGCTATTTTTAATGAGGTAAACTTGGGAACAGGTAATTATTTCATTGGATAAAAGCAATTTTGCCATGCAAGGCCAATGGAGTTCTTTGGAACTCAGTTAGAAGCTAGATGCTATAGTATGCATCTGTCATGCCAACATTTTATGATGACATAGAAGATAGAGAGAGAATTGCCCTCAAGGTGACAGGCCAGCTAGTCTGCAGCATGTAGCACAGCAGCAGAGGAAAACAATAGAAACCCTGCTTCAAAGACGGCATAAGGCTAGAACCACTCTCAAAAAAAAAAAAAAGTCCTCTGATCTCTACTCTTGTGCCGTGGCATGTGCATGGGTAAAGGAGCTTGCTGCCAAGTCCAACAACCAGACTTCAATTCCTGTAATCTGTTTGGTAGAAGGACAGAACTGACTCCATATGCACCTCATGGCATGCACATGTACACACCATAAATAAGGTAAAAAGAGATTTTCTTAATTTGCAGAGACTGTAGCCCACTGTGCCTTTATTATTCTACTCATTTGTTTTTATTAATAAGTGCACTTATTAATAGTCACACAATACCAGATAATCTTCTTAGAATTAACCTACATTTTAATTAATTTAATCTCATAACTCAATGGAGTCTCATTATCCTCATTTTATAGGTGAGAAAACTGAGAGGTATAGAAAGGTTGAGTAACTTCTCCACGGTTATGCAGATTATAAGTTACAGATGGATATAAATTCAACC
Source organism: Alexandromys fortis (assembly GCF_014885135.2). Classification (NCBI taxonomy): domain Eukaryota; kingdom Metazoa; phylum Chordata; class Mammalia; order Rodentia; family Cricetidae; genus Alexandromys; species Alexandromys fortis. The sequence goes on from NW_026068081.1 coordinate 1,643,697, forward strand.
AATATAACATCAGTCTCCATTTTCTCAACCAATATGTTACAAGTAATAGACAAATTTTGCTTCTGTATTTACTAAAAGTATACTTGATGATCAATGTATTTGAAAATATAATTGTAACTAGATATATATTAACCATTGAATTTTGTTACTTTTCTCTTCAGTGTTTCATACTGATCAAGATGACCCTTCATCAAGTGATGATGAAGGAATGCCATATACAAGGCCAGTTAAATTCAAGGCAGCACATGGTTTCAAAGGACCTTATGATTTTGATCAGATCAAAGTGGTGCAAGATCTTAGTGGTGAACATATGGTAAGCAACTATTTCATTTTTCATGACTGCTAGAGTATTTTTTGAGGCTTCTATTTAACTTATCTTTACCAATGTATATGCTTTTGCTAATTCAAGAGCACTAAATTTATATTAATTTATTTAAATTAATAGATAATGCAGTGTTTGTCTCTGAAAATTGTTTAAGGAGTAATGTTTTAGGCTGAATGTAGTTTCTTGGACCTATAATCATGGCATACAGAAGGCTGAGGCAGGAAGATGAGATCAAGGCCAGCCTGTGCTATATAGGGCAACCCAATCTCAAAATAAAAAAGGTTTGCAATAAATAATCTCTAGGCTGTATTATTGAGAAAACTATGCAGAGAGACCAATCTTTGCAGCACTTAAATTAGAAAATAGTCTGTCACTTGTAAAAATATTTTAAATATTTCCAACCACAATTTAAATAAGTATGGATACTTAGAGATTTTCAGTAGCATACATAAAGCCCTGCTTTCAATCCCTAGCACTTTGGTAAAAAGTATGCAGAATCCTACTATGTTTTCCACAGTAAACATAGTAAAATATTCAGCCACGCTAGAGATAGTTAGAAGTTTACATTCTTTAAGATTTCAAAAGTACCATACTGGGGATGTGGTTTTGTGGTAGAGTGTTTCCTTCATATACATGAGGCTCTGCTCTGATCACTAATACTGCAAAGAAAAAATTCAAGCCTAACAATGTAGATGGAAATCCTCAGATTTGATTGCAGATAGTGTCTACAAATCTAGGAAAGTAAGGACTATAGCAGTTAAACTCAAACATAGGTAAACTAGGCTGTGCCCTTGATTAAGGAATCAAATAAAGCCTGTGTTGCCCTAACTACAAAGCAACTATAAGCAGTGGCCACATTGAAATTAAATTTTTGTGCTATTAAATTATGCATCAATATTTTAAATTTTACTGTGGTTTCATTTTGGAACTTACTAAATTTTTTTTTAATCTGTGAAGTTTACATTTATTTATTTATTTTTATTAAAAATTTACGCCTCTTCTCCGCCTCCCTTTTCCCTCCCCCTCCCCCCATTCCCCACACCCTCCTCCCTCTCCTAAGTCTTAAGAGCAGTCAGGGTTCCCTGCCCTGTGGGAAGTCCAAGGTCCTCCCCCTTACATCCAGGTCTAGGAAGGTGAGCATCCAAACAGGCTAGGCTCCCACAAAGCCAGTACATGCAGTAGGATCAAAACCCAGTGCCATTGTCCTTGGCTTCTCAGCAGCCCTCATTGTCTACCATATTCAGAGAGTCCAGTTTTATCCCATGGTTTTTCAGTCCCAGTCCAGCTGGCCTTGGTGAGCCCCACCATCTCAGTGGATGGGTTCCCTCCTTGTGGTCCTGACTTCCTTGCTCATGTTATCCCTCCTTCTGCTCCTCATTTGGACCTTGGGAGCTCAGTCCAGTGCTCCAATGTGGGTCTCTGTCTCTATCTCCATCCATCGCCAGATGAAGGTTCTATGGTGATATGTAAGATATTCATTAGTATGGCTATAGGATCAGGCCATTTCAGGCTCTCCTCAGCTGCCCAAGGACCTAGTTGGGGACATCTCTCTGGACCCCTGGGAACCCCTCTAGAGTCATAAAGGTCTTGGAGAGATTAGGGATACAAGGGTCATACCTAAATATAATAAAAGCTATTTACAGCATGCTGACAGCTATCATCAAATTAAATGGAAAGATACTCAAAGCCATCCCACTAAAATCAGGAACACGACAAGGCTGTCCACTCTCTCCATACCTCTTCAATATAGTGCTTGAAGTTCTAGCAATAGCAGTAAGGGGATCAAGGGGATTCTAATTGGAAAGGAAGAAGTTAAACTTTCGTTATTTGCAGATGATATGATAGTATACATAAGCGATCCCAAAAACTCTACCAAAGAACTCCTACAGCTGATAAACACCTTTAGTAATGTGGCAGGATACAAGATCAACTCCAAAAAAATCAGTTGCCATCCTATAAACTAAAGATAAGGAAACAGAAAGGGAAATCAAAGAAGCATCACCTTTCACGATAGCCACAAATAGCATAAAATATCTTGGGGTAACTCTGACCAAGGAAGTGAAAGATCTATTTGATAAAATTTTTTATACTATGTTGAGTCCACCTTTATTTCCTACTTAAGTAAAAAGCCTCACCGTGCGGTGGTGGCGCACGCCTTTAATCCCAGCACTCAGGAGGCAAAGGCAGGTGGATCTCTGTGAGTTTAAGGCCAGCCTGGTCTACAGAGCTAGTTCCAGGATAGCTAGGACTACATAGAGAAACCCTGTCTCAAAAAAAAACAATAATAATAATAATAAGTAAAAAGCCCATTATATTGGGATCCAAATGCTTTTTTTACTGTATTTGACTTTTATAGAAATAAACGCTATTTAAGTTAATTAACTTGCTTCTAACTTAAAGAATCCATAGGCAGCTAATGTTTTTAATATACCTAAGTCTGTGTTATAACCTTATTTGTTGGAATAGGATTTGGCCCTTCCTACTAAAGACTCCTATTCTTTAACATTTTTCTGATCATATACATATCCAATGATTTCAGTTTCTAGAGTCTAGTCATGTACTGTAGAGGGAAAAGCAGAATAAGACCAAACTGTTTAGGTCCTTTGAAGTGTCTCATGATATGGGCACTATGCTATAGGCAGCTAAGGTAGGCTAGGCCTTATTCTTTTCAGTTCTGCTAAGGGACTGGAGTTTCCAAACTGTGGTTTGTTCTTCTAGCTACATAGGGACTCTCATAAATGGCACCTGAGGTTACCCTCTGACCTCTACACTTAAGTCCACACACACATGCCTATATGCAACCAAAAATACCTCTCATTTTTATTAATATGTGAACATAGTTTGGGGTTTTAAATTTGTTAGGTTAAAATATAGGAAATGTTAATGATCCTAACAGACCTTTCTTCTGAAAGCTTCCCTTTCTGGTAGCACTATTGCACAAGTGGCTGTAACACATGTTAGGAAAGTTAGTGTTATCTTACTATGTATAATGCGGTAGAACTTTAAAGGTTGGGTTAAAGGAACGTCTCTTAAGCTTGTAAAGTCATTTTGAACCTTCTGTTTTCATAGGGAGCTGTTTGGACAATGAAATTTTCTCACTGTGGCCGATTACTTGCCTCAGCTGGACAAGACAATATAGTGAGGATATGGGCTTTAAAAAATGCTTTTGACTATTTCAACAATATGCGAATGAAATACAATACTGAAGGTATTTTTCATTTCTTTAAATATCTAAGTAAATCTGTTTTTTTTTTTTTTGGCGTTTTAGGTGTAGCATTTGTTGAGAATCCTCAGTTCTCAAACTAAAAATGCTTTGTAATCTGAAACTCATGAAATGTTGGGAAAGTGCTCAAAGGTTTCTAAGTTTAAAGAATTTTAGGTTTCATTTTTTTTCAGATTTGGGATGCTGAACTTTTAAAGACCAGGCAATTATTTAAAAAATCCAACAAGTTCCAAAATCTAATAAGGAATATTCAACTGTATTGCTCCCTTTAACTGGTCGGTGATTTGTAGGAAACACTACTTATCATAATAGCCAGCATTTACATCGTATGGTGTTGTACACCTATAATCTTGACTCTTTGCAGGACTGAGGCAAGATGGTCAGGAATTTAAGGCTGATATGGCTAATATAGCAAGACTGTTTCAAAACTAAATAAAAATAAGGTAAACAGCAATAGCAAAAATCTCTAGACCTAATGAAAAGAATACCACATAGCTTTTGATTTATACCTTCTCTTGTAAATATGTAATTTTATCAAACACTTAGAAATTACTTGGTTTCCCCTGGCAACCTTCACTTCTATCCTAAATTAAAATGAAAGATTGAATTAAACTGGAGAAATAATAAAAATACTACGTATACCCACTATGTAAAGAAAGATTAAGAAAATTAAGCCATGAAGAATAATTAAGTTTGTGGATATATGAAATCAGTGGATATATGAAAAACTGTTAACTGACAACAAAAAAACTGACCTCAGAATATTATGAATATATGTAAACACTATCACTAAAATTAATTAAGTAGGGACTCTAATTGTATGAGCTAACTTTCATATATATATACATATATACATATATACAT
>NW_026068081.1:1648130-1661131 GCF_014885135.2 Alexandromys fortis
ATATATATAGTTGTTGTTGTTTTTCGAGACATGGTTTCTCTGTGAACAGTCCTAGCTGTCCTGGAACTAGCTCTTGTAGATCAGGTTGGCTTCAAACTCACAGAGATCTGCCTGCCTCTACCTCCCAAGTGCTGGAATTAAAGGTGTACGCTACCACCGCCTAGCCCAACTTTCTTATAATTTTTAATGTAACTAACTTTATCCACAAATCATCTCTTTCCTAATCATCTAAGGTTGAAAATAAGATGTTAAGAAATGGGAGAAAAGAAAATAGAGTTAACCATTGGTGAGAATATAGAGTGCAATACCAATTTAAAGAACACAGTATACCAGTCATCTATGATTAATCTCTATACAATCTGTCTCTCACTCTAAGAAATTACAGTATCTCACTGTGATGCCCAGTCTGGCCTTGAACTCTCTTTGTAGCTCAGGCAGGCTTTGAACATAAGATCTTGTCTCAACCTCATGAGTATCTTGAGTTAATGGGGCTGTGCCACCAGACCTGGGAACCCTATATTCTTTAGAAAACCTTTGTGGATTTCCTTAATGTATGTCATAATACATAATTGAAGATGATGTGGCCCAAGTTAAAATGGGTTACTTGTAGAGTGAGTGAGCTTTTCTTGTTCTACATGGACATTTCTTGTTCTACCTAAGGCAAAAAGACAATTGCAGTTACCTTTGAAGCCTGACCTCAGCTCAGACCTTTTATTGGTCTTTTGCTGTTTCCCCTTGCTACTTTTTGTAATTAGTAAAAATGTATTCACTATGAATAACGAAGATTAGATGATATTTTGTTTACTAATTTAGGGAACTGTTTAAGCTGTTTTATTAAAATTGATAAAAATAATAAAGACAAACATGTAGGTGCTTGTGTGGTTATAGGTCACATTTAGAAAATGTGTTTTTCCAGGGTATTCTATGTTATGACTATTATTATTTCAGAATGTTTTTGTTGGTAGATTAGCTTATATTCATATATGTTTTTTTAACAAATACTATGCTGCTTTTAGGCCGTGTGTCACCATCACCATCTCAGGAAAGTCTAAGTTCATCAAAGTCTGACACAGACGCAGGGGTATGTTCAAGTTTTATAGTTACTTTTGTTAAATTCTATGATTTATTTGATGCCCTAAAATATTTTTCTATTATAAATTTTGTCAAGGTGTTAATTAAAATTAACACATAATATTCAAGTGTTTCTTCTATTTATATTCCCAAGTGAAAAATCATCAAGTTTCAGGATTGTCAAATGGTGAATATTATTCAAGGTACCAACCTAATAACGCATACTTAAATAAAATATCACTTTACTTTAATCCAGGTTTAATATTTTTAAAAATTTTAATTTTATAGTTTAATTATAGTTAAATTTTCTGATGTCTTTTTATTGCCTCCAGGAAAAAGATACGTCTTAATATTGTATCATATTGCCTTTCTAACTCAGTTCTAATACTCTGGTGTCTGCAAGTTCTACTTCCCATGCTGATCTGTCTTAAATATTCTTTCACAATGATATCTTTTCCCATGTATTTACTTTGTCCAGAATACCCTATCTGAATTCAGCTTAAATGGCTTATGTTCTCTTATTAGTTTCCCTAAATCCAGCAGGCAGAATTATTACTCATTGTGATTTGATAATATGTCATGTGTAGTTTTATATATTTGCTTAGCATACTTCCTTCTGTTTAGGCTTTGAACTAATCCTTGACATCTTATTCCATGCTGACTGTAGTAGGTGTGCAGTCAGCATTGAAATCCCGCTTCTGTGCTTTTATTCTAAGTTTTTCCCTTATCTGAATGCTTCTAGTCTCCCTTCTTTCCATTTAAACTATGCCCATTCTACATGGGCCACTTTTTCTCTAAAACCTTCACTCACTAATGCATAGTGACAATTTTAACTGCTTTGGGGAAAAGGGTTTGTTTATTTATTAGTTTAATTTACTATAAAGCCTCTAAGTATTTGTTGCTTTTGAAAGACAAACTATACTGTGTCTTGTTTATGCTTAGCAGCTTATAGATTCATAACTACTTCTGTCTAACCACCCCACCCTGATCTCTAAGTGTAATTACAATGTTAATGGAGTATAAAACATTATAAATGAGAACTATTAAACTTCTTTAATAGAAAAGTTAGTCTTTGTCTTATACTATTTAACTTTTTTCTTCTGAAACAATTGAGTAGTCTGTCATTTTCAGGAAAAGGTCATTTGAGATTGCTTTGACTTCTCTCATTCTTTCTCAAAACAGCTGAGAGAGGCTTCTGTCTCATGTCTTTTGGGGTTTGTTGTCTGGAATTATTTTTGAACCTAATTAGATACAGTGGAGCACAATAAGCACAGTAGAGATCATTTTCCTATGCAGTTGGTCTGGCTCATAGTTGGGTGTCTTAGCCCTTTTGAAGTGTTTTCACATGCTGTATCATCATGTGAAGCAGAACATGAAAGAATCTTCTGTACAGTTGGGGGCAGATACTGATGAGCCAAGGCCACTCGTCTACTCCCAGCAGTGTTCCCAAACCTAGAATTATAACTCCTAGGATGTGTCTCCTGATTACCGAAAGTAGCTCAGGAAGTGTAAGCGAGGTGCATGCTTAGCTTGCCCTGCTGTCTAAATGTTTAAAAACTTGTAGTGTTGGCTTTAGCATGGACTTTTAGCTTTCTGGGTTTTTCTAAGAATCCGCAGTTGGAGAAGAGTATAATGTAGTGGTTCTGTGTAAAGTTTCTTCTTAATGTTATAAATTGTAAGGATGCTTTTTTTAAAAACCTAGAAACTAGGTGTTTCTTGGGTAAATTTTTGTTCAGTATACTTAATTGGTGGAATGTCAATGAGTATTAATAACACTTAACAGCTACTTAAAATTTTGGAGGGGAATAGATCATTGAAATGTTGGGGGGTCATAGATCAGAATCTAAAACTTGAATAAAGAGAGCTAGAAGGAATTGAGAAATTTTTGTGAAATTTGTGTCTACAACATTTTATAAATCTATAGTTTATTACTATCACTATCTAATTTGTAGATAAAGAAAAAGAAAGCTTTGAAATACTAAGTAACAGTTTCACAGTTGATAAATATAGCGTCAGAGTTGGTCTCCACCTCTACCTCTATAACCTATGCTCTTATGAATTATGCTACACTAGTTGCCATTTTGATATCTAGTACTTGTCTTCATTCAGTCTAAAAATATGTATTATTGAGTTCCTACAACATATTAATAATTATTTAAATAACTAGAGAAGTAGTAAACAAAGAAAGAAGACAAAGCTATGTTATGAATATTAAATGAAAGAATAGAATTTTTTTTTTACAACATATTATTGAGAACCATCAATAGGTAAAGGTGCTTGCCACTAAGCCTTGTGACCTGCATTGGATTCCCAGGATCCAAATAATAGAAAGAGAGAATGAACTTTTATGAGTTGTACTCTGACTTTCATGTACTCATACACATACACAAATAACAAATGTAATAAAAAAGTTTTAAAGATAGTTTATTGTGTTGTGACATGTAAAAGGCTATATATGCTGAACATACATAATTTGGTGAGTTTGGTGATAAATGTACAACTATGGAAGCATAAAGACGGTGAATGCCAAAAATCTACCCATCGACTCCAGTTGTTTCTTCATTCCCCTTATTTATTAACTTTTGTGATAATTTTTGGACTATTATTTTTAATTTTAAGTCTATAATATAGTATATTAAGTATAATCATTGTTCTGTGCTCTCTAGTACTTACTAATTTTGTATAACTGAAACTTTATATGCTTTGAGTAATAATATCTGCTTCATCTTTCCCCTGATCCCTGGCAGCCCCCATATTCTGCTTTTGTGAATGGAACTATGTTATGTTACATTAATCGTTTATGTGACAACAATATAGTATTTACCCTTCTGTGTATAGCTTATTTTACTTATCTTCTAAGCTCATTCTTGTTAGCATGAATGGCAGCATTTTCCTTTTAGGATAAATAGTATTCCATGATGTGTATAAGGCACATTTACTTTATCTATTCCTCCGTCATTGGCTGCAGTGAACATGATAGTGCAAATCTTTTAGATCCCGACTTCAATTCCTCTGGATTTACACCAGGAAATGAGATTAATGAATCAGTAAGAATTCTATTTTTAATTTTCTGAGGAATCTCCATACCACCTTCCTCCTGGTGGCTAAACCAATCAACATTCCCACCAGCAGTGCCTAGAGTTACATTTTCCCCCAAATTCTTGTCAGCCTTTACTATTTACTATTTCTATTAAGATAGTATTTTCATATAATATATTCTGATAAGTTTCCCATCCCTCAACGCCTCCCAGATCCTTCCTACTCTCCCCCATCCATCTCTATATGCCATCTCTATCTTTAGAAATCAAACAGGTGATTTTTTAAAAAAAAAGAATTTTTAAAAGCATAAGAAACACATATAGACACAAACAAAAACCATAAAAACACCGAACCAGAAAGCACAGTATATAAACAAAAGACTAGTAATGTAAAAAAAAAAAAAAAAAGTAAGACAAAAAATTCCAAAAGTACCATTGAGCCTGCCCCTAAGTGTGGTTTTTATATTGGGTGAGACTCAGATTGGCTACTCCTGCTACATTTGTGCCTTTATTGCACAATCAGATCATGAAGGCAGGTCACCAGTGTAGATTGCAGGGTTTGTAACTGTAATTTTTTATGATAGTCATTATGACAGCTGTAGGGCATACATCATAGCATTTTTTTTTTACTTGCAATGGTACCAATCAAATCACTCTAATGGTTAATGATGTCCAAAGCCTTTGTGAATACCTGTTCTCCGTTCAAATATTTTCTTTGGAGCATGCCTATCAAGTCCTATTTTTTTCTCCCTCCCTCTCTCTCTTGTATGCGTGTGTGTACTTGCGCATGTATGCTGGGAGTGGTACTTAGGATATTCTGCACACTAGGAAACTGCTCTAACTCTGAGCCACATTGGACCTTTGGACCATTTCTAATTGAGTTATCTGATTTGATTTTAGTTTAGCTTTTTTACTGTCCAGTTGTAGAGTTCCTTATATATTTGCATATAAAACTTTATCAGATATTTGGATGACACATAGTTTCCTCTATTTCTATAGCTGCTATTTCATGTGGTTGGTTATTTTCTTTTTTGGTTTTCAAGGCAGAGTTTTGTAGGCCTGGCTGTCCTGGTACTTGCTTTGTAAACAAAGCTGGCCTTGAGCTCATAGAGATCTGCCTGCCTGTAGGTATTGGGATTTACTTTTTCTCTAAGATGCTTTTGATTTTGATGCTTCTTTTTTTGGGAGAGGTGGTCTAAAACTTTCAGTGGATACTTAAAACTGTGGGTATAACAAAACCATACACATGTAATGTTTTCCTTTTATTTGTAGACCTATGATGGGGTTTAATTTATAAATGTAGATATAAAAGATTTAATAAGACATTATGAAACAGAACAGTTACAGTACTATTCTGTAATAAAATGACATGAATTTTCTGTCTGTCTCTTGAAAGAGTCGAAGTAAATAACCGAAATTACAGAATGCACAGCTGAGAATAGAGGAGAGCAACTGCCCTCTCCCAGGTCTCATTTACCTTTCGCAGAATTTTTGGCAGCATAGCCAATAAATCATTGTCAGATCCATTGCCTTGAAAAGTTTTCCTTGTTTTTCCAGGAGTTTTACTGTGTAGGCTTTAAAGTCAATTCTTTAATCCATTTTAATTGATTTTTATGAATGGCATAAAATAAGAGTCCAAATTCATTCTTTTGTTTTTGAGAAAGGATTTCTCTGTGTAACTGCAACATGCTTTGTAGACCAGAGATCCACCTGCCTCTGCCTCCCTAGTGCTGGGATTAAAGGCGTGCACCACCACCACCTGGCTTGTCATTTGTGCAAAATCTGAAAGTGCTAAGGAAGTGATTCTGTTTGTACCTAGAAGTGAATATAATAATAACTGCAAGGCAGTTCTACTGTGTTCAAGAAATAGCATCCAGGCCTGGGTAACTGGAGCCAGTGGGCAGGGGGGAAAATTAAGTAACTGAGGTATGTGTATAGACTGTTACAAGAATATGTGAATGCTGAAAGTCAAACCTGGATCTTCTGGAAGGGTAGCCAGTGCTCTTAACCTCTGAGACATCACTCCAGCCCAAAAAGTCATTTTCCAATAATCTATAAACCAGTCAAACATACCTAATCTGAAATCTAAAACATTTTGAGCACCAATATGATGCCACAAATAGAAAGTTTCACATCATGAAAAATTTCCTCATGCATAAAATGATTAAAAATAGAGCTGGTGGTGGTGGCACATACCTTTAACCTTTAATCCCAGCACTCGGGAGGCAGAGGCAGACAGATATGAGTTTGAGTCCGTCCTGGTCTACAGAGTGAGTTCCAGGACAGCTACACAGAAGAACCAAAAAAAAAGTTTATTAAAAATATTGAGAGACCTGAGGACTGGAGGTAGAGTGCAATGGTCTAGATTAGCTCTCCAGCACAAAAAAGTCGGTGAGATAAAATGCTTGTTTAAAAAATAAAATCTGGTGGTGGTTAGGGGCCAGAGGCCTGGGCAGATGGTTAGGAATACTTGTCACTCTTGCAGAGGACCTAGTTCAGTTTCCTGCACTGGCACAGTGGCTTACAACCATGCAGACTCCAGTGCTATGGGACCTAACAACCTCTACTGACCGCCAAGGCATCAGGCATACACTTGGTATACACATATACATACACACATACACATACATCATACATGTATGTATGCAAAACACTCATACACATAAAATAAAACAAATCTGTTTTAAAAAATTAAAGAGACCTGGAATCACTGTTAGGGAAAATGTGCTTAGAAGTTAATGAAAAATAAATAGTTATTAAGCAAGAATTTGACTTTTATGTAATAGGGCAAGACTATTAATGTTAGTTATATCTTTTATCGGGGCTCACTAGTCTGGTAGTAAAATTTGGGGAAGAAGTTGTTATCTAGAAGTAGTTGGTAAAAAGCCCAGAGCTCAATGTTCTGGTTTGCCTGCATGGTTCCTGTGAAGATGTTTATATTTATAAACTTTTAAGTTTCTCTGTGGGGCTGGAGTTATAGTCTAGTATTAAGAACCTTTGTCCAGCATGCACGAGACCCTGAATTCCATCCCTAGCACTCACAAATCACATTCCAGTATAGACAAATGTCATTGCTTATTTCCTACCCCATGGCTTCTGTTCATTTTCCCTACATGTTATTACTTTGATGATTTTTATTATTGAAATGTAATTGCATTATTTACCCCCATTCCTTTTCCTTCTTCCAGCTCCCCACACACACACACACATGCGTACACACATACATTGCTTCCTCTCAAATTCCTGGCCTCTTTTCATTTTCTCTCCTCTCTCCCTCCTTTGTTCCCTCCCTCCCTCTCTCATATACACACATAGGTAAATAAATTAATATAACCTACTGAGTATGGTTAGTGTTGCTTATGTCTACATGAATTCAGTGCTGAACACTTGTTATTGTGTAAGTGGTTAAGGGGGCTTATCCCTTGGGAGAAGACTATTTCTCCTCTGTCATTATCTATTAGTTGCCTATAGTTCTTTGTCCTGTGGTAGGGTCCCAGGACATTTCCCACTTCCTCATTGCTTGTCTTTTGGTGTTGTCTTTGTTCACATCTTGTTTAGGGAGCCATAAAGTAGAGGTATCATGGATGAAGCTTCTCTGTCATTTTTAGGAGACACAATCTCACATCAGATATCCAGGTCCTCTGGCTCTTAAAATCTTTCTGCTCCTTCTTCTTCAATGTTCCCTAAGTCTTTTTTTTTCTTAAAGATAAATATTTTTTTTATTTTGGTGGGGGGACAGTCTCACTATGTAGCCCTGGTTGGTCTGAAACTTGCTGTGTAAATAGGGCTAGCCTTGAAATTATGGAGAGTTAACCTGCCTCAGCCTCTCCAGTGCTAGGATTAAAGGTACGTGACACAATACCTGATCTTTTTTTTAAATAGGCAAAATGTATTATTTTGGCTTTTTTGGAATCAGGATACCGGGTTTGTACTCATCAAGTTCTCATATGTAAAATACAATTAATAGCTATCTCTCTGATTTGTTTATCATTCACTTAGACACCATTTAAAACATTTTTCTTGGTTTTTTTTTTTTTGAGACAGGGTTTCTTTGTGTAGCCCTAGCTGTCCTAGAACTAGCTCTGTAGGCCAGGCTGGCCTCAATATCACAAAGATCGGCCTGTCTTTGCCTCCTGAGTGCTGGGATTAAAGATGTGTACCACCACTGTACAGCAACATTTAAAATTTTTGTTTATAATGAGGGTAAACTTTGACTTTTTTTTTTTGTAGCCTAGGCTGGCCTCAAACTTGCTATACACTGCATACTAAGAGATGACCTTGCACTGCTGATTCTCCTGCCATCACCTTCTGAGTTTTTAGGGTTATAGGCATCTACTACCATGCCTGGATTATGTGGTGCTGGGGACTAAGTCCAGGTTCCCTAAGTCTTAAATGTAGGAGTTGTGTTGTAGATATAACTACATGACTATACACCATATGATCAGTTTTTCTCTGCATTTGGACATGTTATGATTTTCTATAATGGTCTCTGCCTATTGCAAATAGAGCTTCTTTGGCAAAGGCTGTGAGTTACACTTATCTGTATGTATAAGGGTAAGTATTTAGAATGTAATTAAAAATTATGCTGGTTTAGTAAAGTGGCAGCAGTAGTTTCTCTTCTAAGATCCATGACCTCACTAGTCCCAGGTAGTTAGCTAAGTTTCTAATAGCAGGCATGAATTCCCTCCTGTTGAGTAGGCTTTAAATCCAATTATAGTTGTTGGTTATTGCCAGGATATGATTGCCACTGTTACAGTCTTAGAATACTTATTGTTGTGGTTTCTGGACTTCTCAGATTGCTTGTCTCCCTTGGCAGCTGGTATAGCCTTGTCCTAAACTATGAAAGTTAGTCCTCAGGAAGGAAGCTTTCAAATGAAACCCAGCTCAGATCTTTCAAGGCTTGTACTTTAAGCCAAGCCATCATTCTTTACGTTATTGTTCTTCCTGTCTCCATTTGCTTCATCCAAATAGTTTTGGACATTGTTCAGTTTTTTTTTGAAAGTTCCAGTAAGATCATTTACCTTTTCCTTTTCAGAATTCTATATTGGTTCTCCATGGCTTTATACCAACAAAACTTTTGAGCTACAAGTTTGAGATCCTTCACAAAATGGTCTTCTCTTTATAGTTCTGTGAACTTTTGTCTCCATCCTCATCCTAGTCACTCTTTCCTAAACATGAAATTCTTAGCTGGCACTCCATGTTTTCTTTCACATTACATGCTCTAAATCATTTGAAAGAAGAGTTAGATAACAGCTGGATGTTGGTGGCACTTGCCTTTAATCCTAGCACACAAGAAGCAGAGACAAATGGATCTTTGTGAGGTCGAGGCCAGCCAGGTATACAGAGCAAGTTCTAGGACAACCAGGGCTATACATAGAACCCTGTCTCAAAAGACCAATAAAAGAAGGAGTTGGATAACTTTTATTCTACCTTGATTCTCTTGTTCACAGGTTGCTTTGTGACCTTCTAATGTTTACTTGGACCTACAAATCTTTTTATTAATGTTTTTATAGTGTTAATATCTATTTCAAAGAGTTGCTAGGATTCATTCAGATGATGGATACACAAAGCATGCGCTAACTAAATTTTAGCATGCATGTATAGCATTATTTTCTACACACCTCTGTCTAATAGCAGAAACCTAACTAAAAATGGCTTAAATAATGAGGAAGTGAGTCTAGAGGTAAGGTTTCTTTTGGTGAGTTATCTCAGTAGTATTATCAGGGACACAGAGTCCCACCAGTTTCCTGCTTTCTACTCTCTTTTATCTTGGACCTTTTCTGCCTTATGGCCGTAAAAAGGCAACTACTGTATTAAATGTCACACAGAAACAACAATGTTCAAAGGCAGAAAAGAGGAAAGTCTCTTAAGGGAGCTCTGTTGAACACACCCTGTGGCTAAACTAGTCATCCTTTGGAAATGGAGAAAGCTAATTCTAAATTAGTTTAGCCTAGTCATGACTCAAACCCTTGAGCTGGCCCTACTTCTCCTGAAGAAATAGATGCTAGAAAAAGGACAAAAAAAAGGACTCTTTTAGAGAGAGGAAAGACTATGATAGCAGGGTATAATTGCCCCAGGAATGATTCTAATTTGTTACTGCATGGAAAGAAAGAATGGTGGTAAGTAGTAAATCAGCATAAAAAGGGGAGTCTGCTTTGGGTGGCTTGAAATTTCAAATGGGCATCCTACAAATTGATGAGAGAACAGGTGGGTAGGAAAAGTATGAAGTTTTTGTTTTGATAGCACTACAGCTCAGCTTTAAAGTTTGTTTTATATCTAACTAGGTATGTAGCGGAAATGATGAAGACACAGATGACAAAAATGCACCATTTCGGCAAAGGCCCTTTTGCAAATATAAAGGACATACTGCTGATCTCCTTGATCTTTCGTGGTCTAAAGTAAGAAATTATTATTTGAATTATGCATTAATTCTGTATGACTTTGACATTAGGATTTAAAAATGTTTTATTTGTATGCTTATACTAGAAGGCTGTCAACTTTGTGAAAGTTATGTATAAGATAATCTGAGTTCTAAAAAGAGGAATTTAAAAGTGTTCATATTGCTTAACAATTTAGATCTATGTATTATTTGCCATTTGCTTTTTATATGAAGTAATTTTTAGAAAGAAATGATCCTTTGCTCTAAACAGAGACTGATCATTTATTTCCCAGCTACCCAGACCCAAATAATAACACAGACACTATATTAATTACAACACTGTTTAGCCAATGACTCAGGCATATTTCTAGCTAGCTCTTACATCTTAAAATAACCCATTACTATTCTTTTATATTTTACCACAAGGCTCGTGGTTTGTTACCTCTTGCTTCTTGGGCAGCTACATGGCGTCTGCCTCCTTCAGCAGCTACATGGCTTCTCCTTGACTCTGCCAACTCTCTCTATATTATCTTAGTTCAGATTTCCCATCTGGCTTTATACTGCTGAACTGTTGGCCAAAACAGGTTCTTTATTAACTAATGGTAATAAAACATTCACAGCATACAGAAGGGAATCCCACATCATCTCTCCTTTTATGTCTAAAGAGAAAGAAAGGTTTGAATTTTAACATATTAAAATTACGTATATAAAACAGTTATCAAGCAAGAATTATAGTTACAATATTTAGTCCATTTGGCAAATTAAGGAAAATACACGATCATCTATCCTATTTTTGTTAGTCTAAAGTTTTATATCCAATTTATCTTTGATCATAACTAAGGAAAACTGTTAACTATCTGTCTTCAACTCTGCAAAGATACCAAGATATAATATTACCTAAGTAAATAGGAAGTGCATTGTAAACAGTTGCTTCCAAAACTTCCAAAACTCTAGAATTGACAGAGACATCTCGCTGCCTGGACAGTCACCCAAAATTCTTTTGTAACATTGGGGCATCCATATTCAGCTTACAGGTCCATAGTATCTGGCAGACTTTTCTGTGAAGCAGAGAATTTGGAAGACTATTTTGTCTATATTAGCAGTTTGTCAGTCACTCTCTTCTGTGTTCTGTAGAATGTCTGGCAGACTCTTTCATGAATCAGGAACCCTGAAGGACTGTCTGACCTTCTTTAGACAAGTTAAGCAGTCATTTTTCTGTGGGTCCTGCATGTCCAGCTTGTATAGCATACCATCAAGCAGTCCAGGAAAGAACAGTTTCTTGCCCAAATGACTAGCCTTGTCACATTGAAGGCAAATTCCATAACGAGTTTATTCAATGTCCATCAACCTCTCTGAAGTAATTGGTGTTGCCAGAAGCAGACATGTCTCACTATTGAGAAAAGTCTAAGTTCTTAAAACCTTTTAAATGTTTTTGAAAGGTTGAGGATTAACTGGAATATATCTCTGTATATCTAGAAAACCTAACATTACTACAAGTTTGACTATTATAATTGACTATCTATTAATCTATAATTTTTAATTTTATATTACATTTTAAATGAGCTGTATAAACATAGTACCTTAAACAAGAGTAAAATATACATATAACAAAATTGACCTTAATTTTGTATCAATAAATGAAGATCCATAACAATGTAAAGTTTTCTTCTTTATATCATATCCCCCCTCTTTTTTTAAGAAAGAGATTGACTGTGACCATTTAACCATCTATAATCAACCCCCTTTAAATAAAAACAAACATTTATAAACAATCGTTTTGGGAATTTGTGCATTGTTTTCTCTCAACTGTTTTTCCTGTTGTTTGTTGGATGAAGTATTTTTAGGGTTCACAGAGACTTTCAGAGGGGTCTTTTCCCATCAAACAGCATTAGTCTGGAAGGAACCCACAGGTTCTCACCCTCTGTGGAAACAAAAGCAGAACCTCTTTTTCAAAGTAACATATACTTAGACTCAAATTTTGAAATTAAGATACTTTTAAAATATTTATGTTGGTTTAGCTTAGCAGCTATACAATGAAATGTTTTTCTGTACTTAGCCCATCCACAGTCAAAAAATTAAAAGAAAACACAATAATATACATAATCCAAACTCTGTATTTTCCATCTTTACGAGGCTTATTTTTTAACTCTATTACTTTTTAATACTTATTTTATTGTCTTTACTCTTTTCATCTATGACTGTATTCTTGTCTATACTCTTTTTCCTCTCTCTTCCAAGCCTACATACATTTTTAAACACACTATGATACAATCAGAGGTTTATTTTTATCTGAATCTATCTTTATTGTGTATCTGTAATCATTTTCTGACCAGGAGCCCCCCCTCCTTTCTTTTAATGCTAAGTGGGTATGGCTAGGACCAATTCTGCAGTTATGCCTGTTTGTTCTGCCCAGTCCAACATGGCAGAGGCATGTTCACCACCTATGTAAACCATGCTTACCACCACAGCTCCAGGGGTGCAATGGGTTTATGTTGCCTTTAAGCAAACAGCAT
>NW_026068081.1:1662503-1695003 GCF_014885135.2 Alexandromys fortis
TCTCTCTCTCTCTCTCTCTCTCTCTCTCTCTCTCTCTCTCTCTCTCTCTCTCTCTCTCTGTGTATGTGTGTGTGTGTGTGTGTGTGTGTGTGTGTGTGTGTTTCTCTCTCTCTATTTCTGTCTGGTGGTCTGCTTTTTAAATCAAATACCTTGCAAACTTGAGGACCTGAGTTTGATCCCAAAATTTTACAGTAAAAAAGAAAAGCACACATCATAATCACAGCACTGATAGGAGGAGACACATAGACCCATGTGACTCTCTTTCCCTCTGGTAAGTCAGCCTAACCAGCTTGGAAAATTCAAGACCAGTAAAAGACCCTGTCTCATAAAATAAGTTGTAGCACCTGAGGAACACCTAATGTTATCCTCTGACCTCCACATGCATGAACGTACACATTTACGTGTACATACATGAACACAAAGAGGAACAGAGCCCTTTTTAAAAAAATATTTTGAAGTTTTGGTTTTCAAATTTTAAAATTACATTTATTTATTTATTTATTTGCGTATGTGCACTTGTGTGTATACGAGTGTGTGCTTGTGTGCCAAGGTGTGAATATGGAAGCCAAAGGACAAGTGGGAGTCAAGTTCTCTCCTACCATGTGTGTCCCAGCAATTAAACCCAGATCAGAAGACTTAACAGCAAACATCTTTAACCTCTGAGCCATCTCGATGGCCCAAGAACTTTTTTACATAGAAATAAAGAGGCTTGTGGCAGACAGTTTTTATATTTTAATTGACATATGACAATTATGCATATTAATGAAGTATAATATATGTGTATAAAAATGATTAAAAGAGCCGGGCGGTGGTGGCACACGCCTTTAATCCCAGCACTCGGGAGGCAGAGGCAGGCGGATCTCTGTGAGTTCGAGACCAGCCTGGTCTACAGAGCTAGTTCCAGGACAGGCTCCAAAGCCACAGAGAAACCCTGTCTCGGGGAAAAAAAAAAGATTAAAAATCAGATAATTGATATCTCTACCTCCTTGAAGATTTACCATTTTCTATTTAGTGCCTTCAAACTCTTCTTTTCTCGTTATTTATAAAATCTACAATAAATTGTTGTAAATTACAGACACCATCCTACACTATAGAATACTACAATTTGTTCCTCTTACCTAATTGCATTTTGATGCAACACTAAAGAGACTCAGCAGGTTGTCTCTGTCTCTCTCTCTCCATCTCACTCCCTTCCTCCTCCTCTCCCCTGATTAATAATGATAGTCAATGAAGACCTCAATTCAAGGAGGAGTAAGTGAGGGCACAGGAGGGGTTGTGGCAAGAAGGAACATGGGAGGCTTTAGAAGGAAGAAAGGAAAAGGGGGGAAGTGATGAAATTATATCTTAATTAAAATGAAAGAATAAACCAAGTTTCTAAAACAATTTCCTACTAGATATTCTGTATTTCCGATTCACTCAAAACAGATTTGTTGTTCTCTTAACCACCTAAATGAAGGTCACGACTCTGGAGACAGACTCCCAGCGTTCATATTCTAACTACTTTGCTCCCTTGTAGTTGTGGGATCTTTGGCCACTTTCCTTAACTTTACTATACAGCACCTATAAAATAGGTAAAAGTAACTTCTTTGCAGAGTTGCAGGGAAAGGTTAACTGAGTAAATACAAAGCACTTACATAGGGCTGGAGAGATGGCTTAGCAGTTAAGAGCACTTGCTGTTTTTGCAGAGTACCTGGGTTCCATTTCCAGCACCCACATGGTGGCTCAAAACCATTTGCTTCTCCAATTCTAAAGGATCCAACAGCCTCTTATTGCCTCCATGGGCACCAGATATGCATGCAGTACTCATACATTCAAATGGCAAAACACCCATACACATAAAATAAATCTTAAAAAACAAAACCAAACAAAAAAAGTACTTAGCACACAGTAAATGCTCAGTTAATATTACCTGCAAATGGGGCTGGGGATATGGCTCAGCAGTTAAGAATGAATACTGCTCCTCATGGAGAGGACCCAAGTTTGGTTCTCAACATCTGCATGGGGCAGTTTACAACTGTCTATAACTCCAGCTCCAAGGAGATACAATACCTTTGTTCTCCATGAGCAACTACACTTAACATTCAAATAACCCCCTACACACATATAATTAAAAATAGAGAAGTAAGAACATTATCTATTATTGCTGAGTCCTAATGTCTTCCTCGGGGGAGGGGGTGAAAAGGCACGATGTCAGCAGACACAGACGCCAGGAGTCAGGTCGAAGGCTTACAGCAGATTCATTTGTTTAACAGTGAGGAAAAGCTTATATACCCTCCCAGCACCCAGGCCTTCTCATCCCTTGACAGTTGACAGCACATGCTCATCTCTCATTGGCTAGTAAAATCAGGACCTCTGACAGCGCCTGTTGCTAGGCACTCAGAAACATTGTTTGGTTGCTCCTTATTGGCTAGGCACAGACAGGACCTTTGACAGGTTCAGGCAGACTCCAGGTTGGCTCCTTTTGGCCTGGTAGGCCTTAACTTCCTACAATGTATGAATGTGCCAGTTAGAGGACTTTAGGCAGCAAGGTCACCAAATTTAAGTATTTTGCGTGTGTTCTCTATTTGTGTTATCAAAACAGGTGAGGTCACTGATGTTTATCAAGGAGTTGAAAAATGAGATGTATATGAGTTAAGGAACATGCTGACAGGCTTGTCACTATGGAGTAGGGAATTGTCTTTAGAACCGTACTCTCTCATCCCATTCCCATGTCACAGTAGCTCATCACCTTACAGAAGCTAGCATACAAAAATTGAAAATGCTGAATATATTGCAAAGATTTAAGAATCATAAATACTTCCTTTCCTGCATTCTTTACAAATGTTGTACATCAATGAAATCAATGAAATATATTTAATATCAGTCTGTATACTTGCCTTATGATTGGTGCCAGTTTGTGAGCTGAGACTTCCTGATTCTTGATATTATGAATACTATTCATAAGGGTATAAAACTGAAAAATTTGTCATAGTTATTCACATTAGTGTGTGTGTGTGTGTATGTGTGTGTGTGTGTGTGTATACAGACATGCATTGGGGCAGGGCAGAAGACAGTCTTAGGTGTTGCTCCTTAGGCAGCATCTAACTTTAGTTTTCTGTCCAGATACGTTTATTGGGCTGGTTCCCACTCATCATGAATCAGAGTGTCTTTGATGCTGCTTCCTCCTGAAGGAGCATCCTCTGTCAGCCCTTCCTGACAATGAAAATGAGTATTGACTTGTTTTGTTGAATCCTTCCTTCAGCTGTCTTACTAAGTTTTAATTTTTGAGATTATATCATTTCCCTGTTTCTTTCTTCCCTCTGAACTCTCCCATGTACTACCCACTTCTTGCTCTTTTTCAAAGTCATGGCTTCTTTTTTCTTTTATTGTTGTTACATTCTCTCTGTGTATGTATGTTTGTGTTTTCCTAAATACGTAAATACAACCAGCTCAATATAATATAATGTTACGTGTATGTTATGTTTTCAGAACTGACCATTTGGTATTCGATAACAAATTGGTGTGCTTTTCACTGGGAAAGACCTAACTGCTACTGTCTTAATTATTTTTACTGTAAAGAAACACCATAACCAAGGAAGCTTATGAAAGAAAGCATTTAATTTGGTGCTTGCTTACAGTTTCAGAGGGCAAGTCCATGACCATCATGACAGGGAACATGGCAGCAGGCAGGAAGTCATGGCATTGGAGCAGTAACTGAGAGTTAACATATTGAGATAAGAGAGAATTAGCTGGGAATGGCTTGGGCTTTTAAAACCTGAAAGTCTACTCCTTAGTGACAAGCCTTCTCCAACAAGGTCACACTTCCTTATCCTTCCCAAACAATTCCTCCAACTATGGACCAGCATTCAAATACATGATCCTGTAGGGTCTATTATCATTCAAACCACCAAAGATGTCTAGATCTTCTTTACAGTAAGAGTCTAATCTGTTAAAGGATAGCAGCCAAATCTTACTTTACTGTTATTTCTCTTCACTGTCTATTAGAATCTCTGTTTGTAGTGAGTTTTCTATTTTTCAAATACTTGTTTTGTAGCAGCTAACACAATATTATATCATAGAGTAAAAATCCCATGTAGGAAAGATCTTTTTGGCTTTTAGAGACAGTTTTTTTTCTGTAGCTTTGGAGCCTGTCCTGGAACTAGCTCTTGTAGACCAGGCTGTCCTCGAACTCTCAGAGATCCTCCTGCCTCTGCCTTCCGAGTGCTGGGATTAAGGGGCTGCACCATCACCGCCTGGCAGGATCTTTTCATTGTATAGATGAGAGTCCTGCATTCCCTGATCCATCTAAGTATTATAAGTCTAGTTACATACAGAATTTCAGTTTAATATACTTTATGTGACTCCAAAGTTCAGCAATGAGTTGAAGAAATTATTTCAGGACCAGAGAGATGGCTCAGCAGTTAATAGTACTGGCTCATCTTCCCAAGAACCTAGGTTCAATTCCCAGCACTCACATGATGGCTCACAACTATATGTTCCAGTTCCAGAAGATCCAACACCCTCTTCTGGCCTTTTTGAGCACCACATATATACATGGTATACAGTCATACATGCAGACAAAACATTCATACAAATAAAAATTAAAGAAATTAATTTCATTTAGTAAGAATTTATTGAACAAAAATTCTTGGCATAGTAGAATAAAATTTAGCACGTCTTTAGCACATACATTTAGTATTTTAAGAATATATTCATCTATGATATGCTTAAAGTAAGAGCTGAATAAAGCCAAATTTTATTTGAGTTGTATTGGTTGGTTGCTTGGTTGGCTTATTTTAATGCTAATCATACACTCTGCTACTGAGCTACACCTGCAGCTCTGAAGAAGGCTAGTATTCAAGAGCACTGCACCATAAGTTTAGTGCTATTAATCAACAGAAAATTAGAATGCAAACTATATATGTTGATTAAAGCTTTTCTGGAATTGGATTATCTTTGAAAGTAAAAATAATTATTAGATACCCCCAGAGTCTATTATAGATCTTCCAAATTTCTCCTCCTTTTTTCTGCTTTGTTTCTGAATACTCAGGGTCAATCCTAGAGTCTTGCAAGTTCTTTCCCACCATGTGTGCTCCAAAGCTTTATTTTAGTAAGAAGGTATAGTATCTATTTAAAGATAGGTATTTTAAATGTGTTTTATAGAGTAGCTCATTACAGTTATATAGCCAAATAAATATTTGCAATTAGTCTTTCTGCTTATTTTTTTATGATTTTTTGAAGACAAGGTCTCTTGTAGCCAGGCTATCCTAAAACTTACTCTGTAGTTAAGGATGACTTTGAATTCCTGATTCTTGTGCCTCCACATCCCCAAAATTACAAGTATGAGCTGTCACACAGATAAAGATTAAGCGTTCTTAATTAACTTTGAGCAAATGACAAAGCATTTTGGTGCTTTTCTGTGCTCTGGAAAACATGGTCAGGGCCTAGACCTAGAGTCAGAGTACCTGCTCTTGAGCCCTATCTGTAGGCTGTGTAATCTTATGCAAGTTCTTTTTCTATGCTCCAATGTTCTCAGTTGTCACAAAGGATGAAAAGAATCTGCCTACCTCACAGAGTTGCTATAGTGCTAAGAACAAAGCTTTTAGCCAGCTCTATGTACTCGATAGATGTTATTACTACCTTGATTTGTTGATCGTCTTAGACATTTCAAAAAATACTAGAGTCCTTTTGAGTTTCCTCATACAGTGGTAATATATGGTTTCACCCTTTAAAGAGATGAGTTTTAAAAGCTATTGGGCTTTTCCAGCTGTGTGCTTTTGGTGAGTGGGTGTTTGGTTCCAGGGTAATTGGTCAAATACAATGCCCAAGTCAGTTAGTCTACTTTTTCCAGCTCAGAAAATTCTATGATGTCTTCTGAGAAACTTGACAGTTTCTGTTCTCTAATTTTCTTGCCTAGCGTGTGACAGGAGCACAATAACTTTTCATTTCTTGCTGCACTACAGAGCAATATTTTTGAAGACATTTTAAGTGACAATTAAGATCCATGTAAGTTAGAATTCACCTGCATTTTTGGTGCGAAGAATAGCTAAACTAAAATAATCAAATAAGTAGATACCATATATTCATAGCTAAGTTTGAACATGTACAGATTAAAATAGCTAAAGTACTCCTTAATACTCTGCTTATACCTGGCATACTTCCTATCATACATCATAAGATTCATAGTAATGTCACAACAGGTAATGCTGAAATGTCTTAAAATCAGTGAAATAGATACTAGTTTGAGAAAATAACACATTTTTCAAGTGAATTGAAATAGTCGTGTTCTTTGTGATGCTGCATATAGCAATAACATAGTATATAAAACTAAAACTGGAAAATAAAACTGTGATTCTAGTTAACTTGTATTGTATAAGCAGTGTTTTAATATATACAGTAATAAAGTACTGATGTCATTTTCTCCATAGAACTACTTTCTGCTCTCTTCTTCCATGGATAAGACAGTCAGGTTATGGCACATTTCTAGAAGAGAATGCCTTTGCTGTTTTCAACATATAGATTTTGTCACTGCCATCGCTTTCCATCCAAGGGTAAGTAACCATTCACTCTTTGTCATGAGATGAAGGAATTTGATTTCTGTGGAGAGCAGTTAGGACTACAGGATAAAAAAAATCATTACTGACCACATAACTGAAAGCAAATTAGTGTCACATTTTGCTTTAAGAATGGGAAGGGAGCTGGGTGTTGTAACACAGTCCCTGCACTTGGGAGGCTGACATACATGAATCTCTGTGAGTTTGAGTCCAGCCTAGTCTATAGAGTAAGTTTTCAGACAGCCAAGGCTGATTAGGGAGACCACGTCTCAAAAACTGGGGAAAGGGACTGAGAATGTAGCTTAGTAAGGTATTTGTTTAGCAAGCAGGAAGCTCTGGGTTTAGTTGCGAGTACTACAAAAACTGGGTGTGGTGACACATGCCTGTCCTCACAGTTCTGGGAAGGTAGTGACTGAAGGGTCAAAAGTTCACAGTCACTTTCCATTACACAATGAGTTTGAGGCCAATCCGGGATACATAAGAAGACCCTGTCAATCAATCAGTCAGTGGTTGGAAAAGAAATATTCTAATAATTTGTATTACAAGTGGGGAATTATATTCTAAATACAGTAGTAAAAAGCTATCCCAAATCCTTAATAGCTCATGAACTATAAATACAGTATACACTACATATGGAAGATAGTAGAGAGAGAGAGAGAAAAATAGCAGCTAAAAATGGTAGTGCATGTCTGTAATCCCAGCTCTCTTTAAACTGAATCAGGAGGATCACTAGTTTAAGACAGGCTGGCCTATATGATAAGACGTTGTCTCTAAAAGGAGGAAACAGTAGGTGTAAAATGGTAACAGTAAGTATATAGGTGAGAATTGTGGAAGGGGGACAAAGTACAAAAGACTGAAATAGGTAGCTACCACATTTCATTGTATGGTATCCTAAATTAATATTTAGGCTCTTGAAACATTGTTAACGAATATTTTGTGTGTGTGTGTTGTATGTGTGTATGCTTGCATGCATGTGTGTGCACTTAAGTGTATACATGTGCATAGGGGAGTACACTTGCCATTGCATTCACTTGTGGAGGCTAAAGTCAACCTTGAATTATTTTCCTCTGTGACACTCTACCTTATTTTTAATAACTAATGATTTTTTTATTGTTTTATGTATATGGATATTTTATATGTATATCTATGTACCACATGTGTGTCAGGTGCCCTCCAAAGCCAGAGAGGGTGTTAGATCATTTGGAACTAGAGTTACAGGTGCTTGTGAGCCACCAAATGGATGCTAGAAATTGCACCTGTGTCCTCTGGTAGAGCAGCCAGTGCTCTTAACTGCTGAGCCATGTCTCCTACCCTACCTTATTTTTTGTGAGAGAGTCTCTTTCACTGAACATGGAGTCACTGTTCTGGCTAGACTGGCTTGCCAGCAAACTCTCCAGAGTCTACTTATCTTGTCCCCTGCTCCAGCACTGGGGTTACAGATTTGTACCGCCACACCCAGCTTTTATGTAGGTGCTAGCGATCAACAGTCGAGTCCTCCTGGTTAGATAGCAAGCACTTTACTCTAACAAGCTATTTCCCCAGCTCTTGTTAGTCTTAATCTTGTTTGTTTCTTGTTTACTGTTTCTGAGATCAGGTTTCACTGTGTTGTTCTGGCACACATCAAAATCTTGGTTTCAAGTGTTCTTCCTGCCTCAACCTTTTGAGTAGTTTAGGCAGCATCCATGAGAGGCTTCAGCGGCGAATTAAGTGTCTAATACGAAGAAAATGTCCTGATTATTAATATGTAATCCGTGTGTGTGTAGGGGGTGGTTCCTTCTCATATTATCTTTTGTGTATGTGTACCTTCTCATATTATCTTTTGAGAAAGAGTTTCTCACTTAATCTGGAGCTCACCCATTTGGCCAGACTTGTTGGCCAGGGAATTCTAGGGGGTCTACCTTTCTCTGACCCCCAACACTAAAGTTACTAATGTGTGCCATTGCCATGTATGTAGATGCTGGGGATCCAAACTCAGGTCCTCACACTTTACCAACTGAGCCATCTCCCTAGCCCCTCATCAGTAATTATGACATTACCAGAATTTAGCCCAGCTGAGTGGTAGGACTAATGTCATTTACAGAGGACTTTTCAACCTTGACTCTACTGACATTGTTATGGGGAGGGATGAATGTCCTGTCTGTATATTGTAGGATGCTTAGTAGCACTTCTGGCCTCTATTTACAGTGGTAATATCCTCCCCTACGCCAGACTATGACAATCAGAAATGTCTGCTGACATTGCTGTGTGCCTAGGATAGAGTCAGTTTCTCTATATATAGAACTCTTAGTCTGTAAGTCAGTATCAGAGTTCCTAAAACGCAGGTTCAATTTGTAACTGGCGTTAACCTGGTATCCCAATGTTACACGTTCCTGAAACATGTATGGCATAAGATAGTGTTTCCCAAAGCATACCCAAAGAAAATCCAGGGTGAAGGAAATTAAAAAGTCACTACCCACTTTATTCCCCCTTTTGGAGATTCAAAAATACAAGTTAACAGAGAATCCTATGAAGTTTTTACACTCCAGAATTTCTTAAACTTAATTGATTGTAGAATATTGTTTCATGTAATGCGTACTCAAACATTTCTATTAACAGCCATACTTTGGAAAAACAGGTTAAGGATATGATAAAGTGATTTGAATTCTGTTTCTCCAACATGAAATCTGACATGTTTAATTGTTGTCATTTTAGTGCACAGAATGGTGCTTGCTTGAGGACTGATTCTTTGTGGCTAGGTGTAAATGTAGTTTCACTGATAGAGTACTTGTTTGCATGCATGAGGCCCTGACTTGACTCCCTAGTTCCCAGCCTTCACAAGAAAAAGCAGTAATAATTACTTTTCAAGTAAGATTTCATTTTAGATTATTATTTCTAATCTTTTATTTTATTAATTGGCCTGATATGAACATAAAAGCATTCTCTTTCGCCACCTTTTTAGGATGACAGGTATTTTCTCAGTGGATCATTAGACGGAAAGCTCCGCCTGTGGAACATTCCTGACAAAAAAGTGGCTTTATGGAATGAAGTAGATGGTCAGACAAAATTGATCACAGCTGCCAACTTCTGTCAGAATGGCAAATATGCAGTAATTGGGACGTATGATGGTAGATGTATTTTCTATGATACAGAGGTAAGAACCTTGTGGTTTTACACAAGTAATTCCTACCCTCTGGCCTTTAACTGCCTTTTCTGTAAAATAGGGCAAAAATGGTAATATCTGAAACTTGGAGCAAATGATCCTTGAGGTTTCTTCTAATTCTGATCTTTTTAATTTATGATTTTTGTTTTAGCATTTGAAATACCATACACAAATACATGTACGATCTACTAGAGGGCGAAACAAGGTTGGAAGAAAAATTACTGGCATTGAACCTTTACCTGGAGAAAATAAGGTACTATAGTATTCAAATCCATCTCTCTCCACACTGTGTATTGATTCTTGAAAGATAGTTTTAATATCTGAGCAATAACATAGGGGAATACTGCTGTTTGTAGTTTTGCTGTTTATTTGCTTGGTGTTTAACACCTTTTGATGTTATGACTTAATTTATATTAAAAGGTGGTTTTTTTAAAAACTTTTTTTTAAAGAGGATTTTTTCTGTCTAGCCCTAGCTGTCCTGGCTATAGACCAGACTAGGCTGGCCAAAAACTCACAGAGATCCACCTGCCTCTGACTCCTAAATCCTGGTATTAAAGGAGTGTGCCACCACCGCCTTTAAAAGATGATTTTTATTTTGGTTTTTCGACACAGGGTTTCTTTGTAGCTTTGGAGCCAGTCCTGGAACTCACTGTACAGACCAGGCTGACCTTGAACTCACAGAGATCCTCCTGCCTCTGTCTCCACCGCCTAGCAAAAGATGATATTTTTAACTTTGCTTTTGGTTTGCTTTTAGATATTGGTAACCTCAAATGACTCCAGAATCAGATTATATGATCTCAGAGACCTATCACTGTCCATGAAGTATAAGGGTTATGTCAATAGCAGCAGCCAGATCAAAGCAAGTTTCAGGTAAATTGGCATTGGGAAATTCCCAAAAGTATGGCATTTCTTCACTCCCTGTTTTTCATTATATAAGGTTTTAAGTCTATATGTTTTTATAATCATATCACACACTATCATCATACAGTGCTTACTTTGTCTACCTGAATGGTAGGTAAGAAAACTACCCCTCTTTTGCAAAAAAAAAAAAAAAAAGCAAAACCCAGAACATTAAATAATTGGCCTAAAATCATCGTTGTCAGAGACATTAAAGCTTAGAGGATTCTTAGTTCCAGAATATTTGCTTTTCAACTTTCATGTAAGCTTTTAAGAGGCACTCACCCCCCACCACCACTACATGCATACTGTCTTTATCCTTTTAGGTGCAGGAGCTAAGAAAGTATTTTATCACCCTAAAGTACCTTGTCATTATACCTTTACTTGTCATTATTCTTTCAGTTCTTAATTTGGGATCTGTGAGCTCTCCTGAAATAGGATTACCTGCCTAGCTTTTCTTCTTTCAAATTCTGCTATCAACTTTTCTTAAAAAATTAGTTCTTCTTGAAGTACCTAGTAATTACCCAGCCATTCAACTGATGAACTATCCTTTAAGTCACTAGTTCTCCTAGAGTGAATTAATCAACATCACAGTTATCAGGACTTTGATGAAAATACTAATGCTGATCATGGTTAGCATGATGAAGCCCAGAGTTGGGTGCTCAGCACTAATAATAATGTTCAAAAACTGAACAGCAGGTTACATCCCTATGTCTGGAAAGATTAGCCTTGTTATCACAAGAGATAGTATAGTCATTATAACAGTGCTAGAACAAGTAAGTAGCAATGAGCAACAGCACCAAAAAAGCCTGGCTCTGAATCAAACCACCTTTGGAATCTTCAGAATAAGGAGATGGCTCGAGTTTTCAACAATCTCCCTCAGGTGTTGTTTTAGATATTTTAAATTAGGAAGCACTGATAGAAGGAAACCTTGATTTTTTTTTTCTGTTTATTTTTTGACCTGTCCTGCTCAAATATAGCCATGACTTTACTTACCTCGTTAGCGGTTCAGAAGATAAATATGTTTATATCTGGAGTACTTACCATGACCTAAGCAAGTTTACTTCAGTCAGGAGAGATCGTAATGACTTCTGGGAAGGTATTAAAGGTAAGCAAATGCAGCTTACTTATATGTATGTGCCTTATTATAAAGGAGTAGAGATTTGTTGTGACTGCACTATGCTGGAAACATAGATGGACATACTTATGTCTCTCCACTATGTCAGAATTTATAGATTTACAATAAACTCACAAGTTACAACAGTTTTGTTGGCTGCAATTTCCCAAGAAGTCCCAGTTTTCTTTGATAGCTGGCCTTTGGCCAACACAGGCTCTTTTATCCCAATTCTTAAGAATTGTTACTTGTGTGGGGGTAGTGTGGGAGGTGTAGTTCCACACAGACACTGTGCAAGTGTAGAGGCCAGAGAACAGCTCTGTGGAGTCAGTGCTCTCCTTCCCCTGTGGGTTTTAGGATCATACTCAGGTCTCTAGGCTTGTGTCACAAGAACCTTTACCAATTGAGCCATCTCGCTGGCCCTTTCATTCCAATCTTAATTACTAATATTACGTTTCAAATCACACATTGCACATGATACAGTAATTAGTAGTTTATAGAGTGGGTGCAAAAGGGTTAAAGAGGTCACAGAGTTCAGGGAAGCTTTCCTGGGGCAGAGGCAGATAGATGCAAAGAGAGTCACTGAGGCAGTTAGAAAAGACATTAAGGAACACAACTGAAGAGCTTCTGGAAGCTCAGCAGAGCCACCCACAGCCAAACTATGAAAATACTGAACTGAAAAACAGGTGGCAGGCAGGCAATTCAAGTGGGACATTCCAGCAGGGGGACTGAGCTGAGCTTAAACTCACAGGACAATTAGAAGTTCTCTGTTTCTGACATAGACCAGGTTGTCAGATAGCAGTTCACTGCATTTGTAACCAGTCATTAAAGTGATAGGTTCTATCTTTTTATAGGGTCCAAATGAGAGTATCCCACCTTTCAATGTGTTCACTAAGTTCTGGGGCCCAATTTTTTTCTCTGATAAAGTTTTAATAGGCCCATGTAGTCATAAGCTTCTAATCTACTTCGATGAGTTTGTAGGTGTTACCCTTGTAGCTTTAATAAGGTATCAGTCTGTGCTTGTAGTTGGTGCTGGACGGGTGATGGTGTCTGTGTGTACAAATGAGATGTAAAGCCATCCTGCCTCTGCATTTCTATTCAAAATGTAGTCAAATACTGCTTTGTAAGATGGAGCCATCCAGAGCAAGACTTGGAGAAACTTGGAGCAAGGCACAACTTGATCTTCAAGACTTATTCTCAGCTTAGCAATTATAACTCATTGTATTTCAATAGCAAACTATTTCAGTTTTCTATACCAAAAAAGAATTTTCTTGGCCTAAAATTTGAAAAATATAGAAACAGAACCTATATGAGATAGTTTGTTAAAATATACTTCTGGGTTTTAAATTAGTCTTATATATTTTAAAAGAGCTTTTTCATATTCTCGTTTTTTGTCCTCATGTTTAGTATAAAATTTCTCAGTTATCCTAAAATAATTTTTCCCAGCACATAATGCAGTTGTTACATCAGCCATCTTTGCTCCAAATCCGAGTTTGATGTTATCCCTGGATATACAAACTGAAAAATTAGAAGGGACAAGTGAAGATGCTGAAGTTTTGGATAGCACATCTACTGGTAGGTGCCTATATTTTATTTGTCCTGTTTTTTTCTAGCCCCCTGTGGTAAGATTTTCATACACATAAATAGCATTTCTTGTGGACAACATAACAGTTGTTAGATACCCATTTCTGAACATTCAAATAACATGTTTCTTGAAAGTTTTACACCTTTAAATTCCTCTAGGAATTTTGGAAAATTGGGAGTTAGTTATTTGTTTACTTATTTGTTTTGTGACAGGCTCTCACTGCGTAGCCCTGGCTGGACTAGAGCTTACTTTGTAGACCAAGCTGGTCTTTGTAGTAGGAGCTGTGGGCTGTGTTCCTGCTGCCCCAGCTCCCGGCCGCCTGGCTAGCTTATGCCCCGAAATAACAACACACAAACTGTATTCTTTTAAACACTGCTTGTCCCATTATATCTAGCCTCTTCTCGGCTAACTCTCGCACCTGGACTAGCCCATTTCTAATAATATGTGTAGCCCATGAGGTGGCTTACCAGGGAAGATCTTAACCTACTTCCATCCTGGGTTGGAGCTTCATCGCTTCTGCCCCAGAGAGGAGAGCTGTTGAGTCTGAGCTCACTTCCTCTTCCTCCCAGCATTCTGTTCTGTTTACTCCACCCACCTATGTTCTAACCTATGAGGGCCAAGCAGTTTCTTTATTTTTTAACCAATGACCTTCCTCCATCAGGTCTTGACTTCACAGAGATCTGCCTGTCTATGCCTCCCAAGTACTCCCAATTTCATGTAAGCAGAGACTGCTGGTTCATTTCCCAGCCATCCAGACCTGAATAATCAAACAGAAACTATACTAATTACAACACTGTTTAGCCAATAGCTCAGGTGTATTCCTACCTAACTCTTACATCTTAAATTAACCCATTCCTATTGATCTGTGTATTACCATAAGGCTGTGGTGGCTTACCAGGTAAGGTTCTGGCTTCTTCCTCCTTTGGCAGCTACATGGCATCTCTTTGACTCCACCTGCTCTCTTTATATATTTTTGTTTGGTTTTCCCCACCTAGTTCTATTCTGCCCTGCCATAGGCCAAAGCAACTTCTTTATTAACCAATGGTAATAAAACATTTTCATAGCATACAGAGGGGAATCCCACATCAATTTTAGGTATTTAAAATGCTTAGAAGAGGAAGTGAAAGGAAACTGTCAAAAGGAAGAGTGATTGTATGAAGCTATCATAAAAATGTTCTGTACTTTTCCTTAAGAATGTGGTTAAGAGGGCTGGAGAGATGGCTGAGTGGTTAAGAGCATTGCCTTCTCTTCCAAAGGTCCTGAGTTCAATTCCTGGCAACCACATGGTGGCTCACAACCATCTGTAATGAGATCTGGTGCCCTCTTCTGGCCGGCAGGCATACACGTAGAGATAATATTATAATATACATAATAAATAAATAAATATTTAAAAAACAAAGAATGTGGCTAAGAGCATGTGTATGTAAACCAGTTTTTAGAGAAAATAAGCTTATATTAGGAAAAGCAGTGATAGAATACTTCCTGAAACATTTTTGCACACGATAGACAGCTCTCTTTTAGAGAGCCATAAAATCACAGCAATAAATAGGATGCACAGAAGAGGCATTTGTTGTGCTATTCTATCTGAAGAATACAAGGATGATGTCCAGCCTAGCACTTCTTTCAACACAAATCAAAATTATTAAGCTTTTACTAAATGCCTACTTGGAGACAATGTATAGTATATTTTTTTAAAAGCCTTCTTAAAACTATATCACATTAACAAGATCGCAATAACTCTAGATTCTTTTGAAAGAGTTGCAGCTTTAATGGATTCTTTCCAAATGTGTACCTGTCTAGGTCTATCTAAGATAAAACTGGTAACCCAGGGCATGGGACCATAAAACACATCCAATGGCCCTCTCTCTTTATTCCTGACATTGGCAGTTTGAGCTTTCCTGTATTAACCCCCACCCTAGGTTGGGGTGATGTGGTTTACAGCATGTAACAAGAATTAAAGACAGTGTAATACAGTAGTCTCATTCTGTAGCTCAAGCTTACCTGGAACTCACTACATAATGAGGCTGGCCTCAAACCCCTGCCTTGCAGGCTTAGTGCTGAGACTCCAGCACTGTCAGGCACTAGAATTGAGTCTCAATAAAGACTTTCCGTTTTCCTCTCCTGCTTTTCTCTTATCTCTAAATCCTTTACTACAGCTGCACTGCTTGCCTTTAAGATATTCCAGATGGATTATAAGGAATGTTCAGTGGCTCACAAGATGGTAGTAGAGTGAAAACATTGTGTCTTGCTCATCCTGTAACCACTTTTCAATGAAAATTTAAATTCATCTATCTCTAAGTAATCAGTATTTCTTACATCTCCAATTTTTAGTCTACATATAATCAAGTTAGCTAACACAGAGTTTATTTGTCAAATGTTACTATACAGCTGGCAAATGTAAAAGGCAGCATAGCTACAGAGATACTCAGTAGAGACCATAAGGGCAGAGGGCTGTCAGCATTCCCAGAGCAAACGTACTCATTTCACGCAGTTTTGGTGTGTCTGTGCTATAGTCAACCCTATCATCACCTTAGAGACTCCTCTTAAGAGCAGATTGAAATAGAAGCAATTGATGACTTAGAGGCCTAGATTACCTTGGAGGAATTTAGCCATTCAGGCTCCAAGGAACTGTAACATCCCTAAACAGGAAAAGAGCAGCTAAGAGAAAGTTAAGTATGCTTTCAGGCAGAAAGGTACCAGAGGATGTAAAAATTCTAGAGAAATCCAAAAAACAGATGGTTGGAAGAGGATCTTTCCCAAAGATAGAAATGGGTCATGAGCATGTAGTGTTGTGGCAACAGGCTTCCTAGTCCTTTAAAATCAAGTAATATTTTTTTTTCATGTTTTTCAGGTATTGTGAAGACAGATAACACAGAAGTTCTTCTCTCTGCTGACTTCACTGGAGCTATCAAAGTGTTTATTAACAGAAGAAAAACTGTATTTTAATTTGAAACTATATTTAAAATAAGCCCATCAGTAAGTTTCTATATGTATCAGAAATGAGAAAGTATTATAGTGTTTCAGGCTAACATCCTTTTTTAACTTTTATTGAAAGTTGTTCAAATATAATATATATTTTTGAGAGGCAGTGTTAGTGATCTAGGAACCCCTAGACTGATAGACTAGAAAGAATGTGTCTAGATTAACATTGCCAAGCATAGAGTTTATGTTTTGTTATGTTTATGTTTTGTTATATAATTATAAACATGCACAGGTTTCTGCATGAAAAGATATTAATATATTAATCACATGTGCGTGCCTTTTGGTTACATGCACTAAATCTAACAAAGTTAAATTATTTTGGTGGCTCTTTTGGCCTCCTACTGGGTGATAGTCTTGTTTCTAGCTCTAAAATTTTTTTTGCACAAAATTTCATTTTTAAGAAACGTGGTATCTTTTGACTGAATTATTGTTTTGAAAATGTTATATAGGTTTTCAATAGGTCAATAACCATGTATAAATGGTTTTTTATAAATTTCTCAATTTGGGGACAAGATTTTTTTTGTGATCTAAATTGTGGACTTATTCTTTACTTTGTATGTGTGTATATAATATATATATATATATAAATATATATAATTTTTTTTTCTTTGCCACACTGGAGCACAATGTTTCTATGTAAAGAATTCTTTACTTTATCCATGAGCACCAGGCTTTGCTCACTTAAAAATAAGCCCCATTAAGGAGTAAGTCTTCTTTTTTACAATAATGTAAAAATGAATTGTTTACATTTTTTTAAAGCATTGTAGTTTTTAAAAATTAAGCTGTTTTGTTTTGTGTTGTTGAATTTGAAAGGCTTTGTAAATGCCAGTATAATGTACCAATGAAATAACATCTGGGACAAAGGAACCCTGGTAATGTTGTTGATGGTTTGCATATGTTTATGAAATTGAAATATGTATCATTAAAGTTGGTCATCAACACTTGTCAAAGGTGAATTATTTTTAGATGACTTGAGTAAACATAGAGATGCAAGAAAAACAAACTTTTGTCTTAAATTGAATTTAAGCAAACAGATTTTAAATCCCTAAGTTATGATGCATTAGCTACATGACTTTAAAGCTTTTCCTGAGTTGAATTCTGAAGTGAGCAGTACTGTCATCTGTGCTCACAGGCTCTTTCTGCATTTGCTTCTGGCACATGAGGACCTGAGGAGTCACCATCATATCCTCTTCAATCTAGCATGCTCTTCATCTTCAGAGGTCTTGGCTTTCTACTTGATTGCTTCTCTTCTGCCTTGGTCTTCACCTTTCTTTAGACAGTGCTCTTTCTCCTCCTTCCCTCCTTGTCCTTGCCCACCACTCTCTCCTCTCCCTCTCCCCTTTCTTCTCATATTTCTTAGATCTCACACTCTCCTATACTCTAAATGATAAATTGAATTGTTATGTCACTGTCTTTCCAACTAATCATAGGGTTTTGATTTGCAGTTTTTTTAGTCTTAAGGTCTGTGCGGCTGGTCCAGGGACACTTTTTTAAAATTCAGTCTCCACTCTGAAACTCTGAAGCAGCTTAGTGCTGAATACTTCTTTTCTTCTCCTTTTTCCTCTTTCCCCTTCTTTTTCTCCTCCTCTTCTTCTTCCATTCCCTTCTCCTTCTTTCTTCTTCGTCCTTCCCCCCCCTCCTTCTTCCTTCTTCTCCTCTTCTATTTTTATTTGTTTGCTTCTTGAGACAGGGTCTGTCTAGTCCTATCAGGGAACTCTATGTGGAGCAGCAGGGCAAGCTGGCCCCAAACTCAGAGATGCCTCTCCCTCTGCCTCTCTGCCTCTGCCTCTCCCTCTGCCTCTCTGCCTCTGCCTCTCTGCCTCTGCCTCTCTGCCTCTCTGCCTCTCTGCCTCCTAAAAGCTAGGATAAAGGTGTGTGTTACCACACCTGGCTTTGTCTGACTTCTTTCAGAGTACTTCTGTCTTGCTGGGTGTTTCAACTACAGATAATCAGGGTGTTGCTGTAAGAATACTTCCTGATAACTGTCACACAGTTGCTTAGAGAAAAGGCTAAACTAGTTGCTTAAGTGCATAATGCTGACACCTCCAATTGCTATGTAAATACTGTGAAGTTGTAAGTCAGAAGGTGCATTTGCAAAGGAAGCATCAAATACAAAGAAGCTAGGCAGGGTGTGTACACCTATAATCACAGCTCAGGCAGGAGGATCATAGGTTCATGGTTTGTCTGAACTACAGAGCAAGTTAGTTCAACTCCAGTCTGGGAAACTTTGACCCTGACTAAAATGAAAAATAAGAGAGTGGATATAATTCGATGAGTAAGTGCTTCCTTAGCATGTGGAAGACCCTCAGTTCAATCCCACTACAAAAAAAAAAAGAAAACCTAAATAGAACAATGTATATGAAGATCAGTTGAACACCATTCTCCCTAAAATGAGTATTAGAAATTCTCTATTGTGTGATGTGATTTAGGAAAGAGCAGATTCTAGAGTCAGATAAACTTCCATTCCTTGGCCAAGTTATTTATCCGATGTTACTGTGGTTTACCTTGTATGTAATATGGAAATAGCTAATGCAAAATACAAAGATTCAGTGATTAAATTGCATATGTGTGAGACATGAGATCTAGCTAGTAGGTGTACTCAGTAAATGTGCATTTTTCATTGCTCTTTTCAATTCCCCTTCCAGACCAAACAAAACATTTTTGTACACACTTTTTAAATGCATAGATTCATGGACACGAACACAATCATGCATTTTGTTTTACTTTTCAGTTAGTGCCTTACTGTGTGCCCCTGCCTGGTGTCAACCAGGCTGCCTAGAACTGACAAGCGATATACCTGCCTCTGCCTCCTGAGTGCTCGGATTAAAGGAGGGCACCATCATGCCCAGCCAACAAGAGCTTTTCAAGAATTAACATGGGACTTCTTAAAAAGACCAACCCCCAACCCTTTTTATTTTTAACTATTATCTTCTTAAAAAAGAAAGAATATTTTGATAGGCGAAAACAAAGAAGCAGTGAATAAATCTGACTTTTGAAAGAAAGTACTTTTATTCCTTTATTCCCCCCCCCCTTTTTTTCATGAAAATCTCATTGTGTTCTGCGGCAGACTGAGAACCACCACGAACAGATTGAATCTTTTATTCAGGGCTCTTTTATAGAGTTGCATTGAGTCTTCATCTTCATTCTGTTAGCCTTAACTGGGATGCAAACGTCACAACATAGCATGCCATTTTCTACTACTCTTCAGATAACACAATTGGGCAGTAACTTTTATCCTTTGAAATGTTTACTTCGTATTACATGTCCATCCCTCAACTTCTGCTCTTAACATCATGTCTCTCTTTGTTGGAATGAAAAATCGAATTATTAAAATATTTTTAATCACTTCAATATAGCAACATATTTGAGATTGGTTCCTCATAGATTTAGTCTTCTTTTTGTTGTTTTAACTTTACTTTGTTCTTTTTTATATTTTCCTTTGTGTGTGTGTGTGTGCGTACATGTTTTGACATGTGTGGGCATTTGTGTGGTGTGGATGTGCATATACCTCTGTTCATGTGCACATAAGGCCTGAAGTTGATCAAGAATTATCTTTGCAAGGCATGGTGGAACATGCTTATAATCCCATCACTTGGGAGGCAGAAACAGGTGGATCTCTGTGAGTTCAAGGCCAGCCTCATCTACAAAGTGGGTTCCAAAACAGCCAGGGCTGTTGTTATACAGAGAAACCCTGTCTCAAAAAAAAATCATCTTCTATTACTTTCACCTTATTCTTTGAGGCAGGATCTCCTACATCAAACCCAAAGCCTGCCGATGTGGCTAGTCCTGCTAACCAGCTTTCTCTGGGGATCCCTTGTCTCACCCTTCAGAGGTTGGTATTACTGGCAGACCACTACATCCACTAAGCAATTTACATGGCTTTTAGAAGATCCAAACTCCAGTCTTCATGCTTGTGTGGCAAGCACTCCAAATATTGAACTATCTCCCTAACCTGCTTATTTTAAGACAGGGTCTTATGTAGCTTACTCTCCTAATTGGGGTTTCTGTTGCTACAATGAAGCACCACTGCCAAAAAGCAAGTTGTGGGAGAAAGGGTGTACTTGTCTTACACTTTCATAACACTGCATCATCAAAGTAAGTCAGGCCAGGAACTTAAACAGGGCAGGAACCTGGAGGCAGGAGCTAATGTAGACGGCACAAAGGGGTGCTGCTTACTGACTTGCTCCCTATGGCTTGTTCAGCCTGCTTTCTTATAGATCCCAGGACCACCAGCCCAAGGATGGCACCACCCACAATGGGCTGGGCCTTCACCCATCAGTCACTAAGAAAATGCCCTACAAGCCCAATTTTGTGGAGGCATTTTCTTCATTGAGGTTCCCTCCTCTCAGATGACCTTAGCTTGTGTCAAGTTGACATAACACTGACCAGCAAACCTAGGCTGGATTCAGACTCGCTATGTAGTAAATGATGACCTTGAACCCCTGATCTATCTCGAGAGTGTAATGATTACACTTGACTTCATAGAAAAATTTCAAAAGAAAATTTCTGCCAGTTGCACTAGTTTCTGGCTTCCCACTTTGCTCATTAATCACACAATGTAAGTACCTACTGTGTATAGAAAACTGCTGAGTGGAGACAATGAACAGGCAGATTCAAGCACCAGACGAGCTCTGTCCGGAGAGAAGACTGCAGAAACGAGAAGCTTGCAACTGTCTTGTGATTGTCACCTGTTCTTCCAATCCCTGTGTGTTTTACCCTTAGTAAATTGTGGGTTATCAAGATGAACTTTGCTAATCTCATATAAAGCACTAAGGATGATACAAAGCACCCAAAATGGAGTATCAACCAAGCCGTCAACATCTCTGTTTTGAGAGAACTCAGTGGATAATAGATCTCCCAGTTGCTTTTGTCTTTACATCACTTCTTTTTTTTTTTTTTTGAGACAGGATTTCTCTGTAGCTTTGGAGCCTGTCCTGGAACTAGCTCTTGTAGACCAGGCTGGCCTCGAACTCACAGAGATCCAGCCTTTGCCTCTGTGTGCTGGGATTAAAGGCCACACCACACACCCACAGCTGGGTTGATGTTTTCCAACAGTTTGTGCCTCGACCTACCTGATGAACAGTTCCCGTCTTCAAGTGTGGGACTCCTGCTACTCTGGCAAGAGGAGATTAGCAATTTGGTTGTGGAGAAAGGGGTACACTCATCCATTGCTGGTGGGAATGCAAACTTGTGCAACCACTTTGGAAAGCAGTGTGGAGGTTTCTCAGGAAATTCGGATCAACCTACCCATGGACCCAGCAATACCACACTTGGGAATATACCCAAAAGAGGCCTTATCATACAACAAAAGTATATGCTCTACTATGTTCATAGCAGCACTGTTTGTAATAGCCAGAACCTGGAAACAACCTAGATGCCCTTCAATTGAAGAATGGATGAAGAAAGTATGGAATATATACATATTAGAGTACTACTCAGCAGTAAAAAACAAGGACTTCTTGAAGTTTGCAGGCAAATGGATGGAAATAGAAAACACTATCCTGAGTGAGGTAAGCCAGACCCAAAAAGAAGAACATGGAATGTACTCACTCATATTTGGTTTCTAGCCATAAATAAAGGGCATTGAGCCTATAATTCGTGATCCTAGAGAAGCTAAATAAGGAGATCCCAAAGAAAAACATATCCGCATCCTCCTGAATATTAACCTTCATCAGGCTATGAAAGGAGACAGAGACAGAGACCCACATTGGAGCACAGGACTGAAATCTCAAGGTCCAAATCAGGAGCAGAAGGAGAGAGAGCACGAGCAAGGAACTCAGGACCGCGAGGGGTGCACCCACACACTGAGACAATGGGGATGTTCTATCGGGAACTCACCAAGGCCAGCTGGACTGGGTCTGAAAAAGCATGAGATAAAACCGGACTCGCTGAACATAGCGGACAAGGAGGACTACTGAGAAGTCAAGAACAATGGCACTGGGTTTTTGATCCTACTGCATGTATTGGCTTTGTGGGAGCCTAGGCAGTTTGGATGCTCACCTTACTAGATTTGGATGGAGGTGGGTGGTCCTTGGACTTCCCACAGGGCAGGGAACCCTGACTGCTCTTTGGACTGACGAGGGAGGGGGACTTGACTGGGGGAGGGGGAGGGAAATGGGAGGCGGTGGTGGGGAAGAGACAGAAATTTTTAATAAATGAATAAATAAATAAAAAAGAAAAAGAAAAAAAAGAAAGCCCTGATTTATATCTTTTAAGAGAAAATAAAGTCTTGATCATCCTGAGTTGTACAGTAGTTTGGCCACTAGATGGAGCCATTCACCGCAATATTCTCCATTGCTGCTCGTTCCTCTTTTCTGCCTGGGGCTCCGAAGTCCTAAGGCCTGCCTACTTTACTCTTCATTTTCCCTGGAGATCAGCGACTCAAGTGAAAAGGTCTGGAAGCCTACCTGTCCCATCTAGCTTGGAGCCTATCCTGGAACGAGCTCTTGTAGACTAGGCTGGTCTCGAACACACAGAGATCCGCCTGCCTCTGCCTCCCGAGTGCTGGGATTAAAGGCGTGTGCCACCACCACCAACGCCCGGCTTTACATCACTTCTAAAAGCTGGCCCCTTTTTGTTTTGTTTTATTCTCTAGTTTTGGGTCTTCTAGTTTCTATTGTTCACTGCGGCCAGTTTTTTCCACGTGCACAGGAAATACATTCGCACTGTTCTAATGGGTATTCTTAAGAAGATTCCTATCAAAGGAAAGACTTTACCACAAAGTCCTAATCAAGCCAGGTGCCCTCGTGCGGGCTACCAGAGTGCTGCAAGCAGATTTTTTGGTACATTCATCTACCTGCACTACATTAGTTTCTTTTAGTTTACAATCACTTTCGATTTATCGAAATGTTGCAAACGGTCGAGAATTCTTAGAGACATGCTTACCTAGCATGTGTGGCGTCTCAGCATAATCTTCAGCATCATAAAATTATAAAATAATCGAACCGGGGAGATGGCTCAGTAAGAGTACTTCATGCTGCAGCACGAGAGCCTGAGTTCAGATTCAACAACCCACGTGAAAAGGCCCAGCATGGCCACATATACGTACCTACGACTCCAGTTCTCTAGGGAGCGGGGACAGGAAGCTCAATGGGGCTTGCTGGCTGCTGGCCTAGTTCCGGTTCGGTGCTCTACACAGAGTAGAGTAGAGCTCTACACAGAGGAGATGGGACGTATTCCTTTGCTCTGTGACTCTCTGCAGAGGTATTCATTCCTGCATATATGTGCATTCGCCACGATGCTCATCAGACACATCTGTAATAAAGACAGTAGTTCTCGCCCACTCCTTCCCCAACTCCCCTTAGCGTTTGTCTCATCTCACCAGAAAGCGGTGATCGGAAGGAAGGAACACCACCAATACATCATTATTAGGGAAAAGTCAGATGCGATTTGGATTCTACCAGTTTTCCACTGATCTAAGATCCAGCCTGGATGCCATGTTGCCTTTATAGACATCATGTTTTTTAAAATGTCAAATTTCAGATTCTCATAGAAGTGGAAAACGTACCTGTGTCCACCTACACCCACTTCCCCCTACTCTTAGGCTTACATTTGTACCGGCCCAGCGGGTCAGTTATTCCAAGGTCCCGAAGAGGCACTACCTGAAAAAGGCGTGGGCCGGAGGGAGAAAGGGAGACAAAGCAAAGTTCTGTTGTCAAGGTCTCTCTTTATTAGAGAAAAGGTTGTGGCTTACGTAGCCCTTGAAAGAGGAATTTGGCTTGGGATGGGGGCAGGGGCATGGCAAGGGCAAGAAGGGACCTAGTGTTCTCTGTGAAAGCGGAATCTTTCCTTTTGTGATTCCAACCACAAACAATTCTCCAGATAGTTGGAATGTGGGGCGGGTTCTGCTAACAAATAGTTCTCAAGATAGTTGGGTGTGGGGCTCCCCACAAACATCCTTAGGACCATAGTCCCTGCTATAATCTTTGGGAAAATGGCTCCTGACATACATTAAGATCGTATTTTCCCCCACAATTAAGAAACTGCCAGCAAGATGGTTCATCGGATAAAGACACCTGCCACCAAGCACAAACTGGTTGGGTTATTTTGTGAGTATCTCGCACTTTGGTCTCATCTGCTACGTTTCTCATGATGCAGTTAAGGGCTATGGACTTCTGCAAAGAAGACCACGGAGCTAAATATATCACATCACTCAACATGACTTAGCACCTGGCTGAGGTAGTCGGTACTTGTCCTCTCTCTCTTCTAGGCAGTTAGAGCTCTTTGGAAGTTCTGCCCCTCAACTTCCGGGCACTGTAACAGGTACCCGAGGCAACCAACTTTAAAAAAGAAAATGTGTTTTACTCACAAGTTTTAGAAGTTCCAGTCCCTGATGACTGGGCCTGCTACTTTGGACCTGTGGTGAGGCAGCTCACTGTGGGAGGAATCCTGTGGCAGAGTGAAGCCTTTTACCTCATGGGAATGGAGCAAAATGGACAGAAGAAAGGGCTGGGGCCGTTAGCATCTTCAGGGGCATTCCCTCAGTGACTTAGTTTATCCCACCTGGTCTCACCTCTTAAAAGTCTGGAGAGATGGCTCAGTGCTTAAGGGTGCTTTCTGCTGTTGCCAGGACTCACGGTGGCTTAAGACTTTAATGCCAGCACTCAGGAGGTAGAGGCATTTGGATCTCTGAGTTCAAGGCGAGCCTGGTCTACAGAAAGTTTCAGGACAGTCAGGGCTACACAGAGAAATCCTGTCTTGAAATATTGTTTTTAAAGTACTTACTGCTCTTGCAGATCCGAGGTTAGTTCCCACCACCACCACCTCAGCAGGTGGCTCACAACTACCTACAACCCCAGTTCCAGGGAATCGGACACCTTCTGCCTTCCGTGGGGACCTATTCGTGCTGGAATATACATATATACATAAAAGCAAATCTTTTTATGTTTTGTTTTTTTACAAAGCTCCACCATGGACTCTAGGGATTAAACCTCTAACACGTGGGACTTTGGAGCAAAGGGGAAGATCCAAGCCATAGCGGAAGTGAGTCACTTAATCATTGTCCAATCTCAAGGGCTGGAAGGGGTTTAAGGGCCACTTCCCTTTTTATTTCTACCAAGTTGGCAAGCATTTCTTTTCCATTTTTCCTGTTGACGAACCCCCAAAATAACATACATGGAGTAAAAATCCTTGCTATCCATTTTCTGCACTGTCAAGTTTCTCGGCCTTGTAGGTATAACTTGGGGTCCAGTTGATCTTTTGGGTTGATGTTGTTGTTGTTACTGTTGTTTTTCGAGACAGGGTTTCTCAGTAGCTTTGGAGCCTGTCCTGGAACTAGCTCTTGTAGACCAGGCTGGCCTCGAACTCTCAGAGATCCAGCCTTTGCCTCCCGAGTACTGGGATTAAAGGCTTGCGCCACACCACACACACACACACACACACACACACACACACACACACACGGCTGGGTTGATGTTTTCAACAGTTTGTGCCTCGACCTACCTGATGAACAGTTCCCGTCTTCAAGTGTGGGACTCGCTGCTACTCTGGCAAGAGGAGATTAGCAATCTGGCTTTGAGACAACTATACAGCAAAGCAGAGCTTTGGCAAAGAAAGCCCTCATTCGTAGCTTTTTTTTTTTTTTTTTTTTTTTTTAGAGAAAATAGTCTTGATCATCCTGAGTTGTACAGTAGTTTGGCCACTAGATGGAGCCATTCACCGCAGTATTCTCCATTGCTGCGTCGTTCCTCTTTTCTGCCTGGGGCTCTGAAGTTCTAAGGCCTGCCTACTTTACTTTTCAGTCTCCCTGGAGATCAGCGACACAAGTGAAAGGGTCTGGAAGTCTACCTGTCCCATCTAGAGTTTCCAAAATTTGATTGAACTCGGGAGCACAACCAGCGGCATTCTGTGAAATCAGATATATGAGACTCAGTGGAAAGCAGGCCTCACACACGAGTAAGAACAGGACCTGAGTTCTAATACTGAAGAATAGTAACAGTAAGGCAGCTTGTTCTCCAGTCCTATTTTTTCTCCAGCTTCTTGATGCTTTCGTTTTCACACTTACCTTGTTAGTGGTCATTGCTGTGAAATAAAGCTTGTGAGAAGCTTCCGGGTGGGCTCATGGTTAAGAGTGGGTTGGGTTCCCAGCACCCACAGTGAGTGGCTCACAACTACCTGTGACTCCAGCTCCATGGGGTGTGCCACCTCTGTTCTGGCCCTGGGGGCACCTGCACACACTAACATGCAAACACAAATACATTTAAATCTTAAATAAAATTTTAAAAGACATCTTTAAAACGTGAAAAACCTATAGAATGCAATCCCCTCCAATAGATTTTATAAGAACAAATTTGGAATTAACACTCCCTAAATGACAT
The DNA here is from genome assembly GCF_014885135.2 of Alexandromys fortis. Classification (NCBI taxonomy): domain Eukaryota; kingdom Metazoa; phylum Chordata; class Mammalia; order Rodentia; family Cricetidae; genus Alexandromys; species Alexandromys fortis. The sequence goes on from NW_026068081.1 coordinate 1,689,070, forward strand.
AACAATTGTTACATTCATAAATCTCTTGTGTGACATCTTTCTAAAAAAAAAAAAAAAAACAGGTTTCCCTTTGAAAGAATTGATCTTAATAGAATAGAAAGGAAAGAAAATTTATGAGTTTTGTTTTTGGTTCTCTGCTTATTTGTTTTCTTGAGACAGAGCCTCACTATGTAGCCTGTAGCAGCCCAGAACTACATAGATTAAGCTAACCTTGAATTCACTGAGACCTGCCTACGTTTTCCTTGTAAGTGCCAGGAAGAAAGTTGCACACTACCTTGCCCAGCACAAGCCTTGTTTAATCATATTAAATGCTGTTTCAATCTTGATCCTTAAGACACAATTGATTCCATGACCTACGATCTGTCTTGGAAGATTAGATGGTTGCAACAGTCAGACGTGTGCACAGTCGTTAAGAAGTCTTGTTTGGAGCCAGAGTGATGACCCAGAAATTAAGTATGCTTACGGCTCTTCAAGAGGATCTGATTTGGTCCCTAGGACCCAGATGACAGTTCACAACAGTCTAAAACTCCAGCCCCAGGACATATAACACGTTCTACTGGCTGCTATGAGCACTGCGTGGCCATGGTACCCAGACATAGATGCGGGCAACACATGTACACATCAAAAGTAAGTTAGAAGATAAAATTTAAAAGAATGTACTAGGTATCAAGATAGCATGTGTGTCTCTTTTTTTAATATTTACTTATTATGTATATAATATTCTGTCTGCGTGTATGACTGTAGGCCAGAAGAGGGCATCAGACATCATTACAGATGGTTGTGAGCCACCATGTGGTTGCCGGGAATTGAACTCAGGACCTTTGGAAGAGCAGGCAATGCTCTTAACCACTGAGCCGTCTCTCCAGGCCCAGCATGTGTGTCTCTTAGGCTATCAAAGTGGGCATGGCAAAGATAGGTGTCCACTAATCTGTGTATATGCACACTAACCTGTATTTTAAAACTAATAGTGTAAAGCCGGGCGATGGTGGCCCACGCCTTTAATCCCAGCACTCGGGAGGCAGAGGAAGGCGGATCTCTGGGAGTTCGAGACCAGCCTGGTCTACAAGAGCTAGTTCCAGGACAGGCTCCAAAACCACAGAGAAACACTGTCTTGAAAAAAAAAAAAAAAAAAAAAAAAAAAAAAAAAAACCTAATATGTGTATATATGCACATTAACGCACACATGTAAATATTTCTGACCATTTCTATTAGAGTTCTTTGGTGCACTGTATATATACACACACTAATATGTGTATATACACATATCAATGCACATATATAACTATATCTGACCATTTTTCTTCCTTTCTTTCTTTTGGTTTTTCAAGACAGGGTTTTGCTGTTGCTATCGATCCTGTCCTGGAACTAGCTCACGTAGACCAGGCTGACCTTGAACTCACAGAGATTCACCTGCCTCTGCCTCCCAAGTGCTGGGATTAAAGGCGTGTGTGTGCCACCACTGCCCAATATATCTGACCATTTCTATTAGAGTTCTTTGGCACACGAATTACTGTAGTACCCTCTCCTTACTTATCTGAAACCTCTTCCTCCAGCATTGAAAACCAGCTGACACTTACCATCAAGTTACTTATTTGTTCAATCCCAGCACAGATTATTCACCAGTTTCAAGATCACCAACGTGTACCCTACCCTAATAAAAAACAACTTGGTCACACAAAAAGTCAGTACCTGTTTCTCTATTTATATTCCATTTTAAATATTAGGTTTTATCTGTAGTGCTGGATTCACATTGGGTTGGTGGTAGCCTACAGCACACCAGATTTTTGGGAAAATCATGCTCTAGAGCAAGCTGAGGCACGCCTGCTTGAGAGCCAGTGGTTCCATGTGCAGTTTTCCTCTGATGGGTCCTGAGTACTGTTGCCATGGAGATAGCAGCTGTGCCGTGTCATTATCGATCCACCAATAGTCAGAGAAGCTTTGCAGTCAGGATATTGTTTAGCAGGCAGAGTGGTTTCTGATGGACACTAATGACTGCTACAAAACTGAGTGGCTAACATTGCAGGAAGTGAACTGTTTGCATCTGGAGAGCAAATGTAAAATCAGAAAGTCCACACAAGCGAGCAATGGAGCCTACGAAATCCTCACTCGGTGGGAAACGTCCAAGGAAACTAGGAAGACAGATGGGAACACTGCCCAACTTGCTCCTTTTCTAACGATGAACCCCAAATTAAAATCTTTTTATTTTGCCGAATAAATAAATATTCAATTCAATTCAGCTTACTTGTTCCTCTAATGCAACCCTTTGCGATTTGATCATGTACAAAGTCAGACTATTTTCAATCAGCAGTACTTAGTAAATTAGATTCACAGATCTAACCACTATCCTGCAGCAGTTTGAAAGCACAGAGGTTTTGTTCATTCAGCCAATAGCAAGTGCTTGCTCTATGTCAAGACCTTGAACACATCTACCTGGGGAAAGACACTGCTTGGAATATATATTTGCATGATGAAAGGGCTCTTTTTGAATTTTATTTTCTATGCCATGGCTCAAGTGTCCATGGGGTTGGGAGGGTGCTAAGAGTCTGCTTAAATAGGAATCCCGTTCTGTAATTAAGTGTTCAGTCCTCCTGGTGAAAAGATAAGGAGGCAAAGCCACTCGAATGGGTACGCTAATCAAAATTTCAGGATGCAGCATCTACCACTGTTATACATACTCTAGATCTTGGGAAGAACAAGTATGGAAGAGCCATAGGTTGATGGCAATGATTTTGCTATATTCATCTGCCAGGGCTGCTACAACCAAATATCAGGTGACTCACTCCTCCTCTGGCAAGAGAATACTCTTTGTTGTCCCTAAACAGACCTCTTCTTGTATGTCTGAGCCCAGTCTCCTCTTTTGGTAAGGACACTATTCAACTTGAACAAGGTAGGGCTCACCCCAGAACATCATTTTAATTTAGTCTCCTCTTTAAAGACCATTTCCAGTCCATAACACTACCCCAAGTAATCATTACATTCCAAAATAAAAAAAAAAAAAATAATGAACAGGATGTTGCTCTATTGGTCAGGCTGATCCTGAACTCTGCAGCTAAAATGAACCTTCTCTCTTAGTCCCCCAGATTGCTGGGCCACCACACTTGGCTTTAAAATAAAATCTTAGCGTGTTGAAACTGTAATAAGAATGGTAAGCTGGAAACTTGTAAGTGAAATGAAATAGCCTTTTTGGCTCAGGGTGTACGGCTGCATATATAATACATCTAAAAATCAGACTAAGTTGAGGCAGGTTGACAGATAGAATGTCAGGGTTTATGAGGAGCCGATAAGCATGAGGTTAGACACATACAGATACTGAAAAAAAATACCTCAAACCCCAGTTCATTCCCCCAGGTGCGTTTTATAAAACCTTTGGTGTTTATTTATGCACTGCAAAAAAAAATATATATATACCCAGTTAAAGTAGACGAGTGCACTGGTTCCCGCACATAATCAGATTTGTGCCACCATCAGTCCTAACTTTAGAATAGCGCCATCGTTCCAAGAAGACACTCTGTACCCATTAGCAGCCACTTTTCCCTTCTCTCACCCTACTCAGAAACGGCTTGTCTCCATGGCGACTCGCTTACCCTGGCCATTTTATGGAAGGGGAATGAAACAACATGTAGCCCTCTGTGCTAGCTTCTTCCGTGAGCACAGCTTGGTACTTAATTCTCCCTAATTGCTAAGTAGTGATTCACAGCACATTTCGTTCATCCACTAATCAGTTGGTAAGCAGTTGCTTCCGGTCTTTGGCTGTTATGAGTAATATTGTTCAGATCATTTCATGCAAAAGTGTTTCGTGTGGACATTTTCTTACATTTCTCCTGAGTATGACCTAAGAGTAGAGTTCCTGGGTCATATTTTTTTTTTGAGGACCTATCAAGATGTTCGTCACAACTCTGACTCTTTGCATTTCTACCAGCTGTATAAATAAGGACCTGAAATACCATTCAGAGATGGTCTTACTATTTTAGAATTTTTTTAAGATTATTTATGTGTTGTGTGTATATAGTATTTTGAAATAATTTATTTCATTTTATTTTATGTGCATTGGTATTTGTTCTGCATGGAGGTCTGTGTGAGGGTGTCAGATCCCCTGGAAATGGAGTTATAGACAGTTGTGAGCTGCCATGTGGGTGCTGGGAATTGGACCCAAGATATCTGCTAGAGCAGACAGTACTTGTAACTGCTGAGCCATGTCTCCAGCCCCATGATATTGAATCTTATAGGCATAATTTAGGCAACCTTTTCACATTCAATATTCACCTATCTGTATCACTGTAACAGTGGAAGATAGAAACAATGAACCAGGATTTATTTATTTATCTTTTTGTTGTTGTTGTTGTTGCTTTTGTTTTGGTTTTTGGTATGTCTCTGTCTGTCTGTTTCTCTGTCTCTGTCTGTCTCTCTCTGTCTCTCTGTCTCTGTGTCTCTGTCTGTCTGTCTGTCTCTGTCTGTCTCTGTCTGTCTCTCTCTGTCTGTCTCTATNTTATTTTTCGAGACAGAGTTTCTCTGTGTAGCTCTGGCTGTCCTGGAACTCACTCTGTAGACCAGGCTGGCCTCAAACTCACAGAGACCTGCCTGCCTCTGCCTCCCAAGTGCTGGGATTAAAGGCATGCGCCACCACCGCCTAGCTTGTACCAGGATTTCTAACAGTTGACTTGAGGTAGATCTTTAAAATATGAATATAAAGCAGAAACCCTTAGGGAAAAATAGCGATGCAGGGTTATATGAAGCTCCTGCATGTGAGTTGAGAGTCCTGGTTCTTGTAGTTGGTGACATTTAGAATCCTTTTTGTTTTGTTTGTTGTTTATTTTTAGAGGCAGGGTTTCTCTGTATATCTCTGGCTGTCCTGGAACTCACTCTGTAAACCAGGAGGCTGGCTTTGAACTCAAAGATCTGCCTGTGTCTGCCTCCTGAGTGCTGGGATTAAAAGCATGTGCCACCACATCGAGCTAACATTTAGACTCTTTTAGTGCATGTTATTCATTACCTGGATAGAAAGACCAATGGCAGAATGTAAAGTTGCTGCAACAAAATGTCTTCTGTGCTCATCATCTCTGGTTAGAGAAGCAGGAATCCTGGAGTACATGTTGGTACGTTGCTTCCATTAGGATCACCACCAAACAGAACAGGAGCCAAACAGCAGCCATGAACTGGCCCTGTCTTCTGATGCTCAAAGAGACTGCAAATTAAGTTTCTAGTGAACCATGAAATTAACCTTAGATATTTAGTCAAGTGTGTAAGCTAGAACTGAACACTTTTCCTCAATGTGTTAAGCATCAGTAAGACTCGACAATTAAAATGATGGCCAAGTGTGTCATAATCGTAGCTCCTCAGGAGGCTGAAGGAGAGATCACAAATCTGAGGCCAGTTTGCACAACACGGCAAGATGCTGTCTCAGGGGAGGGGATGCTTGGTCAAAGAAGATTAAAGTAGAACCTAATCTTGTTTAAGTCAGAATCCTTAATCAGAATAGTTTTCCTCAAGGTAAATTTTGGATGCAACCAAACAAAGGGCATGCTTACTTGATCCTGAAGATGCTCTGTGTATGGCAAGATCAGAAAAGGTAAATGCTGCTGGAGGTGGGGGAGTGGAGGTGGGGGAGTGGGTGCAGGCAGACTGCAGGAGAAAGAGCAGCAGCTGGGCCAGACACTGGCAGCAGTGAGCATGGAATGTTGTAGAAAGCCTTCAAAACCACTGGGAGTCAAATTGAAAGGAATAAAGGAAAGAACTGTCTCACATGATTATTGATTTTCTGGATGAACTTCACCCATAGAAAGTATCTGAAAGCCAATCATCTGGCCTTAGAAGTAGGAGTCACGCCACAAATGTCCAATCCAAAGATTATCTACAGTAGTGCATAGGGAAACAAGAAAAGTTAGAAAAACTGAAGGGATGTCAACAATCCCTCTGTGACTCCATTGGCTTCAATTT
>NW_026068081.1:1699120-1700692 GCF_014885135.2 Alexandromys fortis
CACACACACACACACACACACACACACACACACACACACAGCAGCTTATAAATGTAATTCCACTTCCAGGGGATTTAATGCCCTCTTCTGGTCTCCATGGTCCCCAGGCATGAACATGGTATACAGAATATAGTCAGGCAAAACAGATACATAAAATAAAATACCTTTTATAAAACCTTAAAAGCCAGGCCAAGTGGTACGCATCTCCAATCCTGATGTTTCTTCTGCACAATGGCAGGTGGAGCCAAGAATCACCAGAAACCCACAGAGTCTGGCATAAATACAAGGCAAGGTCCAACCCTCCAAGGTCATCCTCTGACCTCCACATTCACTCCCATGCACGCACACATAAACACATATTTTACAAATATACATATATGTGTGTGTGTATAAAAAATTAAATCAGAGAGGGTAAGACCTTCCTTGGAGAGTCAACAAAGTCTGGTATACCAACTTGAGGCAGGACTACCGCCGCCGCCCCGCACCGCCCCCCCACTCCCTGCCATCAAGACTGAGCAAGGTATCCCTCTATAGGGAATGGATTCCAAAAGGTCAGTTCATGCACCTAGCCTAGGTCCTGGTGCCACTGCCAGGGCCCCTCCTAACAGATCAAGTCACATAGCTGTCACCCACATTAAGAGGGTCTAGTTCGGTCCCATGCAGGTTCCCCAGCTATCAATCCATAGTCTGTGAGCTATCACTAGCTTGGGATGGCTGTCTCTACCAAGATCTTGACCCCTCCCCCCCCCAGCCCAGGTTGGCTCTGAACTCTGGGACTCACTCTGTTTGTTCCTGTCCAAGTGCCGCACCACTCTCTGGAAGACCAGTGCTTCACAGTTCTGTCAGGAATGCCCTGACATCATTTTGTAGAACAGAGGTCACTGTGGAATTTAAGACGAAAATGTTACAAAAGTGTCAAAGCCGGTTTAAGAGACTTTTGAAAGGGGAACCAACAAGCTGGCATAGTCTTTGCGAGCACAGACTGTATCTGGAAAGCCTGGATAAGAAGGAAGTTGAAAACTACACTTCATTTCTGTCATCATCAAGTAAAGTCAAATACAAGCATGTATGTCCAAGATCTCCTGACAAAATTGAGAGCATGTTGATGGGGGAGAAGGGAGGGTGGAAGAAGAGGAGGGAGAAGGGGAGGGGGAGGAGAACTTGGGGGAGTGGGATAGTGGAGATGGAGGAAGAACAGAGAAGAACAAGGAAAGAAATATCTTGATTGAGGGAACCATTGTGGGGCTAGCAAGAAACCTGGCACTAGAGAAATGCCCAGGAATCCACAAGGATGACCCCAGCTAAGACTCTAAGCTATAGAGGAGAGGGTGCCCGAACTGGCTTTGCCCTGTACTTAGATCTTAACTGTCACCATAGAACCTTCATCCAACAACTGATGGAAACAGAGGCAGAGATCCACATTGGAGCACTGGACTGAGCTCCCAAAGTCCAGTTGAAAAGTGGGAGGAGTGAGAATATGAGCAAAGAGATCAAAACCATGATGGGGGCACCCTCTGAGACAGTTTACCTGAGCTAATGGGAGCTCACCAACTCCAGCTGGACAGGGAAGGA
>NW_026068081.1:1708060-1750487 GCF_014885135.2 Alexandromys fortis
CAATGTACCTTACCTTCTCTGAGGAGTGGATGGGGGTTTGGGGGATAGGTGGAGGGAATGGGAGAAGGGGGGAGAGGGAACTGGGATTGATATGTAAGTTGAAAAAAATAGTTTGTTTTCTTTTAAAAAAAAATAAAAAAGAAACCTGTCTGTCTTTCACAAAAACTCCAGGATACCAACCAAGTAGGCAAGGGCGAAAAATGATTGCACAAGTTTTGAGGGGCATAAAGAAATCATGGCTGTTCATTTCCTTAGTTACACTCAATTAATCTTTTTTTTTTTCAAAGTCAGGATTTCTCTGAATAGTACCAGCTTTCCTGGAACTAGCTCTGTAGACCAGGCTGGTCTCCAACTCACAGAGATCCGCCCGCCTCTGCCTCCTGAGCTCTGGGATTAAAGGTGTGCGCCATCACTGCTGCCGGGTTACTGAATGAATCTTAACTTGGTAAATAAAATAGCACTCATTCTCATTGAGCCTCTCAGGGACCCTAAGTAGTCACAGAGAGATGTTTCCATGAAGAAAATTGCTCAGATCCAGGAAGAAAATGAACGCCTGCCTAGGATTTCCCACAGAACTTCCTGAAGACAGATGTATGAGTTCTGCTGCAAGCACAAAATTTGGTTGAAGTTTTATGTTTTATTTACAAAAAACTATGTAATTTTTTGCGTTCTCTTCCATTGCACAACCAAGTTTTGGTGGAATTTTGTTTGTTTGTATTTGTGATGATGAGGATTAAGCCCGGAGCATGACTTGTGTTATAGTCAAGCATTCTATCATAGAGCCACACCCCAGTTTCCAAGTTTAATATAAAAATACTCCTTGAAATTAATTGCTGTCTCATAAAGTCAACAGTCCTGAAAGATGTCCCTTACATATGACCGTCTCCCTCCCATCCTGACCAGCCCTTTGCAGGCCTCATTTAGTCTCATTTGACAAGCAGACTTTATTTAAAATAACTGTGCTTTTGATATCAACTAGATTAGTGAATTTATATCTTCAAGGATATACCTTATATAAGAGGGTTTCATAAAAGGGATGCCACAAAGGACCTGAAAGGATCTTTGGCAAGTGGAAACCAAATGTTTACAGTCAATAAGAGCAACATTGCCCTAAGGGGCTTGGGGTACTCCTCTAAAACCTCATTTCCTTCTATATTTGCTTGTGTGTCTTGTGTGGGGCTGAGTGTACATGGCGTGCCTGTGGAAGTCAGGGGACACCTTGCAAGAGTCAATTCCTTCCTTCAACCACGTGAGTCCTGGGCATTGAACTTAGGTCCTCAGACTTGGCAGCAGGTGTCTTTACTGCTGACCCATATCGCAAGCCAAAGAAATTCTTTCATGAAACAGAAAGGAGCGGAGAGCTATTCTGTCCCCCGGCCTAGTTGGAGAAATCAAAACAAATCGCGCTGTGCTTCTGTCATCGCCGTGTCTGGAGAAGTCACCCAGGGTTTGCACAATGGCAAAGTCTGCTGTGGTATAGGTCACTCTATGTGACTAGAGCAAAGGCTGTTTATTTTCTTGGTGGTGGTAGGAGGGTGTTTGTTTGTTTTTTTTGGTTTGTTTCTTTGTTTTGGTGGCTACAAGAGTAATTCTTATTCACTAACAAACATATTAAGGGGAAAAACAAGAAAATATAGTCTATCAGCCCAAGGCAACCTATTTTGTCAGATTTTCCTCCAGATTTTCCTTTGATTTCATTTATGTAAGGGATCACAAGACACAAATTATTGCCGTTTTATCACTTAACGTTATAGCGTTTTTTCTATGTCCATAAAGAATCCTCTAATGATTCTGATTGATGAATACATCAGTGTCCCAGTATGTAAATGTACCCAAATTTATTCAACCTTCCCTTTAATGTCGGAGGTTTAAATTGCTGCTAATTGCTCAGTTTTCTAAATTGAAACTTAGGTGAACATCTTGCATATAAAATATTACCACAGTTATGAAGTACACATTACCATGGAGTCTTTGAAGAGGAATCCAAAAGACTTACATGTTTTAAGGGTTCGATCCATAGTCGTTTTTTTTTTTTTTTTTAGTTTCATGTGCACTGGTATTTTGCCATGGGTATCGGGTCTCCTGAAGTCAGAGACAGTTGGGAGCTGCCATATAGGTGCAGGAAATTGAATTCTAGTCCTCTGGAAGAGCAGTCAGTGCTCTTAACCACTGAGCCAGCTCTCCAGCCCCCAGTCAGGGTTCTCAGGCACGAATAACAAGCCTGATTGGGGAACACCGAGCAGAGTAGTTTACTCAAAGATCCTAAGTCTTTCCCAGACTTATGGGGAGGGCTAAACTACCAGAAAGGATGTGCCAACCAAGCCAAAGAAGTAGCATCTTGAGAAAACCATTCTAGCACGCAAATACCTACAATCCCAGCAGCACTCCGGAGACAGTGACAGGAGGATTGTCAGAAGTTCATGGTCAGTCTTGTGGATGTATTGGTGAATTCCAGGCTAGCCAGGGCTACAAGGCTACATAGTGAGCCTTTGGGTCAAAACAAACATGTAGGAGTGTGTCTCTCAAAGTCTATGTAAATGACCTTCTGTAGACTTGTACCACTGGCGATCTTAAACCTCATTACAAAAGAGGATCCCCCTGCACTGCTGCCAGCTTCATCTTGTGAACACCTGGATGAACACAACTGGAAGTCCACGCTGAAGCTGGTTTAACCGTCTGCCTCACTGTGCGGGCGTTCTGAAAGCTAAGCTAAAGTCAGCGCTTGCAGACTAACGGCAAAGGACCCTGAGAGTTTCAGAGGATGTCCGTGATACCTTACAGAGTGCTAAGTCAGCTGTGACGGCACACGCCTTTAATTCCAGCACTCAGGAGGCGGAGGCAGATCACTGTGAGTTCCAGGTCAGCCTGGTCTCTCTATAGTGATTTCCAGTCCAGTCAGAGCTACACAGTGAGTCCTTGTCTCCAAAATAAGGAAAGAAACATGATCCGGGATGCTTGGATTCCTGGAATATAGTAAGAGAAAGCCTTTCTTCAGAGGGAGCAGCACTTTCCGAGGGATGGTCCAGAGAGAAAGAAGTCCAAGGATAAAGCTTCTTTGCCCTCCCAACCTGGACTGAAGATCAGTGTGAGGCTAAAGGAATCTTCTAAGCCTTCAGGATCAGAATGGGCCCACTGAGGCATCCAGCTTCATGGGCTGAGAAGCCACCAGGTTCTTGGCTTCTTCACGTATGCAGGTGACCATTTTTGGACTACCCAGTCTCCCTTGGGAAAACTCAACAAATACACACACACACACACACATACACACAATCAGTTATGTTTTTCTAGAGAAATCTGCCTAACACACCACAAACAAGGTCCTGACTTTGATTCTCAGCACTAAAAATAGAAAGGATACTCTAGATAAATGTGAATTTTAGATAAATAAACCAGACCCAAAATATTTAGAAGCAATTATAATTTATCTATCTTTGTGCGTGTGTTGTGTGTATATGGGGGGACACATGTACGGAAGGCAGAGGAAACTTGTGGGACTTGCTTCTTTTCTCCGTGTGTGTATGAGGATTTGAACTCAGATCATCAGGTTTTGCAGCAAGTGCCCTTATCCCCTGAGCCATCTTGCTAGCCCATAGTTTCCTTTTTGGTGGTTTTTGTTTTGCTTTGCTTTGTTTTGTTTGTTTGAGGTTTTTTTGTTTTGTTTCGTTTTGTTTTTCACGGAGATTTTCCCCAAGCCTTTTCTCCCTGCCCGTCTAGAGATCATCTGATATTCCTCCATATTTTTCTAGCTTTTTTTTTTTAAATATTTATTTATTTATTATGTATACAATATTCTGTGTGTATGCCTGAAGGCCAGAAGAGGGCACCAGACCTCTTTACAGATGGTTGTGAGCCACCATGTGGTTGCCGGGAATTGAACTCAGGACCTTTGGAAGAGCAGGCAATGCTCTTAACCACTGAGCCATCTCTCCAGCCCTTTTCTAGCTTTTTATATTTGATTATTTCCCTGCTTAACGTATGTGGAGATAGATGATAAGGAATTTTTTTTCTAAACTGTTAACCAATTATCCTGATGGTATTCATCGAACAACCCAAAGAACTTCTTTTCTCAAAATATTTCTTGGTGTAGTTGCTTTTCCTCTCCCGTTATCTGACAGCCCGAGTTCTTCCATTTCCTTCTTTTAGCATTTCAGTGTGCGACTTTAAAACAACATGTGACAATAAGAACAGGAATCTCGCTCTACACCCTTGGGTTTATAAGTCAAGAAGGTAAAATGTTCTCTCTTCAGGACGTGTGTAGCAGGCCATGCCTGAGAGTGATCTCCATAGACGGAAAGCTGAAACAGAACGGTGTCATATTCAAAGCCACCCTGGGCTGGAGACTGATCACATAAACACACGAACAATTAACAGCAACAAACCTTCTCTGTAAACACCGGAGAATCACACCTGATAAACCCAAACGACGATCAAGTTGTATTTTTTGGTATCAAATGGCCTTCCTGGTTGGTAGTCAGGGGTCTGAATCAAGTGTTCCTGGACTCTTATTTTTTTTTTTTTTTTTTTGGATTTTTCGAGACAGGGTTTCTCTGTAGCTTTTGGTTCCTGTCCTGGATCTAGCTCTTGTAGACCAGGCTGGCCTCAAACTCACAGAGATCCGCCTGCCTCTGCCTCCTGAGTGCTGGGATTAAAGGTGTGCGCCACCACCTCCCGGCTCCTGGGCTCTTATTAAAGAATGGAATAAAAACGCACGCAGATTGCAAAGTCGCTAGGTTCCAACCCAGCAAAGCAAACTGAAGATCGAAAAGATTCTAATGGGTAAGACCTGCTGAGAGAGAGAAGCAGGTGAAGCCAGCCTAGGAGTGGAGATACCGGAGGGGCCCAGTGCTCTGATTATTGCTTGTGATCCCTTTTATGGAGTTCAGAGGGAGGAACTTGGATGCTAAAGGCTGTAGCATGGTGGTTTTCTAGTCCGGTTAATAGATTTTGATTATGTAAGGCTTTGGTCACCACACACGTCCCTTCCCATAATGCATATGATTTTAATCATCTCCGTGCCTGGTTGGGCAGAGGCATAAGATGGCAAATGGGAGATTCTCCCTAAAAGTACACCCAGAGGACACAGTTTGACTTACTGTGCATGCAAGTAAAACCAGTGCAGGCCAGATTGACTCTCTGACACTAGCACCCCCTTAAATGAGCAATAAATTTGCGTAGAAACTGTCAAAGTGTGATAATCCGGTCTTTAAGGGAAGGAGGAACATATTACACGGTTTAAGAAACGTAAACACATTCTGATTGCCTTGGTGAGGATTACTACGGCTTCAATGACACACCATAAACATTGTCCCGAAGGCTTTCAGGACAGGAACTCAAACAGAGCAGGAAGCTGGAGGCAAGAGCTGCCGCAGAGGCCGTGGAGGAGTGTACCGCCTTGCTCATCTGGCTTTCTCACACAACCTAGAACCACTAGCCCAGGGATGGCAACACCCACAGTGAGCCGAACCCTCCCTGCTGTGGTCTGGAAAAAAAGTTCCCCACAGGAAGTGGTGCTATTAGGAGATGTGACTTTGTTGAAGAGGGGCCTTGATGGAGGAAGTAGGTCAATGTGGAGGTGGAGGAAGACTCGGAGGACAAGCCACACCCAGTGTCTCAGTCCACATTCTGCTGCCTTCAACAGTCAATAGGTAGGACTCCTAACCCCGGCACCATGTCTGCCTGCAGGATGCCGTGTCCCACCATGATAACAATGGACAAAGCCCCTGAAAGTGTAAGCCACCCCATTAAATGTTTTCCTTTCTAAGAGTTGCCACAGCCATGGTGTCTCTTTCCAGCAACAGAAACCCCAAGACACTCCCCCCCCCCAACCACTAATTAGGAAAATGCGCTACAGGCTTGCCTATGGGCCAATCAAGTGGGGCCATTTTCTCAGGCAAGGTTCCTTCTTTCCAAATGATTTTAAGTTATGTAAAGTTGACGTACAACTAGCCCTCACACTCCATATGCCAAATTTTAAGCCCTATTTAAATATTTTTGGAGGTATAAAAATGGTCTTCTCACCAGATGTAATGGCATGTAATTATAATCCCAAGATTGGGGAAACTGAGGCAGGAAGCATTGAGGCTATCCTAGACCACATAGTTACAAGTCAGTCCAGGATATGTAACCAAATTCTGCCTCAAAGGGAAAAAAATGAAAAGAATATATACTATTTGCTCACCATAAGGTAATTTACAACCTTTCTTCTGACGAAAGGTTTAAGGACCACTCATCTTGGCACATTCTCATCTGAACAAACTATAATTTTTTTTAAGGTTTATTTACTTATAGTGTATACAAACATTCTGCCTCCATGCATGCCTGCAGGCCAGAAGAGGGAGCCAGATCTCATTTCAGATGGCTGTGAGCCACCATGTGGTTGCTGGGAACTGAACTTAGGACCTCTGGAAGAGCAGTCGGTGTTCTTAACCACTGAGCCATCTCTCCAGCCTCAAACTATAAATTTTTAATTTGGTTCCCTATCAACAAGGGACTGCTGTGCCTCATTTTATGTTGTCTCCGTCATTCTGGTAGTAAAAGTATTTGATTCCAGAAAGAGAAACTATTGATCAAGTTAATTGTCAACACTCATGCTGGGCAGAGACGGATCCTGTTACTGTCCATTGGTGTATGAATTGATTGCATAAATTAAGTGCCAATCTTTGACCAATCAGTAGCTACTATTAAGGACACTTGTTTCAGCAGGGAATTGTGGGAATAGATGAGAACAGTAGCCATAACTGCTGCTGAGGTTTATATGTCTAGTAAAAGGGGCTAGAAATTTCTTTTCTCTATCATTGGATGATCTATGCCAGGGCTCTTTCAATTTTTTGTGCTTGCAGTCAATTTGTGCCTCAGAAAATGTTTATGGAAGCCCAAAGGGTAACTGATAATAAATTGTAAAGAATTTTATCTTAAAAGCAATTTTGGAATATAATATATGTGTATATATAGGTATGTATATGTGTATATATGCTATATATATAAAATTAGACCACTTATTAAAGATAAAAGTAGATTTACATACTGAGATATGTGTAATTGTTTATTTTTACATAAATAATTAAATCTTGGCTGAACATTTGATTCTGTGGGAATATTTTTCAGAATTGAATGATAGTTTGATTTTATAATCGCCAATGCTGAAGACACTGCTTCACCTAAATATGTAGTGTAAAATGAAAGAAGTATATTTAGGAACATTCAGAATTTTTTGAAGATTCTATCCGAAAACCAAGTCAAAATTAATGATGATATTTTGATGAGACTCAAGTCAGTAACTTAAGCAGCAATGTTTAAAATGCAATACTCTAACACAATGCAATATAAAGATAAGGTTTGATTTCAACATAATGAGGGATGGCGGTAGGAAAATATTGAAGGTCTTGGTTTTCTATAATAAAACTATGATGTTTCTTTAAGAGCAGAAAACCTTATTGCACAGTAAAACGTCATATGCTTTAGTCCACAGCATACAATATTCCCAAATCCAAACCAAGACATTCCAAACTGTCTTCGCTGGTGATTTGTGTCTTGACAGCAGTTACAGTACAAACTGCATGGGTCTTCTGCTCAGAACCTAGGCTGTAATGAAATCACTAGGTGTGAGGTGTTACCTGGCTGAGTGCGGCTTTGGGTTCATTGTCTAGATCCTGAATAAAATCTTCAGTCATTGCATCTTAGAAACGTTTTACCTTTGGTAGTTTTCCTTTGCAACACCACCATCCAGATATGTGACCCCATATGGTTCACAACTCACAGGTCAAGAAGCTGTGTTGTATAGTAACTCTAAATAGGCATGTGACTGTATGAATGCCATAGGCAGGAGTAAAGACGTCTATCTGCTCTCACAGAGAGAACTTCCAATCTTAGTTTTATCAAATATAATCATTGTGCACATCTTGTGTTATATAAGGATGTCTTGTTACAAGTATGTATTGAGCGTATCTCTCCCATAATACACCCACACTTCTCCCTGCTAACTCCCATTAATCTCCATTGTTCCCCTAGTGTCTAAGTCCTAGACAATTTCAGTTCTACACACCCCAACCATTTTTATAGCCCCATGTCTGGGAGTTTTCCTCACTTCTTCCTTCTTGATTCTGACATCCATTCTTCAACAAGTTTTGGCTGGCTTGTGGTAAATGTTAAAAATGCAGGAGACAGACCAGCGATATGGCTTAGAAGTGCCTGCCACCAAGCAAGATAAATGAAGGTAGCAAAAGCGAATCGGTTCTAAAAATTTGTCCTCCAGCTTACACACACACACACACACACACACACACACACACACACACAACTGCTTACTATTTAAAAAATTCAGCAAGGTTCTATGTACGTATAGTAAGTTACCAAACAATTGAAAAAGATTATATTCACAGTAGGATATACATTATTAAATTATAAGCTTTAAAAGATTTATAAAACCTTTGTGGTATGTATGATTCTAATATGATAATTCTAAAAAGAAAAACCAAATAACCAAGTACAGGATGTTCAGTGATAGAAGGGGTTGCATAATAAAAAGATCACGTCCCTTCCAACTGGCATATAAACTTCCATAATCGGACTAAAATTTCTACAAAGCCTTTGGAAAATTTGGTGAATTGATCTTCCAAAAAATATGTAAGAGAAAAAAAAATGCCAATTCCAATCCATTTTTCAAGACAACATGAGGATGTTTTCTTTATTATAAAAGTATAGCAATGAAGACACGGTGGCATTGGCATAGGGGTAAGATCAGAGAAGCCAGGACAGACCGACCCCAAGGTGGAAACTTGCTATAATGACAGAGGTGGCTTCAATGAGAAGAGAAGACAGGATGGATTTTTTTTTTTTAGGACTGGGGAGATGGCTTAGTTAGAAAGGCATGTACCTCATGGGAACCTCAGTTCGAGAGTCTCAGAACCCATGTGGGGAAAAGCCATATGGCACACTCTGGAAATCCTGGCACTGAGGGAATTGCTAGAACTCAATGGTCAACAGACCTAGCCTACTTGGAGACTTACCAAGAGGAAAAGACACTGTCTCAAAGGGAATAGCGCAGTGCTTGAGGAATGACAGCCAACATTGTCCTCTTGGTTTCCACATGCACCTACACACATGTGAATGCACACATGTGAACACACACGCATACACACAAACACACACACACAAACATGAAATGGTGGACTATGATCTGGTGTCAGAACATAGAGGTTCTCAGGTTTTCAGAGGAGATTGATAAGTGAACCTAAGCATGTGCCGTGCACGCACATACACCCCAGGTTAACTAAACACTTGGGTATTTTAAAACGACTTCTAGAAGTCTGGTGACAGCACTCAGGAGAGTGAGGATAGGGAGAAATTGGAAATGGAAAGTTTTCAAGATCACACGGTATACTGCCATATCAAGGAACAATTTGACAAGAGATGAGGAAGGGCTGCACTATACAAACCCAGAGAGACTCTCAGATACTGTGCACAAATATTTAGAGTTCTAGAGAGAGCGTGTATTTGTGGAATAGTCTAAATGGCTTAGGTATCTTTGACTGTCAATTTGACACAGCCTCGAGTCACTGGGAGGGAAACTGCATAGATCAGATAGGCCTGTTGGCACGTTTGGCTGGCTGAATCCTGTTCGCTAATTGCTGTGGGAGGGGCCTAGTCCACTACGGGCAGCCACCATTGCCTGGGAAGGGGCCCTGGGCTATATAAGGAAGCTAGCTAACCAGGAGCTGGGAGGGGGAGAGCAAACAGCATTCCTCCATGGTTTCTGCTTCAAATTCCTGTCTGAGTTTCTGGCCTGACTTCTCTCATTGATGGACTGTAACCTATAAGCTGAAATAAACTTTCCTTCCCTAAATGACTTTTGTTCAAGTTTCTTATCACACCGACAGAAAGGTAACTAGAATGAAATTAAGATCAACAGAACAAGCTAGATGTAAATGTATTAATTAATTAATTGATTAAGATATTTCCTCTGGAATGAAACATTTCCCCCTGGGAGGGAGGACTAGAGGCTCATAAGACAGGATGCTTATGAAACTTAGGAGACAAAAGATATAAGACGCTTAGAGAGCTATATGATTCCCAAGGCCCTTCCCCAGGGTTATAAAAAGCAGTAAACAGTCTCTTCCAGGACCTGAGGCTCTGGGCTCTGCTGGAGCTGCCTGCGGGTTAGGCAGTTATGTTTGAGTAATGAGTATAACCCCAATAAGTAACCCCAATAAAGTCACTGATTCACCAAGCTAACCTTAGAATAAAATTGTTTCTTTGTTCTGTCATTAGAGCCTCATCTGTGAGAATAGGCATATTCTTTCTCTCTCTCCAGAATAAGGAACACCACGTTTTACGAAGCAGTAGACTCAGACTCCTTATGCACGGTATGGGCATAGTTCAGAGGGAGAGCTCCTGCACAGCATGCACAAGGCCATTTTTTTACCACTGCCCAAACAAACTACAAGCACAGGTTATAGAATGCTATGCCCCAAAAGCTATGCAAAACGTAAATACACAGGGAGGGGCTGGAGAGATGGTTCAATGATTAAGAGCAGTTGTTGCTCTTGCAGAGGACCCAGGTTTGACTCCCAGCGCGCACGCCATGGCTCCCAACCATAGCTCCAGCTCCAGGGGATCTGATGCTGACTTCTGACTTCCCTGAACAACAGGCATAGAGGTGGCACACATTCTTACATACAAGTAGAACACTCACATGCATTAAATAAATCCTTAAATTTTTAAAAAATGCACACACAAAGCAATACTACATGTGCTATATGGATAAATGCACATACAGTTAAAGTATAAAATTTTGCTTGGAAAATATATGCACAGACATCAGATAGTGGTTTCTTCTGAGCCAGGCAATGTGGCTTAAGCCAGCACTCAGAAGGTTGAAACAGGAGAAAAATCAAGTTTGGGGCCAACTGGGACTGAGGTGTCTCTTCAAAATAAAGAAAGGAAGGAACTAAGCGGAGAGAGGAGAGATGAAGAAAGGAAGGAAGGAAGAAAGGAAGGAAGGAAGGAAGGAAGGAAGGAAGGAAGGAAGGAAGGAAAAAGGAGGCAGGGAGGAAGGAAGAAAGGAAGGATGTATGGGAAGGAGGGAGGGAGGGGAAGAGAAAAAGAAGAAAAGGCAGAAAAGAAAAAGAAGCTCGAAATGACTTCCAAAACAGTGGCGAAGAGAAGGGAATTGAGGAAGGCACGGTGAGGTCTGCACATGAACTGAAAATGCTTATTATGGAAACTGAGTGCTGCTGTAACAGGTTTATTCCATCCTTCGTATGTTTGAAATAGTTCATAAATTCAAAACATTTTTTAAAAAAGGAATCAACAAAAGGAGATGATTGATAGAGTGTGGGTGTGAAGTCAGGAAGGGAGTCAGGGCTGACTCAGGTTGGATATCTGGTGCTGATGTCAGTGACACAGAGAGAGGCGCAGAAGCTGGCTTCATGAAGGATGCTGAGCTGGAATTCAGACAAGATAAGCATCAAGAAATAATAGCGCTGAGATGCACGCCAAGGTGTGTCATGCTGGGGGTCGGCACAGGAAACCGCCTTGCAAAGATGGAGTGACAAATCAGCTCATTCCCCCTGAGCGCCAGTGTCTCATGTGTCCCAAGGGCCAGGCCAGAGAGGCATTTAACAGAAGAGAGATTCCAGAAGGAGAGGAGGAGGAACAGCGATGAGCTCAGACAATGAGGACTGAGGAGCGGTGGCTGATTAACAGTTCCAACAGGCCAGGTGACAGAATGCTCCAGGGGGAAGTGGTGGACCATTCGTTTGAGAAGAGTAGGCATTGCTATATATTGCTTATGAATATGGATATATGTAGTAAAAGTGTAAAAATATTATAGTTTTGGGAAGTATAGACTATGTGCAAGAATATCCACACATGTAAGCTACATGAATTGTATATATGCTAATATGTATATATATATATACACACACACACACATTGTGGAATGTTTTCATTACTCACAATACTAATTAATATGCCCTCCCAAGTCTCTCACAGTGAACAAATACATACATATGCATGACTGTGTCATACACATGATGATATAGGTCCACGTAGATATTTTGCATTTGGGATGCCTTAAGGCCCTATGTTTGCATGCTAGAGAGAGATAGTCTTGGAAAGCTATTTTTAGAGGTACTGCAAAGAGGACTAGAAGGGAAAAACGCCATCGACTCCGAGACCTGTTCACCCATTTCAAGAGGAATAGGAAACTGAAGTCAATAGCCACGAGGAATGAGAATCCAAAGAAACAAGTCCTTCGAGGGGGAAAACTTGAAAATGGCACCCTAACTACTAAAGAAAAGGCCACACCTGGAGTGAGGCCGGCACCAACCAGAAGAACGTGTTGTTAAATGAAGTCCCCTGAGTTGGAGGGAGACAGGCAGCAAAGGGAAGAAAAAGGAAACGGAGGGGTTGTCCCAGAACTTAGCAACAATTCTTATAGTTATGTAGCCAAGGGGCACTCCCTCACCTCCTCTCCTAAGATATTAATTTAATTTTTTATCTTTCTGTATGTTTGTGACTGGTATATGCATGTACTCCAAGTGTGTACAGAACTCCGAAGTTAGAAGAGACATCAGATCTCCACACCCCCCTCCCCTGCTGGGAACCAAACCCAGCAAAGGCAGTAAGCATTTTGATTAAGCTACTCCCCCAATGTCAAGGGAAACTTATTTGCTTTATTACCAATTTGCCTGTCTATTTATTTCTCTGAAGCTGAACGAATGCAGTGGAGGGCAGAGGACGACAACTTGTTCCAGAAAATGAACTAGGGTCGTCAGCCCGGCAGGCACGCACTCTTAAGTTGAGGAGGTTTCCTGCCAGGCCTCGCCAGCCAATTGTTCTGATTGTCAGAGACAGGGACTTACAATGTAGTCCAGGCTGGCCTACTACTCCCTTCTTCTATCAAGTTTGCCTAGAACTTAGGATCTTCCTACTTCAGCCTCTATGCAAGAGCTGCCACGCTTGGCAAGGGACAGCCTTGAAGTTAATATGTACAGCTAGAATAACACCAGGAACTCAAGATGTAATGCTCATTTGAATTATAGTAGACCAGCAAGCAGTGTTTAAATGAATACAGTTTATGTGTTGTTATTTCGGGTGTAAAGCGAGCCGTGCAGGGAGCCGGGCGGGACGAAAAGCAGGCCTGCCCACAGATCCGTCAACAATTGAGAAATGAATTGTTCTTCAAAATTATTACAGTTTGATCCACTGGCTTTATAAGTTTCCTGAGACATCAAAATACACAAGGGAACATATGTAAAATATTGAATGATATGTATAATTTAAAAATGTATTAACTTCCACCATCTTGTGTTTTCAGATTTTTTAAATAAAATATGATAGACAAGAAGAAATGTCTACAAATGGCACCAGAGGTTTTTGCATCTTCTCAGCACACGTTTTCTGAACATTGTAAATAATCGTACTGGGTAGGCATTTTGGACACGTGCGCCAGTACTGTACCAGGTGCTGTAGCCGCCTTAATGAAGCGGACGAAAGGTCCTGCTAACCCAGAGATTACACTATGCTGCAGGGAAATCAGTTTGCAAACCATTTAAGTAGTGTGTGCTGTAAGGAGTGGAGAGAACAGGTTAAATGGGAAAAAAAATTAGCAAGCCTCAGGGGAGGGAACGGGTTGCCATTTTAAAGGAGGTGTTCAGGGAAAGCATGCTGAGAAAGGGCTTTTGAGAACAGGAGAGTGGCCAGAGAGCCTTGCAGCTGTCGATGGGGGTGGGATGGGGGCGGGGGTGGGGGTGACAGCATTCCAGACCAAAGGGGCAATCAGTGTAAAGGCCTGAGGCTGGAGCATTGCTCCACTGGTTGATGAAAGAGCAAGGCAGCCAGCAGGCCTGACACAATTTGGCCAAGCAGAGATTACTGGGGCAGGAGGCCACAGTGGCCACAGGAGGTGAGGGTACAGAGTCATCCAAAGGATCTGGGGTTTTGCCGAGTGAGAGGAGAATCATGGCAGTTTCTGATATGACTTGCATTTGGTCCTTGTTTTGTGGCCACTCCAAAGGGGCTAGGGCTGCAAGCACAGAGGCCCTTGGGGCGGCTGGTATTTTCAGTGGAGATACGGCCCTCTCCGAAGAGATAAGAGCTCTGGAGCCTAGCATTAGCGGTGGTGTGAGAACTGCTCTTCGGCTTTGAAGGTGGAGCCGCCAGGGTTTCTTGATAGATGAGGTGCAACCTGAGGAAGATGAGTAGAGAAAGGCCCAAATGGTGATGTAGGTCTCAGTAGCTGAGAAAAGCTTGTGGGCATAAACTGATGTGACTGGCCGGCCATGGGCACGTCCACCTGCAATCCTGGCTCTCAGCAGGCTGCAGCAGAAAGATTTCTGGGACTTTAAGTCCTGCCTGGGCTGCATAGTGAGCCCCTGTCTCATAAACAAAACTGACAGAGGAAAGGGAGTTGAATTACTCTCATATAGCTATTATCTGGCTTCAACAACACGTGCCTTTTACAAGATTTGTTTATTTTATATGCTCAAGTGTTTTGTTTGCGGACACTTACACATGCTACAGCCATGCCTGATGACCACTGAGTTCAGAAGAGGCCTCAGATCCCTGGAAATGGATTGTGAGCCACCATCCATCTGGGTGCGGGAACCAAACCTGGATCCTCTGCAAGAGCAATACCTGCTTTTAACCGCCGAGGCGTACCTCCAGCCCCAAGCCTTTGGCTTTTTCAATGCAATCCTTAAAGAAGTTCCTCCACTCAGGATGGTGTTTTCTATTTCCATCCATTTGCCTGCAAACTTCAAGAAGTCTTTGTTTTTTACTGCTGAGTAGTACTCAGTTTCGTGGATGCTCACCTTACTAGACCTGGATGGAGGTGGGTGGTCCTTGGACTTCCCACAAGGCAGGGAACCCTGATTGCTCTTTGGGCTGACGAGGGAGGGGGACTTGATTGGGGGAGGGGGGGAAAGGGGAGGCGGCGGTGGGGAAGAGACAGAAATCTTTAATAAATAAATTAATTAATTAAAAAATAAAAAAAAACAAAAAACAAAAAAAAAAGAAGTTCCTCCAGGTTCAGAATGAAGTTTGATCATATCCGCTTCCCGCTCTCATTCCATCCAGAGCCACCTCCCAACATGTCCCCTTCCCGATGTCATATGACCCCTTCTTTAATTGTTTTTCATTTTTAATATTGTATGTGTCTAAGTTTTGCTTCAATATATTTCTGTCTATCACGTGTGTGCCTTGTGTCTGCGGAGGCTAGGAGTCACAGACTCCTGGGAGCTGCCATGTGGGTGCTGATTATTGAACCCAGGTCCTCTGGGAGAGCAGTCAATGCTCTTAACCACTGAACCATCTCTCCGGGTCCTCCCCCTTCTTTTTCAAAACATAATAACCCACAGAGTCTAGTTGGTTCAGGTATGTGGGCGTAGGTTCATCCACTGGAACACGGACAACCTACCAGTGGCCACGCCTCCAAAGAAAAGAGGCCTTCTCTCAGCTGCCAATTGTTCCTCAAGTAAGGGTAAGGCTTGGGAGGCCCTGTCTGATCCATGCTGGGATTCTGGCTAGCTTGATCTTGTTCAGGCAACCCCGGCTGCTGTGGCATTCTTAAGTACAACCTTGAAGTGTCCAGAAGACAGTATTCCAAAACAGCATTCCCCGTCCTCTGCCTCTTACGTTATTCCAGCCCTCTCTTCCTCAATATTCCCTCCACCTTAGGGGAGGGGTTGATGCAACTGTACCATTTAGGGCTGAGCGCTTGGTCACTTCTTAGCAGTCTGAGCAGTCCTGGGCCCCTGTACTAACTGCTGCCCGCTGCAGAAAGAGCCTCCCTGAGCAACGGCGAGAGCACCACAGGTCCATGGCTAGAAACATAAATATTTGGAAGGAGGTTTGAAGGTATGACTACTTAGCAAAATAACATTAGTAGCTTCCTCTAGTGCCTGTGATCTCCCTTGCAGGCTTTTGTGATCTGGGTTTTCCAACACCAGACATGAAATCCCTCCTCTGGAGTGAGCCTTATAGTCAAGAGAGAAACTGGTTGCCTTCATAAAGAGCTTTGCCACTATTTTTTTTTCCCAGTAAGCACATCTGGCTTGGCAGGTTGGCATTGTAGTATTGTAGCCCTGGGTAAGATCATTGATGTCCCCGCCCCCAGCATCCCACAGAGCACCTTTTCGCACTACGGAAGAAGTTAGCTGGCGCGGAGGTGTTCCCAGTCCATTCCAGACTGATTTCCCTGTGTCTTGAGACCCAAGTGTGTGTTGTCTTAAGCATCTTACAGTGGGCAAACAGCCCCAAAGCCTGACTAATATACAAACCAAAGAAAAACTACCATGAGACATACATACGAATACCACAAGCAAAATAACAGAACCAAAGCACCCAAACAAGACGGCTTCATAGATGGCTGGCACAGCTATGCTGAATTGAAAGATGAAGGTCTCGGACCCGTTCGCTCCCAGCAGGCTGCATGTGGGGTGGTGTGGTGGGAGGGAGGGATGAGCTGGTGATTGAGGCTGGAATTGGACACTTGCCAAAGCTGGGCATGCATTGCCTTCGCCTCCTGTCCTCACAAGGGCTCTCCTCGTGGGTAGTGTCACTTCCTGCATGGTAGACTCGGGAAGGTTAGCTGGGATGTTTATGTGGCAGCCAAGGGCTCCATCAAAGGTACCCCAAAGAGCACCCAGATACCAGACCTCTTTTTCTGTTCTGGTATCAGAAGATATCTGTGTTGACTCAGACTCAGTCACAGGTCCACCAAGACTCAGAGATAACACAGACCCCTCCCTCTGTTATGGGGGTTATGGGTGTTGCCACCTGTGCCGTCCCATGGGGCTCCTCGCTCACACCATCTGTGCATTTGACTTAATGCTCTCTTACTGTTGTCATGAAATTTGAAATAAACTATGACCATAGTTTTCATTTAACCTTAAGCCTAGCAGATTTTATAACCGATTTTGCCAAGAAAGGAAAAGTGCCACAACCGCATTTTCAGCAGAGCCCACGAGATGGGAGGTACTGTTGCCGATATCTTTGGTTGGGAAACACAATTTGCCACAGTTAATCCTTAGATGCTTAGTGCGAGCTAGGGTATTTTATCTTATTACGTTTCTATAACCATGTGAGCCAAGTCCTTGTAGTCTAGTAGCGGCTGGAGGAGCAAGATGTTGGGACCCAGGACAGTGCGAGTCTAGCCCCTATTGCTTACCAGCGACATTGCCCTATTCATGTTGATTAACAGCAGCCTCAGTAGGCCCCAACCATGCGGGTTGTGTCTGTGCTTGGTCTTTAGAGTGACCGGACAACAGAAATTCTCATATTGCCTGGTGCAGAGTAGAGCTTAAGTAAACTCTTACCCACTCCACCCCACCCCCTCTTTCCTATGGTATAACCTTGCAGTCTGTGGGCGTCCTTATCTCTAGGGCTTCTCTGGGGTATCAGTTTTGGTCTTCATTAATGAAGGTTCTATACCTAGTGAGAGTCAAGCTAGCTTTTTATCCTTGTCTGTTGGCTTGTGAGGTGATCCTACCTTCTGAGTGGTTCATGTTCCTGTATCTAGATGAAACCTAGCTTTGGCTTCTGTACAAAAAAAAAATGCACTTTGTCCAACCAACTAGACACCGTATAATGTCTAAGATCTGTTCCAAGGTCTACAAATTTGCCTTCTCTGTCTTCTTTTTTTGTTTTGTTTGTTTTTTGAGACAGGGTTTCTGTATGTAGTTTTGGAGCCTGTCCTAAAACTCACTTTGTAGACCAGGCTGGCCTCGAACTCACAGACATTCTCTTGCTTCTACTTCCTAAGAGCTAGGATTAAAGGCATGTGCCACCACTGCCCAGCCCCTGTCCTCTTCTTGCTCTGATCCTAGTTCCTGCAACTATCAGGGAACAATGCAACTGTTCCCAAAAGGAACCTGGAAGTCCTCCTTGCTCTGGTCAGCTCTGACCCAGGGTTAATGCTCTGATTTGCCTTCCGTGGCTGTGAAAAACGTGACAACTAAAAGCAGTTTTGGAAGGAAAGGGGTTTGTTTTACTGACAGTTCCACGTCACAGTACATCACGTGGGCAGTCAGGGCAGGAACTCAGGGAGGGCAGGAACCTGGAAGGAGGAAGTGAAGCAGAAGCTGCAGAGAAGCGCTGCTTACTGGTTTGCCCTCCATGGCTTGAGCTGTCATTTAGGAGTTTACATGTACTTTGGAAAAAGCACTCCCCAATGCTTTCTGTAACATTTGAAACACATAAGAAGCACACGTTGACATTTTCTTAGACCTATTACCGAATTCCTGGAAGAGAAAAGTTCATCTTTCAATCTACAAAGGTGTAGAGACTACCTTTATTTTTTTTTTTTATGTTTTGGGTTGTGTGTGTGTCAGAGAGAGACAGAGACAGAGACAGAGAGAGAGACAGAGACAGAGACAGAGACAGAGACAGAGACAGAGACAGAGAGAGACAGATAGGACAGGGGTATGTGTCAGTGTGAGTGCATGAAAAGGCCAGAGGAATACCTTGAATGCCTTCTTCCTTTTTGCTCATAAAGAATATTCATTGCTTTAAGATAGGGTCTTGCTGTGTAACTGAGGGCAGTTCTCCATCAGCAACCTCTGAGTGTTGGGGTAACTCTGGCCCGCTGGAGTGTATCTTTACTATACCCTTTGAAGAAAGTGAATTTAGGAAAACATTAAAACATTTGTAACTTTTTCTGGAAAAAAAAATCACCCATTATACCAAACCATACAACCATCCAATAGTAGATACTCAGTAAGGTTCCTATTACTTTAAATGAATGCTATATGATTGCAATGGGGCTTTATATACACATCTTCATACAGTGCATATATTATTACATCCAGTCTGACACCTCAGTATAAATTAGTAACGATGAGTTCACAACGTCTAAAGTGTAATGAATTGTTTTCCGGAACAGTTGGATTTCTGGACACTATATGGTATCTCTGCAAAAGACCTTAAAGGCCAACTACTGTGTGATTTATCTTCCTTGATTTCTTCATCTATAAAATGGGGGGGGGGATGACTTCAAATTTCCCCACTTCTCACAATTGTTCTGAGGACTGAGAGAGATATGGACATATGGACCTCAGTGATTAAGAGCTCTTGTTGCTCTTGAGGGGGACCCAGGTCCAATTTCCAGCACTCACGTGGCGTCTCAAAGCCTTGCTAATCCCAGTTCCACGGGATCCAATGCCCTCCTCTGCCCTCGGCAGGCGTCGGCCATGCACATGGTGCATACATATACATTCAGGCAGAATGCTCATATGTATTAAATAAATACATAAATCTAAAAAATGAAAAAGAAAGAGATATAGACATGAATGTGTTCTGGAGACTATTCGGCTTACCAGAAAGACCATTCAGTTGTTATAAAGGCCTCAAAAGTGCTCAAGAGGTAGACACAGCATTATGATTGCTTATGCTGTTTTAGTTTTCTCGTTCACATAACAATTGCTGTGTTTTCATTGGAAAAGGCCCACGCAATGTTGTCCCTGAATAGCTTTTATGCGCTTCTAAGCGTGCCCTGCATTTGGCTGTTGAGCATGCGAAAGGTGGCTCATGTGAAGAAGGAATGGAATTTATAATGTAATTAAATGAAGATATACTTAAACATAAAGCCAGCTGGGTGGAGGTGCAGACATTTGAAGTCTCAGCTGGGTAATAAAATGTAAAGGCTCATTGGCTCTTACCAGCCTCTTAATTCACATATAAGGGCATAAGTATATGCATGAATTATTTTCCATAAGCAAATAGTTATTCAGCCTCTTCCCCCTCCACACCACCTCCTCCTCTGCCCGCTTCTGAGACTGACTCCTTTTATGTGTCCCAGGCTTGTCTCAAACTGCTATGCAGCTTAAAACTTCGAACTCAATCCTCCTGCCGCAGCTATCTGAGTTCTGAGATTGCAGGCATGCACCCCCATGTCTGGTTATGACAGAGTTCATGTGACATGTAAATTTGTAAGAAACCGCCAAAGCTACTTAACAAATGTAGACACGAGCTCAGCAAATGAAATGCCCTCTTGCAGGCTGGAGAGGTGCCGCTACAATTTCTTTCTATCCCATGAGTTAGTGAAGTCCTGCCCACATCCACTCATTCTTCAATGTCCAGCTCTAATGGCCCCTTCTTCAGAAGCGCTCCAGAGGTGGGATCTCTCCTAAAGGGAAAAAAAAAAAAAACCTGGACTGAACTCCTTATCACAGCCCGCCTCGCATCACAAACAACACTCTCCAGAAACTTCAATTCTTCCCATGAAGGAATTGGACAGTGCCGTTCATTCCTCATGCTCTCAGAGGATAGCTCCACTCTCGATGTGTAAGTAATTAAACAGAAGTCCTAAGGCAGAAGACGTAAAGCCTCCACCCTCATGAATGAGAGGGGAGACTGCACAATGGCCAGATGGTGTTTGTGCACCATCAGCATGACATATGCTTCTTCCCATGGCTCACGAGGCTCTGTAGAAACTGCTACGTCTCTGCCTCCACCTCTTAACCATTCGTCTCACTTCAGTCCTTCGGCCTCCTGGGCATGTTTTAAAAAATCTGATCTTCGAAAACATTAAGTCTCCCTCCATCTTCAGGATATTCCCTGC
Organism: Alexandromys fortis; assembly: GCF_014885135.2. Classification (NCBI taxonomy): domain Eukaryota; kingdom Metazoa; phylum Chordata; class Mammalia; order Rodentia; family Cricetidae; genus Alexandromys; species Alexandromys fortis. The sequence continues at coordinate 1,728,621 of NW_026068081.1, forward strand.
ATTCTCCCACCACTCGCAGGGCCCACCTCCCTGGGATTCAGCTCCAAGAGGCCGCTCTAGATCAAACTGTCTACACTAGGCGCCTAACTCCAATGACTCTGAAGCATATTGCTTGAAATCTCTGTATGGAATTTCTATTCCTGAAGTAAACATGCTCATTGTGTATAGTGGAATGCCAGCCCCATGAGAAGAGAGACTGTGTCTGTCATGTTCATTGCTGTGTACCTTTTGTGGCTGCAAAGAGTCTTCGGTACTAAGCATGCTTTTGGCTAAAGCTAACAGACTACTTGACTACATAAAAGTAACACAAAGGGCTGGAGATATCCCTCATCGAGCATGCAAGGAGCCCTAGGCGTGAGCCCCAGAACTGCATCTACCAGGTGTGAGTTCAAGGCAAGCTGTAGCTACCTGGAGAGTGTCAAGGCAGCCTGGCAGAGAGAGGGGAAGAGGCACTGATTGACTCAAGGGTTTATTTTCCCTCCATACAAAGGAACTCAGAGCTATGTAGTATGAAAGTAGATTTGATAGCTCACCGCCGCTGAATTCTGGCTTGGCTTCTTTAAGGCTGTCTTGGACTTCCCTCTTGGTTACAGTACAGCTGTCCAAGGCTGACCCTTCACACACAAAATTATATTGCTCTAGAGAAGAATAAGAGGCAGAGGGCTCTCTGTCTGTCTGTCTGTCTGTTTGTATTTTATGTGTGTTGTACGTGACTATCCATCAAGCTTAACTGTTGCTGTCTTCAGGAGTTCAGCGGGGCCTGTTCTCCAAATATCATCAAAACTGGGCGTGTTGACTTGTGGCTCTTGGAAGGAAGGGGTGTGGAAGGTCATAGGCCCTCACTCATGTGTCCAGTACTCCCTCCCAGCCAGTTCTGTCCTAATTGCACATGACCTCAGGGGCTCTGGGAAGGACTAGAGGATATGGGTAGGGAAGGATGAGAATGGGAAGGAACATCTGTCTACATTGCTGTGGCAGGGACGCTATAAGCTGGATGTGGACCCTTCATTGTGACTGCTTCCAGGTCACCCACACTCTTGCCAGAACACCTCATCTCTTGCTTTGTAAAAAAAAAAAAAAAAAAAAAAAAACAAACCTAATTGACTCTTTGGTTCTCCAGGTGAACTTTGGTGGAACAGCACCTTTGATTGCCATGGGGACCTTGGTGGGAGGGTTGATGTTTTTACATCTTGCCCAGGGAAGGACTTTTAGCAACAGCATGGGTGTCTTTGGCCCGAATGTGTATGCATGTACCACGTGTGTGCTTGGTGGCCAAAGAGTTTAGGAGCACTGGATGCCCTGGAGCTGGAGTTGTGAGCTGCTGGGAACTGAGTCCATGTTCTCTGAAAGAGCAACCAGTGCTCTCAACCTCTAAGCTGTCTCTCCAGCCCCAGAGGGGACTAGACTCTGCATGATCTGAGAATTGAACCTATAAGGTAAGAAATGAACCCCCTTCTCTTTCTACCAAAGGGGAGAACTTCCCCAGCAGTCCTCCGAGTCTGCTGTTATACACCCCGTTGCTCCAAACTGAGCAGGAGTCTAGGCCATCCTACTAGTAAAGGAAGGAGGTTAGCATGGGGTCAGTATACACCAATTATGATTCATCTGCACCTAGAGTGCAACCTCTCTTTCTTAAATCCTGTGCCTCTTCCTTGGCCCTAAAGCAGCAAATCTGGGCTCTCTTAGCAAGGAAAAATGCTGGAGCATTGTGGAGGTCACCAATCAGGAGTCAGGCATAAAACGTTCATCATTCATGGAAGACACAGCATGAATTTATGCGGATCTACTTGCAGGCAACAGTTACCACCTCTCTCTCTCTCTCTCTCTCTCTCTCACACACACACACACACACACACACATACATACACATACACACACACATCATTCCACACCCTGTGAAGTCAACATTTGTGACCATGCCTGTCCCTTTAGAGGACTTCTACATCCCAGGTCCTGCAGGAACCTTCGTCTGTGCTTTAATGAGGACCCATGTGAAAATGGCTGAATGGGCTTTCTGCAAAGTCTTTTCTGGGTTAATGGAGTTCATTCCTATGCCCTTGTTTCTATAACAAAATCCTTCTGTAGATGTGACTGTCTGCTCTTTGAAGGCAGGAGAAGTGTGGACAGTGCCATTTGGGACCTGGTGAGAATCCTCTCAGATGGGCAGCTCGGGTCCCTGGTGATGGACCATTTTCAAACTTTTAAAAAATGAAATGGGCCCTTTCATTTCAGAGTTAAGTCTTGGCAGGGTCACTAGCTCTCCAAGATTCTTCTTGTTCGTGTTTTAAGTATGCACACTTTACACCTAGTCAGATGATCTTTGATTCTTTGGAAAAACAATGTTTTAGAAGCTGGAGAGAAGCTAAGGCAAGGGCGAGGCGGTTGCAGGACACATGTAAAAGCTGAAAATTGATAGGTTCTCCAAAGCCAAGGCCATGGCCTTCCCAGCACCAGGGCCACCCATTTCTGGTGGACTCACTCCAGAACCTGCCACAGACTCTGGTACCCCCCACCACCCAGCTCTCCCTGCCTGGGCAAGTCACATTTTCAGAAGCCTGTTCCCTCCTTGGAGTTGCCCTGTGAGGTGGATGCCTGGGCAATGGAATGAAGTGTGTTGGGTGTGGGACCCAGGCAAGTCTGTCTTGCAGCAAACCTGCTCTTCCTTCCTTTGACATAGGCGAGACCCAAGCAGGCTGCATACACAATAGGCGGCACGCAGCTCCATGTTGTTTCCCAGCCTCTAGCCGCCTGGGACCTAGGGGCTTGCTGGGTGGGAGCAAGGGAGACTTCTCCCACCCATTCGCTGGTCCTGCAGTCTTTAGGGAGCCAGAGGAGCTTTGGGGCATGGCACACCCTAGTCTTGGAGACATTTCATCACCCACCTCTGACCCCCTCCCGCCCCATACACAAGAAAAAGAAGCAGCCTCATCTCGCCTCCCGGATGCGGCTGCACCAGCAACATCAGCTGCGGGCGGAGCCCGGGTGCTTGCCACTTCCCCCCTCTTCCCGCGTGACCCTCGCCCCCACCTCCAGTACTCCCTCCCCCTCCAGCAGACACACCCTCCTTCTTAGGCTGGTGGCTCCTCCGGCGGGGCCCCGGGAGGGGCCGAGGGAGCCGCGGGTTGAGCTAGCAAAAGCTTGAGAGAAAAGGAGGGAAAGAGGGAGGAGCGGTGCGCGGGAGGAGGAGCCGCGGGAGCTGGGCGCGGGGCGGCGAGGCGAGCTGAGATGTGGCCGGCCGGCCGGCGTGTAAACACAAGCAGCGGCACAGGCAGCAGCAGCGGCCGCGGCCGCCCGGGCCCGGGGCACTGAGCGCGCCCGCCAAGACCTGCCCGCCGCCACTGCCATGGCCGAAGTGCGCAAATTCACCAAGCGGCTGAGCAAGCCCGGCACGGCAGCCGAGCTCCGCCAGAGCGTGTCGGAGGCCGTGCGGGGATCCGTGGTGTTGGTAAGTGGCTGAGCGACGGGGAGTCCGTGTGTGGGGCGTGGGTGGGGGGGGGACACGCGCTCGTGCCGAGAGCGGCGCGGTGGCTTCCCGCGCGCGCGCTGGGGACGGCGGGCCGGATGGACGCCTGGGCGGCAGCCCGGTGCACTAAGAACTCTCTTTCTCTCTGTGTGTTCTAGTTAAGTTTTCTCTCTGGCGACTGGCTGCCTTGGGGTGGGAGTCCCCGGCTCCAGGGGACAGCGCTCTGGTTGTCCCACCAGCATGCGCCGGGCTTGAAGCTGGAGAGAAAAGCGGGTCGCAGACAGCTGCGGATGGAGCGCGGGTTCCCACCCTGGGCGGGGGCGGCTCAGAGATGCAGAGCGCACCTCCCACTCCCCCGGACCCCGCACAAAGAGCTGGGGGCGAGGACACGAGGAGATCTGGATCCTCTTGGGAGGGCACCTGGGGCAGCCTAGGCGGAAGGATGCGATGAACCTCTTGCACAGACGCACTCGAGTGCGGATACACATTGAACACACACACACACACACACACACTCGCACACACACACAACCCCACCCAAAAAGCCCGGGGCGCCCGAGCCCTGGCGGGTGGTGTGGACAGAGGAAGCACAGTGACTTCCTCCTGCTACTGGGGAGAGGGAGGGCGGTGGTGGATATTCAGGGGTACTGCCCAAAGACAGAGGGAGGGGATTAGAAACAACGGGGTTCTGCGCCTGAGTGGGCTTTGGGTCGATCGCCTCTGAGAGAGGATAGTCCCTGAGACTTGCAAGAGCTTGGAGGCAAGAGGATGGGGGAAAGGTGGGGTGGGCCTGTGTTAGGATGAAGAACCTAGAACCAGACGCCTACCGCAGAGGACTGGGGTTGTCTTGGCGGCGGGCAGGGCTGGGGGATGGGGATTGGAGCGCATTCTGACCCCCCTGGGAACCCATCCAGCACACCCTCAGCCCTGTTCAGATTGTCTAAATCTGGAGGGAAGCCGTGGGTGGTAAAAGGGCACTTGCTCCTTCGATTTTAAAGACCCTCATTGCCATTTTTTTTTTTTTTTGGACTAGGGATAAAACCTTTTAAAGAAGCTGTGGACTGGTTCATTAGCGGGCGTTTTGTTACTCCGTTTTGCGGGAGATTTGCTGGCTTTTGTCTCATTCCACTCCTATATTATTTTGTGTTATTTGCTGTGTTTTAAATCTCTCCAGTTAAGAGAGGGCTTTTTTGTTAGCACAACTTATCCTGGGAAGGGAACCTCGCAGCTTTCCCTTGTAATTTTTTATGTTGATCTTGTAGAATCAGCAATAAAACCAACATTAAAGCAAGGCAAGGGGCCTGATCCTAGCAGTGGGGAAAGTTGACATTAGTGGCAGTTCTGGAGGAGGATCAAAGGTAAAATATGTACCTTTGAGATAAAAATCGGATTTCTCATAGCTGCAACTGTGCAGAGCCAAGTGACTTTAAAGAAACCTCTTTGTCGTGGCTGGACCCTTGAAGTTTAATCCTGCTGTTTGGTGAAGCTAAACCCAGACCTTTAATGTTGTTTTAATGGATTTGGCTTATTGTATATTTCCCTCGGATTTTGGAGCAAGAACCTGTTGAGGTCAGATGAGACCCTCACTTGTCATCACAGCCAGTTAGAGAGGACCACAAGCTGTGTGCAAGGCATTTATTTCTACCGGGCCATCTTCTCCGAAGCTTATTAGCAAATGATCCAGACAGCCTAGCACAAGGATGGGTTTTTTAAAATCGTAAAGAAAGAAAACCTTCCCGGAGCAGTGGAGTCTGGTCACAGACCACAGTACGTGAAAGGAGAGGGCAGATGGACAGATGGTAGCAAGAGAATAAATGGGACACAAGCAACCTCTGCTGGGATTTGACCAGCATTTGACCAGCTTCCTGCAACAGTAGAAAGTTAACATTCTTTCCCAGGTTTTAGGCTTTAAAAAGAATTTCAGTTTTGAGACAGGGTGGGTGTCCCGACTGTAGCCCAGGCTGGCCTGGAAGTCTGGCCTTGAGCTTGGTGGTAGTCGTCCTGCTTCAGCTTACTGAGTACTAGGATTAGGGACGTGTGCCTCCAACAGTTTTTGTGCAGCCCAGGTGCAGTGGTTTCGCCGTTCTTGACAAAGCTGGGGGGAGTAATTCTATAACAGAGAAAGACTCTTCTTGTTGCTACAGCCAGGGGCCAGAGTTTCCTGGTCAGCCGGCCTCACTTTTATGTCAGGGGGTGTAGAGGGGTGCGATCTATTCATTTCTGTAGGATGTGTTTTGTATTAAGATTTGGGGACTTGGGAGAGCAGTTTCTAGTGATGTAGATCAACATCGACTGAGCCATTATTCTGTGCAAGGCCTGGTATTAGACGCTTCATTGTTATAAATGAATAAACATGACCCGTTCTTCACTTATTTTCATTAGTTCCAGCTTAGGGTGTGTGTGTGTGTGTGTGTAAGATACTAATCAGTCTTACGGTTTCCTAGGGTTCTCAATAGTGCTCTTTATTAATTAAGAAATAGCTTTAAATAATCCGCGCCCGCTCATCTATTCCTTCTCTTCCTGTATTTCTTTTTTTTTTTTTTTTTTTTTTTTTTTACTTCACAGAACTGTTAGCCAGAGATAGGAAAACCATGGGTGATGGGAGAGGCAAACGGCCATGTTGCAGCTGCTGTCAACTCTTGGTTCAGTTCTGCTGTAAGCCCCAAGTGTTTATTGAGAGACAGCTGAGGTGGGATTTACACTTGCTGCCCTAAACCCAAGACAGCGGCAGGGTTTCAGCATAAGTTCGAGTCATTAGCACAGCGGGTCATGCTTTCCTCTCATGGAAGTCTCGATAGAACTTGGAAGCCCTACCAAGCTGAACAAATATACACTATTTCCTGTTTAGTTTTTTTTTTCTCTTTTACAGTTACACCCTTGTTGGCATGTCCATAACATCATTGAGTTTTGCTCACTGTTCAAAAAATTCAGAAGGCTTGGGCCTTGGCTATATATAGCATGCCATTATTAGTACTTCCATGAATCTATTAACTATGTAGTGAAACAGGCAGAGAAAGAGAGACTGTTTCATGGCCGCATGTTCCTGTGAGTTCAGCATTTTTATGAAGGTCAATTTTAAATCAGGGAAAGGGATAATTACTGAATTGCCATTGACCAGGATCTCTCAAGAGAGCTTTGGGAGGAGCGTCACGATATCCCGCCAGTGAGCACTGGGGCTATTGGACAATGGTCACATACATGCATGTTTAATGTGCCGTGTTCCAATTGTCTTTTTGTTATACTTCAGGTTCTAGTCCGTGGTGCCTGGAAGGGACCAAAGACATTCCAGAAACCTGCTATATCCCTTAGGAGGTGTTTAAATGGTGCTTGCTACTTACCTTCAGCAAAAGGTTGTTAGATATTACCAGTCGTAGCCCCTTGAGGCAAGGGAATTTGGGCAGGTCCTTTGACTGGTATCAAGGGATTTCGGGAGAGGAGCTCTCCAGAGTTGAGAAAGACTGACAAGGGTCGGCAGCTGTTGACTCCTCCACCCTGCCACTCAGCACTACCTTTGAGCAGAATGGTTGTCATGCTTGCCTTTAGGCAAGCCCTGAGAAACCCAGCAGCTTCTCTGTTCCCTCTTCCCGGGGAGGGAGGGGGGTGATTAGGACAAAACTCACAGCTGCATCTGCAAGGGCGGGACAGCTTCCACTGTGAAATAAAGTCTATTTCAACTCGGGCTTTCCCCCTTAGATGATGGAGACAGAAGTCAGGACCCTGGATCAGGCTAGGCATTATTCTACCGGCTGGCCACACTCCTAGTCCTGCTTGGGTGTTTGCTTGTTTCTCAAGACTTTAAGTCATGATGCTCCTGCCTCAGCTTCCTGGATGCTAGGGTTTTATATACCTGGCCTCAATTTTGGCTTCTTGAGCATGCCTTTCCAGTTCTAGGCCTTAGCTCAGCTCCCACTGAGCTGAGAGTGAGAGAGGTGAGCTATACCCTTAGCTCCTGACCGCATCCCTTCTCATTCTGCTTTCCGGTAGCTTCTCTTGGTTGGAAGGGTTCTGGGAGACCCATTCCTCTAAGGTTTGTTCAAAACACCAACTCAGTTTATTATAAAACCAGAGGGGTCACCTCACTAAGCCCTCACTGGAGCAACTGATAGAATCTCCCTGCTCTTTTTGGTGTGCGTGTGGATGCATGGGTACGCAGGCGTTCTCACCTCTGTGCACCCATGCAGAAACCAGAGAACTTGAACGCCCTGTTCGAGAGGGGACTTGTCCCTTGTCCCTTAATTCCCTCGAATCCAGGTCTCTCACTGACTGGAACTGGCCATTCTTTGGCCAGACTGATCTGCCTTCCTGTCTCTGCACCCTGTTCCCACCTACTATGCCCACGGCCACACCTGGCTTTTTGACGTGGTGCTGGGAAATCCAAACCCAGGTCCTCCTACTTGCCCAGCAAGCGTTCGTACACTTCGCTGTCCCCCCCCCCAGGGCTGGCATTTGGTGTCTAAGCTTGACGTGTCCAACCCATTCTGCGGGTTGAGTCTTTCCCTGTCCTGATCATCAGCAATCTTTCCTTAAACTTTTATTGCTTTTCCACTTGAACATGCATAGTCATTACAGAAAAATTTGAAAAGAAAAAGATTGAAGCGTCACCATCTCGTTGCTCAGAAGGAACTCTGTTAATAGTCTGCTGTATGTATTTTACTTCTATATATGAATTTTCAGTTTTGTTATCATGTGGCTACGCTGAGCCATCTCACCTGTCCCTAAATAACTATTCCTTTACCCCTAGCTTATTAACATTCGCTCATGTCCATCAACATCCCCTAAAGCATGCTTAATAAGATTGCCAACAATTATATTAGGGGTTTTTCGTAGATAAATCGATTTTAGATTTAATTTTATTGGAGTGTGTGTATTGTGCATGCACGTGCATACGGGTATTTGCATCACAGTGCCTGCGTGGGGTGGGGTCAGAGGCCAGTTTTCAGGAGTTGCTTTTTTCCTGCTCTGTTAAGGGAGGGCCTCTTTTGTTTTTGCTGAGCTGTACACTCCAGGCTAGCTGGCCCAGGAGCTTCTAGGCAATTCCCTTGTCTCAGCCTCGATCTCTCAGTGGGAGTGCTGGAATGACAGGTGAAGGCCCCTGCACCTGGCTTCTCCTGTGTGCGGTCCAGGGATAGGTCATCATGCTTCCTCTGCAGGCACGTTCACCTGCACAGCTAGCTCCCTGGCCCGGTGCTTTCTAGTCTTCTGCAGCCATAATCATGAGCTGTCCTCCACTGTCTTAGATACCTTTAGATTTTGACTTCTTTTTTTTTTTTTTTTTTTTGATAGTGTCTTTCTGTGTAGGCAAGGCTGGGCTTTTAATTTTAATCCTTGTGCCTTACCCTCCTGGGATGACAGGTGTGTGCTACTCTGCCTGACACATTTAAATGTAACTGGGCCGTGGTGGCGCACGCCTTTAATCCCAGCACTCACGAGGCAGACGCAGGCGGATCTCTGTGAATTCGAGGTCAGCCTGGTACAGAGAGAGTTCCAGGCCAGCCAGGGCTAACACACAGAAAAACCCTTTCTGGAAAAAACAAAAATAATAATAATAAACAAATAAAAATAAAAAAATAAAAAATCAATTCCTAAATTGCCCTTGACACAGCTTCTTAGTAGCCACATTCACATTTGACTAACCATATTAGACAGTGCTAAACATAGCATTTCCATCACTACAGTCGGTTAGCACTGGGCCAGACATCTTAGAGAGGATCGTTTCAAATGTGCTAGATTTTGCCCATAGATTAAATTTCTGGCTATCAAATTGCCTGTTCAAAGTCCATATGCATTTTTAGGGTTGAAAATTTCTCTTAGGTGTGGGGATGCCAGGTCTTGAGGTCCATCTTTAGCACCATAAACAATGCCTGGTAAATAAGCTGAACCAAACCAAACCAAACCAAACCGCGCTGTAAAAGACACTGCAGAAAGTTGCTCCAGCTTCTCCCGCCATATCCCGTGAGCCTACATTTCTCTGCTCCCATGTTGACGCTGCTTAAGGCTCTTCAGCTTGGTAATCTGTTAAACTCTTAATTTGTGTATATCTTTGATTACTGTCGAAACCGAATAAAGAGAGTCTCCTATGTTGATGGCCCATCCATATTTCTTCTGTTAAGGCCAGGGAACCTTGACACAGACTCTTTTCCTTCTTTGGATTCTTGAAATAACCATCTTCACCCTATCCAGTTCTGTTTGTCCTGTGGCAAGGGTGGGACCGCACGTTCATATTCCTTTAGGTCCCCTCCCGGTGATTCTGATGCACCCAGAAATGCTAATCTAGGCCACCCATCTCTTCAAGGCAAGAATGTCCCTTAGATACATCTCTGACAAAGGCTTGTTTGGGTTCTCCTGAGCCCCCTCTTCACGTTAGAAGGCTGTGTTGGAAAACTTAAGCCGAAACTCACTCTTCTGAGTTCTTTCCTGGTCTGCACCAAACTCCACTGTTTGGAGCAACGTGGAATGTTTGCTTCCTCTTTCACACGACAACCTTTGACATGTGGGGACCACCACTATGCCATTTGAAACTGCACTCTTCTCAAGGCCGGAGAGCCTTCATTGCTTTCCTTCATTGCCCACACGACTTGGTTTCACGATTCTTCATATCGTGGTCATTCTGTTTGACTCTGATCCAAGTGTTCAATGTCCTCCTGAATAGCAGCGGCAGAACACCAGGACTAGAGGGAGGCGTGGGGCCTGGTCCCAAGTCTGCCTACTGTTGCCACTTGCATTGTGAATGAAGGCAGGTAACCTTGTCTGTGAAATGGGGACAGACAAAAGTAGCTCCCTTGTGAGGAGTAAAGCAATAATGTATGAAAATGGCTGGCGTATACACGTGGTTCATAGGGTTTTAAAATGAAGGTTGAGGGAGAGGCAGTTTTCCTGGTAAGTTGACCACGTTCCAGTGGAAGACCACACATTCAAGAACATCTGGGCAGCCCAAAGTGGTCTTAAAGGGTTTAAAGTAAAAAGGACACAAAGTTGAGTAAGTAGGGACAGGAGTATAGATCTGGGAAGAGTTGGGGGAGGGGATGAACACGGTCAAAGAACATTATATGAAACCCTCAAAGTACTAAAAAAGAAAACTAAGACAAATTGAAAAATAAATAAAGAGAAGGTTGGGAGGGGGAATGCCTCAGTGTCTGCCACAGAATGTTCCCTACTTATTCTGGGTCTGAGTCCATCACATGGCGCCTGGAATGCAGTAGGCAGACAGTTTACATTTTGTGTATCTTGGGAGAAGAGCCCGGAGGCAGGAGACTCGTGAAAATATCGAGTCCAGGAGAGTGATAACAGTGGGTTTAACCAACAAAGGCTTTAGCTGAGGCAGTGAGGATGGAGATAGAGACAGTTCAGTGATAACATCTATAGCATTAGGTGATTGTTGAAGGGGGAGTGGGAGCAAGGGGGGGAAGGAAAACAAAGGGGAGGAAGAGAGAGGTGGAGTCAAGCTAAAGTTGAGGTTTTTACAGCTGGGGGGAGCAGAAGGAAGGTGATGGAGGAAGGGCAGAGAAAACGAGCAAGCTCTGTTTGAGAAAACTGTGAGGGCAAGGCCAGGTTTGGTGAGAACATTCTAAGGGGAGACTGAGCAAGGAGAGTTGTGTTTTGGCAGAAGCCTGGGGATCTTGAGGGCAGAGAGGAAAGTGTTCCAAGTGGAATCAGGAAAGGGAGGAATAGCCAGGAAAGGACCAGGGCTCAGGGACAGAGATGAGATTGTAGGTGTGATTAGCTGGTGGAAGAGGCTTGCCCCTCTGGGGGTGATTAGGAAAGAGAAGGCAGGGTGGGGAAGAATAACCTGGAGGCTAGCTCTAGACTTCCCATTAAAATGATAGTAGAAGTACACACACACACACACACACACACACACACCCAACACACACACACACACACACACAATGGTGGGGTTGTGAGAGCTTGTTTTAGTAGTTGGCTTTAGCAGATCATGGGAACAAGGAACTAGTCATATTTTTCTGGGTGCCCAGGGAGGCTAATGTACTAGTCTCCCCTTAAGGGACTCCCGATTCAGACATGAAGATAGGATACCCAGGAATAACTGATGTAGAGAAGAAAGAAAGCAGTGAGGATGCCATGGCTATGGTAATGCCTTCTAGTTTCACTTGGTTCATCCTGTCCTCCTTGTCCTCCTCACCAGTGCTTTGTGATTTGTTAAGACCTTAGTAGTAGTCCCTTCTGGTCTTAACAAGGCCAAAGAGGCTTTTTACTAATGACCACTGTTAATCTCTGTGGCATTGTCTGTAGAGTTCCCTTCCCCTATGCTTTCTGGGAAAGAGTTAACAGTAAGAGTTAGCAGTGACTTGTAATGGTGAGAAATTTGCCGAGCTCACCTTGGCATTCCCTGGCTTGACCTCTGTGGCCCCACACAGTGGTTGTTACCACGCAAAAATCCACACACCTGCTTTTAAATTCATGAATTTAACATCTTAAAATAGTTATTGCGCTGTGTGTGTGCGCATGCACACATGATGTGTCTGTGAAGGTCAGATAGCTTGCTGGAGTTGTTTCTTTCCTTCTACCGTGTGAGTTTCTGGGATTGAACTCAGGTCAGCAGGCTTTGGTGTAGTTTGCTTAACCTGCTGAGCCATCTTGCTGCCCTACTCTTACTCTTAAAAAATATTTAACTTTGAAGTCGTTTTGAGAACTTCATACTTGAGCAGTGCCTCTTAACTCTCCAACTCCTCCCATTTTTCCCCAAATTCTTTACCTCTTCTTTAATTATTGCGCACAGACAGACAGACAGACAGACACACACACACAGACAACCTACGGAGTACATTTAGTGTTGCAACTTATTACAGAGGATTGATTCACCTGCCGGATTTTTTTTCCCTCCTGAGATACAGAATCATCAAGAAGATATGCTGAAAAATGTATTCATAGTCTCTAAATTTTATTTACCACTGAAACCGGAAACCACGGGAGGGAGGGAGCTCAAGCAGTTCCTCCTTTCTTATGGTTTTTGTTTAGTTTTATGCTTTGTAAATCTTAAGGGTCCTTTTAGAATAAATTTCTCCTTGGGATTTAGAGCTCATAATTTCCTATAGATTTTGCCAGGAGGGCGGAAGAATTCCAGGCTAATATTGGTCTGCTATTTGTATCAGCCTGGAGCCAGATGCCGTTTTGATTCTATGCACAGCCCCACCCCGGAGGCTTCCTGAGCCTAGAGACTGGAGTGGGGCAAAGGGACCATCGTCTTGCTAAGCTGCTACTGCCTCTAAGCCCATGATTGTTAGAGCTCAGGGTGAGAGCCCGAGTTTTGGGAGCACACCACAGATGTGCTCAGAGTTCAGCCCAACTGCTTGCTGGCAGGCTGACATTAGGCCAATGCATGCAGGACACATCAGTGAGAACATATGATCTGCATGAGTGTTTTGTCGGGGGAGATAGCTTGGTCAGTAACATGCTTAGATGAGGACATGACCTTGATCCACAGAACCCACGGGAGAAAAGTCAGGTGTGGTGGTGCACCCTTGTCTCGACAGTTCCAGGGAGGTAGAGACAGGTGGTTCAGGGCCTACTTAGTGAGCTCTAGGCCAGGGAGACACAGTTGAGAGGGAGGGAGGAAGGGAGGGACGGAGGGAGGGAGGAAAAGACAGACTATGAAAATGAACCTGAGAAACCACAACCCTGCCTGTTCTTTGGCCTCCATATGTATGTGTACGCATGCGCATTCTCACCTCCCTGTATACACCTGTGCGTATGCCCATACGCACAGATTCACACAAAGCGTGCCTTGTTGCTTCTCGCGTCATCCCAGGCTTTATGTCCTTTTCTGTGGTGTCGGAGATAGAAAGGGCCTCACAGATGCTAAACTCGCGTGCCCCCTCTGAGCTCCAGCCATCACCCCAATGTCCTGTCCTAGTCTGCTAGTCAGGTTTAGTAATAGCAGGCTGGCTTTGTTAAGGGGGGGGGGGGCGTATCCAGCTTCCCGGTCAAGTCAGCCTGGAAAACACGGCAATCATTCGAGCTCCACGTGGTTTCTCTATTGTTCGTCCACAACCTTGCACAATCACACCTAACTTTTGCTCTGAATGAATTCCTGTGATTCTTGGCTACTTGAGTTTTTATTGCCCATGGAGTTTATCATCGCCAGGAGGTTTCTTCCTGCTTTCCTGACAGCTCCTGTTGGACCGTAAATGTTTCAAGGTGGTGAAAAGGGTTCGGAGGAGATGTTTAGGGTCTTCCGTGTCCCCGCCGTATTGTTTTCTCTAGTGACTGGCCAGATTTTACTGGGGACGATACAGCTGGAGATATTTTGAAGTCCCTGGACAGAGTATCTTTATCTGAAGCATTTCAGTGCATTATGACAGAAGTCCAGCAAGTTCCTTTGCATGGAATGTTTTTCCGATGATCGCCTTATATTTCCATAGCCTCATTAAAAGGACTGATTTGATTTTATGTGTATGGATATTTTGCCTACACACGCATGCATGTACCCTGGAACTGGAGTTATGGACAGTTGTGAACCACTATGTGGTTGCTGGGACTCGAACCCAGGTCCCCTAGAGGAGCAGCCAGCGCTCTTAAGTGCTGAGTGATTGCTTCAGCCCCATTAGGGCTCCAGTTTTAAGAAGCACTCAAAAGACTGTCATGTCTGTGATGTCATGAGGTTACGGGTCACTGCTAAACACATTCCATGTTGTCATCACTCTAAATGGAGAAACAGAGGCCTGGTTTCTGGTGAGACAGCCACAGGCCGTCTGTCATTTCCAAGTGACTGGGCAGGTAATGAACTCCAGGTTTCTCTGTGCAGCCATGTGAAAAAGCACCCGTGGCGTGCCTACCGGATTACACAAGCAAGCAGAGGAAAGAAACTTTTCTTGTGTGGCTTGCTGATGGTTTATGGGAAGCCATATTTATTTCCAACCAAGCTTGCTTTCTTTAGTGGGAAGGTAGAACTTAAGGGCAAGATTAATTTTTGAAATTTGGTGAACTGCTTTTAATTTGCTGTTCTTCATTTCTTTACTGTTTGAATAAATATACAGAAAAAGAACACTCTAGAACTTTATCCCTGCAAAGGTACCTGGGATCGTTTTCATGGAACACCTTTTAGGTTACCACTATCCGAAAATAACATAATATATATTTCTTTCCATGCCTTTTCTGTTAGTAGTTTAGTTTTCTCCCTTGAGAAATGGCCAGCTTTATACCTTACAAGGCCTGTTGTCACAGTGTTCCCGAACACATGGTGTACTTCTGTTGGCACGACCAGTTTCTTTTCACAGACTAGCGAGTTCCCAGTGCGCCAAATGACTACCTAGAGACCTGAAGGAAGGAATGCCACCTTCTGAGGTGTCTATCTGACTATCAAGAAATGGCTGACATCCATGGAGACTCGGCATCAACTGTTGTGTAAACTGCACTGAATTGTTCTTTAAGATCTCACAGGGGCCAGTGGTTCTCATTTGGGCCCATTGGAGAGCTTATGACACACTCTCTCCTTTCAAACTTGCCCCCAGGAGACTTGTTCTATCACTTCTAGTGACTGACCCGACTGCTCACAGAGGATGTTGGCCACAGTCTGTCCCTTCCAAATACTTCGTCAGAATTCTAACTAGTAGCGCCAAAGTGTTGCCAACGTGAATTCAATAAATTTTCTAATCTATACCTACACGAGCTTTCTCCTTGTTTCTCGCCCTCCTTTCTTTCTCTACTTAGAGTCCAGTCTTGCTCCAATACTGGAAGCATCAAGAGTTTCTCACATTCTGTGTTCAGGTCCTAGGTTTCAAGTTGTCTAAGCAGCTGGTTGTACCCTGTATGTTTGTGTGTATTTATTTATTTGCTTCTATTTATTTCTCCAGCCATTCACTTGGAGACAGGGTCTCATGTAGCCTAGGCTGACCTCAAACTTAAAAAGAAAATATGATCATCAGGTGGTGGTGGCGCACACCTTTAATCCCAGTATTCAGAAGGCAGAGGTGGGTAGATCTTTATGAGTTTGAGGCCAATCTGGTCTGCAGAGTGAGTTCCAGGATAGCCAGGACTGAACAGTGAGGCTTTGTCTCAAAAACAAAACAAAGGTGTGTGTGTGTGTGTGTGTGTGTGTGTGAGAGAGAGAGAGAGAGACAGAGACAGAGAGAGAGACAGAGACAGAGACAGAGACAGAGACACAGAGAGAGTGCATACCCGTTCTACAGTGCTCATAGCGGTCAGAGGACAACCTCCGTCTATCTTGCAGATCTCAGGGGTTGAAATTAGATCATCAGGCTTGCAGCAATTCTTTTAACTCTGAGCCATCTCGCTGACCCTAGTCTCAAACTCGTAGTAGCTAAAGCGACCTTGAATTTTTAATCCTTTGCCTCAGCCTCCAAGTGCAGAGGTTCCAGGTAGACACTGTCACAGCCAGCTCTATTTTAAAAGTCATTTATTTGGCTGGTACTAATGACTGAATCTAGGACCCAGGGTATTCTAGGGAAGTGTTCCCCCACTGGACTCCCCAGCTCTAGCTTTACCTTTAAGTTTTAGGCAGGATCTTGATAAGTTGCCCAGGCTGGCCTTGAACTCATTCTTTAGTCCAGGCTCATCTTGAACTAGCGGCCTTCCTGCTGTTAGCCTTTTGAGCAGCTGGGGTGACAGATCTGTGCTGCCAGACCCAACATCTACCCTGTCTTTAAAATTAACTTCTAGTAATCTAGTTGTTGGGTTCTGGTGTTACTTTTTGTCTACCTTGTGTGTGTGTGTGTGTTGCCAGATATGAAGCCAACAAACTGCCATACATTGAACAGGTCATCTACCCCGTACCAAATTTCCAGTTCCTCTGTCCCTAACCCGGTCCCCTTACCCACCCATATCTGATCCCCTACTTGGTTTCCTGGCAGGTTACCATGATGTTCCTCTACAAGTGACTTCTTGTCATACTGCTAGGTCTCCTGAGCAGGATGCTGCGCAGCCATAGCTCTGTACTTGAACTCTGTACAGTGGAACGGACCGTGTGCTGAGGGAGGGAGGAGCTACTTAGCCAACTCAGAGGAGGCTGAGTGACCAGGGGAGGGGGTCCAGCAGATGGGCCTTATTGAGAGCTAGACAGTAGTCCACATGGTGGATCAGTCTCCCATTTCTGCTTTAGTATATTGTCACAAAGTTAGTGTCTTCAAAGTACAGAATTTTTATTTATTTATTTATTGTTTGTTTGTTTGTTTTCCTGAGACAGGGTTTCTCTGTGTAGCCACCCTGGGGCTGTCCTGGAACTCGCTCTGTAGACCAGGCTGCCCCCAACCTCACTGAGATCCTCCTGTCTCTGCCTCCAGAGTTCTGGGATTGAAGGTGTGTGTCACCAGTGCTCATCTTATTTATAATAAATTTATTTATTTTGAAAATAAATTTTGTCATGCAATATATGCTGATTGAGGTTTCCTTTCCTAACTCCTCCCACATCCTTCCTACTTTCCCACCCACCCAAATCCCAAATCCATATTCTTTCTTTCTCTCATTAGAAAAACAAGCCTATGATGATGATGATGACAATAATAATAATAATAATAAATCAAAGCAGAATATGGCAATACAAACAAACAGGAAAGAAAGAGCCAAAGAAAAAGTACATAAGAAACTCATAGATGCAGACACACACCCATTGACATACACAGAAAGTCCATAAAAATACAAAACCAGAAACCATAATATGTAAGCAAAAGATCTATAAGGTAAAAAAGAAAATCCCCAGACAAAGTATTATGAGACAAAAAAATCTCCAAAAATACCACTGAAGCTGGGAGGTGGAGGCGCACACCTTTAATCCCAGCACTCAGGAAGCAGAAGCAAGCAGATCTCCGTGAGTTCGAAGCCAGCCTGGTCTACAAGAGCTAGTTCCAGGACAGGCTCCAAAGCTACAGAGAAACCCTGTCTCAAACAAAAACAAACAAAACAAAAATACCATTGAGTTTTGAGTTAGGCATCAAATTGCTTGGCATGAGGCCTGCCCTTAAGTGTGGTTTGTATGCCCAAAGAGACTGTTGATGAAAACAAATTTTTTCTTTGCGAGTGGTTGTCCATAGGAGATAGCTTCTGAGTTAGGGACAGGGGCTTGTGTCTACTTCCCCTCCCAGGGCTGGCTTCCCATCGGCCTTGCAGCTGTGCAGGCCCTGTGCACGCTGCCCCAGGCTCTGGGTGTCCATTGTTGTGTCTGAAGGCCGCAGTTCCTCTGTGTCCTCCATCCCCTCTGGCGGAGCCCTGAGGGGAGGAAGTTGTTGGAGGCAGCCCAGTTAGGACGGAGTGTTCCAAGGTCTGTCCCTGTGCCTGTTGTCTGGCTGTGGGTGTCTGTGTTTGTTCCTACCACCCTTACTGTTTCTAATGCAGGGGAAGCTCCTGTGTGGAGGGCTGAGCACAGCGCTTACCAATGAGTATAGCAGAATAGCATTCAGAGTCATTGTAGCTCTACGTTCATTTTATTGCTACCTTCCTTTGGCACTGTGCTTCTCAACCTTCCCAAAGCTGAAACCCTTTAATATAGTTCCTCCTGTTGTGATGAGCCCCCCAGCCATAAACTTACTTTGTTGCTACTTCATAATCGTCACTATGCTACTGTTATGAATCAAATATCTGATCGGCAGGATATCTGCTATGGGACCCTCAGAGGGTTGTGACCCACAAGTTGAGAGCCGCTGCGTAGTATTTGGTTTGCCACTGGATTGATGACCTCTCTAGTCTTAGGAAGAGCACAGACTTTTTATAGTTCGGGAGGTCACAAGTCTGACACAAGATTCACTGGGATGAAACCAAGGTTTGGGAAGTTGGCATGGCCTTCAGGAGCTCTAGAGGAGAGTTCCGTATGTTGCCTTCTTTTTTAGTTTCCAGAAGCTTCCTGCATTCTCTGGCACATGATCCCTGTGTCTATCTTCAACAGAGCAATGGAGGCCGCGTTTCACTCACAGCCCCCTGCCTCTGCATCTATCCACACACTCTCTTCTCTGCCTCTGATTAGCCGGCCGCCCTCTTTCATCGTAAGGCCCCTCGCTTTGTTTTCGTGGTACTGGTGATTGGAAGCTTGGCCTCGCATGTGCCATGCTGGACAACTATGCAACACTTCAAGCCACATAGAAGAACCTTTGGGAGGACTTTGGTCCCACCTGGATAACCCAGCATGGTCTTCCCGTCTCAAAATCCTCAAGTTCATCACATCCCCAGTTTAAAGCGGAAAGTCAGTATTCCCCGATTTGAGGGACTGAGATGCAGGCACGTTTGGGGAGCCATTGTGGTTCTTCAGCTTCATGAAGTGTTGCTCTAGGTTGATGAATCGGTGGGCTACTGATGAGCTGGTGAGGTCAGGTAGGTTCCTGACTTTATGATGGAAGCGAAAACCGGACATGGATAGGAGAGACTAGCGAACAGCGAACTAGGTGCAGATGCCTTCCCAGCATCCTACTGAAGGAGCATGATCCCTTTCAAGGATCTTCGCTGAAGGAAAGCAATACAGGTTTGTCATCTGTGATTTCCATTCGCAGGTTTTCTGAAATTCTTCCTGACGTAATTGTTTTCCCCACAGAGGACTCCATTAGTCTGGAGTTCTTATAGAGGGCACTGCTTTCAGACTTGAGGTGTTTAGGGATACAAGTTGGCCAGACACATACAGGCACTTAGCCAGTTGAGGCCTATGGAATTTTCCACTCTCGGCTAAGGAGAAGAGGAACGCAGTAGGGGTATAGAGGTGTGCGGGGAGGGGGGTGTAGACGAGTGTGCAGGAGACACGCTGAAGAGAGAAAGGGATGGTTTCACATCACAGCGAGTAACTGGCTGGCAAGTCCCAAGATACTTCTCGTATGTCCTCTGTAAGAGATACTTCACCTAGGCTGAAGGTCACCTTAGATGGAGCCACATCCCCCTGAATTCTCAAGGTAACCACAGAACCCCTTGCAGACAGGTCGGAGAAGGCAGAGGAAAAGACCGGGAAATCTCTGAGTTCCTTCTTGACTTCACGGGGATTTTGACTGAGACATAAATCGAAACTTCCTCTCCCCGCGTAATTCAGTCCCTGCCATTTTAGAGAGAGCCGCACCACAAAAGCTTCCTGGCTGACTTGGTTTCAGCCTCCTTGCGCTGCACAGCGCAGTATAATATCCATGATGGTCTGGTGGCGTCGAGCCTTGCAGCTCTGTGGGAGCACTCTGTCATAGACGGGGGTTGTGCTTGCCGTTTTTTACAGCAGCTCCAGTTGGCCACGGCTGTACTTCTCCCTGGCTCAACCAATCCTTTTACAGGTCCTCGGGTAATGGATCTGGCTGTGCATTGAAAAGCCTTATGAGAAGGTCCAGGAAAATCACAGATTTTGTTTCAAAATCCGGAGCAATGAAATGTCCAGAATCTCTCTTCACTTTTTTCTATTCCATGTTTTTTTTGGGGGGGGCTTGCCATGGGAAAATAATTTCCATTCTTTTTTTCTAGACAACTTATGATAAATCTTCAGGTATTTTCAGTGGGTTTGTATTAAGTGGTCCACTATTCTGTAAGAGTAATCTACCAATTTCTAAATATGCAGGTGTATTAACTATAGCCCTATTGGGGACTTATTTAGAAAGACTTCTAATACGGTATGCATTTTATCTAAGTTATGGGTCCTTTCCCTTCGTATTGGACTTGAATTTTTGGTTTGTTTTCCTGATATACTGGTCTCTGTTGTGGAGGTCTCCCCTTTTCTGCTTGTCTTCCACGGAACTCCATGACTTACAGGTAGTGTCTACTACATCAATGAATTTCAGGACAGACTTGATGCCTTAGACACCTGCAACGTCTTGGCCTGTGGAAGATAGCAGAAGGAAGTCAAAAGCCACGATTGATGGAGAGTGTGCTGACTGGCGAAAAAGATACGTTGTGAGGTGTAGATAGCTGCATTGGCTGCTGGTCAATACGGATGCTTTCATTCACTATCTGATGCTAAAGTCCCAAGGGGCGTGCTTTTAGAGCGGTTGCCTGAACTGTACAGAAGCAGAGGCTCTATTTCCGCTGGTTTCTTTATAACGGACTAAGTCTATTTAGAGCGAAGGTGTGGACATGAAAGAAGGCAAGAGGAATAATCCGAGGGAACTAAATGATCTTTGGGCAAGACAGTAGAGCACAAGTCCAGAGATTCAAATAGTAGTACTCTTCAATGGGGGTAGCAACCTAGTTTTAGGCAGACAGGAAGGAGCGAGAAGCTCTAAAGCTAGGTAGGAGGAATGGCTTGGGGAGTAGGCAGGTGGCCAAGCCTAAAGATGCTGCATGCTGTCAGCCAGCAGAATTCAAGATCCCAAATCAGTTAGCTGAGGGATTTCAAAAGTCCTTGTTCTCCATTGTATATTACAAGTGAAGACCAACTGTCCAGTTCTGATAGAGGTCAGAGTTTACGGACTGGCAGACGCCTCCCTGTGCAAGACTTCTTCTGGGAGCCAAGGGTGGAAGGACTCTGGCGCAAGGCATGCCTGCCTCTCTTCCTTCATCCTAGCTTTTCTTAGCCTCAACTGGCAACCTCTCACACCTATTCCAAACCTGTATTTCTTGAGGCAGCAAACCCTGCTGGACAGGAATGGCAGCAAGTAGAGATGGAACCTCTAAGCCATTGGAACTCTGCAAGAGCAGCCCTGCTGGGACTGACTTCCTTTTTACTGTTTTCTTTCTCTCCTAAACCACTTTCTTCTCTTTTCTGACTTCTACTCCATGCTCACTGCTCTCCTGTTCTCTCCTCATTCCCCCCCCCCCCGCACCTCAGGTGTTGGCAGCTTGTGCGCGCAGAAAGCATTCCACCACTGAGTTACATTCCCCGCCCTTTCTCGTGTGCACACTCTCCTATTGATGGTCCCCGTATTCCCCTCTCTGCACTGCAAATCTGAATCCTCTCGGCTCCTCCTCATGGCCTCCCTTCTTCACTGCCCATCAAAATATCGTTATTCTAGTGTGGGCACATTCCTACTTTATTTCCTTCTCTCCCCCCCCTCCCTCCTTCCTCTCTCCTTCCCTAATGCTAGGAGGACAGGTAGGCACCACCACATGCAGATCCCACTTTCCCCTGTCCCATCTTCTGCCTCTCTCTCTCTCTCTCTCTCTCTCTCTCTCTCTCTCTCTCTCTCTCTCTCTCTCTCTCCCTCGGCTTGACTACAAAGTGTTCACCATGGGGCAGAGACATCACTTTGTTTATTTTTTTCTTTAACCTTTTTTTTAAGCCAAGGGTGGAAAATTCCAAAGGCCTGAGTTAGTGATGGCTAGGTGCCTTTTCTGGAGCTCCAGTAGCTGGAGTGCCAAGGGAATGTCGTGGGGTTGCACATCTGGAGAAGTCGTTCTCTAAAATGTCCTGGATTTGAATTTAGGTCCGTGTGAAAGAAGAGGAGCTTTTAGCTGTGTAATGATGAAATCAATACAGCAACTAAACATCCCAGATCCTAGTTTACATCACTTGCTTTTTTTTTTTTTTTTTTTTTTTTTTTTTTTTT